>NC_140001.1:13090978-13610978 GCF_964263955.1 Coregonus lavaretus
TTCACCCTATAGCCAGTGGGATAACCACTTTACAATTTGGGGGGGGGGGGGGGGGGGGGGGGGCTTCATATACACCTGGGGCTGACAGACCAGTAGACAGACTGACAGGCCGGTAGACAGACTGACAGACCGGTAGACAGACTGACAGGTAGACAGACTGACAGGAAGACAGACTGACAGACCGGTAGACAGACTGACCGGTAGACAGACTGACAGACAGGTAGACAGACTGACCAGTAGACAGACTGACAGGTAGACAGATTGACAGACCGGTAGACAGACTGACTGGTAGACAGACTGACAGACAGGTAGACAGACTAACCGGTAGACAGACTGACAGGTAGACAGACTGACAGACCGGTAGACAGATTGACTGGTAGACAGACTGACAGACAGGTAGACAGACTGACAGGTAGACAGACTGACAGACCGGTAGACAGACTGACAGACAGGTAGACAGACTGACCGGTAGACAGACTGACAGGTAAACAGACTGAAAGACCAGTAGACAGACAGACAGACAGACAGACTGTATGTAACAGAGGTATATCATCTACACATCGTGTATGACCAGTACGAAAATGTATGCACTCACTAACTGTAAGTTGCTCTGGATAAGAGCGTCTGCTAAATGACTAAAATGTAAATGTAAAAACATATCTGGATGGGAGACCAGATGTTGCTGGAAGTGGTGTTGGAAGGCCAATAGGAGGCACTCTTTTCTCTGATCTAAAGAAATATCCCAATGCCCCAGGGCAGTGATTGGGGACATTGCCCTGTGTAGGGTTCCATTTTTCAGATGGAACATTAAACGGGTGTCCTGACTCTCTGTGGTCACTAAAGATCCCATGGCACGTATCGTAAAAGTAGGAGTGTTAACCCTGGTGTCCTTGCTAAATTCCCAATCTGGCCCTCATACCATCATGGCCACCTAGTCATTCCTAGCTTCTAATTGGCTCATTCATCCCCACCTCCTCTCCCCTGTAACTATTCCCCAGTTTGTTGCTGTAAAATTAGAATGTGTTCTCAGTCAACTTACTCTTGGCATTCTCTCAACCAGCTTCATGAGGTAGTCGCCTGGAATTAAAAAAATATATATGTTTAAGTTGTAATATGGATTTATTTCCTGGCTTGGCTTCCTTAGAGATTTTACAATTTAGCAGACGCTCTTATCCAGAGCGACTTACAGTTAGTGAGTGCATACATTTTCATTTTCATACTGGCCCCCCGTGGGAAACGAACCCACAACCCTGGCGTTGCAAGCGCCATGCTCTACCAACTGAGCTACATGGGACCCATGCACCCATGCACCGCTACTGCAATAGACCAATATAGCTACTGTAGTAGGTCAAAGCTGTGTGCTGGAAAAAAAATTGGTAGAGCATGGGTGAAGTAGGCATTGTGGTGCTCATGTGAATTTCCTTTCTTTTTCAGCTTCAGATCAATGCCTCACTTAAAACATATTTTAGTTTTTTTAATACAGTAATGCTCAGAGCTGTGGCTGCAGAATCTGGCCATCACTCATTTGTGGTATTAGCATTCTGACATATGGTATGCAAGCTTTCATCCATGTGGAACGTATATTTGTCTGCATTTAGACAGGCAGCCCAATTCTGATCTTTTTTTCACTAATTGGTCTATTGACCAATCAGATCAGCTCTGAAAAATATCTGATGTGAAAAGATCTGATGTGATTGGTCAAAACCAATTAGTTGAAATGATCAGAATTGGGCTGCCTGTCTAAACGCAGGCTTTATGCCTTGATTATGAGGCATACACTACCAGTCAAAAGTTTTAGAACACCTACTCATTCTAGGGTTTTTCTTTATTTTTACTATTTTCGACGTTGTAGAATAATAGTGAAGACATCAAAACTATGAAATAACACATGTGGAATCATGTAGTAACCAAAAAAGTCTTAAACAAATTATTCTTCAAAGTAGCCACCCTTTGCCTTGATGACAGTTTTGCACACTCTTGGCATTCTCTCAACCAGCTTCATGAGGTAGTCACCTGGAAGGCATTTCAATTAACAGAAACTCCCGAAATACAGGTGTGCCAAGCTTGTAGCCTCATACCCAAGAAGACTCAAGGCTGTAATCGCCTGGAAGGCATTTCAATTAACAGGTGTGCCCTGTTAAAAGTTAACTTAATGCATTTGAGCCAATCAGTTGTGTTGTGACAAGGTAGGGGGTACCAAGGCACAGATCTGGGTAAGGGTACCAAAAAGTCTGCAGCATTGATGGTCCCCAAGAACACAGTGGCCTCCATCATTCTTAAATGGAAAAAGTTTAGAACCACCAAGACTCTTCCTGGAGCTGGCCGCCCGGCCAAACTGAGCAATCAGGGGAGAAGGGCCGTGGTCAGGGAGGTGACTAAGAACCCGATGGTCACTCTGACAGAGCTCCAGAGTTCCTTTGTGGAGATGGGAGAACCTCCCAGAAGGACAACCATCTCTGCAGCACTCCACCAATCAGGCCTTTATGGTAGAGTGGCCAGACGGAAGCCACTCCTCAGTAAAAGGCACATGACAGCCCGCTTGGAGTTTGTCAAAGGGCACCTAAAGGACTCTCAGACCATGAGAAACAAGATTCTCTGGTCTGATGAAACCAAGATTTAACTCTTTGGCCTGAATGCCAAGCGTCATGTCTGGAGGAAACCTGGCACCATCCCTACGGTGAAGCGTGGTGGTGGCAGCATCATGCTGTGGGGATGTGTTTCAGTGGCAGGGACTGGGAGACTAGTCAGGATCGAGGGAAAGATTAATGGAGCAAAGTACAGAGAGATCCTTGATGGAAACCTGCTCGAGAGCGCTCAGGACCTCAGACTGGGGCGAAGGTTCACCTTCCAACAGGACAATGACCCTAAGAACACAGCCAAGACAACACAGGAGTGGCTTCGGGACAAGCCTCTGAATGTCCTTGAGTGGCCCAGCCAGAGCCCGGACTTGAACCCAATCGAGTATCTCTGGAGAGACCTGAAAATAGCTGTGCAGCGACATTCCCTATCCATCCTGACAGAGCTTGAGAGGATCTGCAGAGAAGAATGGGAGAAACTCCCCAAATACAGGTGTGCCAAGCTTGTAGCCTCATTCCCAAGAAGACTCAAGGCTGTAATCGCTGCCAAAGGTGCTTCAACAAAGTACTGAGTAAAGGGTCTGAATACTTATGTAAATGTGATATTTCAGTTTAATCCATTTTAGAATTTAATCCATTTAATCAATTTTAGAATAAGGCTGTAATGTAACAAATGTGGAAAAGTCAAGGGGTCTGAATACTTTCTGAACCCACTGTAAAATATATACATAAAATATAGCGTTTCATGAAATCAGTTATTATTTTGAGGGAGAAATTAGTTGCTTCATATCTTATACATAAATGGTGGGACCAAACGTGTCACCTCCCAGCCTTTATCATAAACATGTCATTACACAGGGCTCTGTGCCCACTGAAATCTCACCATGGGAATTGCCTTGGTCCACAAACAAGCACAGCAACACAGTGAGCCTGTGTGATTGAGTGGCATGCCATTACATTTTACATTTTAGCAGACGCTCTTATCCAGAGCGACTTACAGTTAGCGAGTGCATACATTTTCATACTGGCCCCCCGTGGGAATCAAACCCACAACCCTGGCGTTGCAAGCGCCATGCTCTACCAACACAGCTACACGGGACTACACTGCCATCTCTTGTGGATTAATCAACTCCCACTCAATTTAGCCAAAGTATTCCCCTCTTAACCAAATCTGCATTTTGCATGTTGATGTCCATGCTCTCGCTTCCTATTTCGAGTTGATTGTATGATTACCTTTTATTGAAAGGACACCATCATTAAGTTTGCTGACAACAAAACGGTGGAAGGCCTGATCACCGACAACGATGAGACAGCCTATAGGGAGGAGGTCAGAAACCTGGCAGTGTGGTGCCAGGACAACAACCTCTCCCTCAACGTGAGCAAGACAAAGGAGATGATCGTGGGCTACAGGAAAAGGAGGTCCGAACATGCCCCCATTCACATCGACGGAGCTGTAGTGGTGCGGGTCAAGAGTTTCAAGTTCCTTGGTGTCCACATCACCAACAAACTATCATGGTCCAAACACACCAAGAAAGTTGTGAAGAGGGCACGACAAAGCCTATTCCCTCTCAGGAGACTGAAAAGACTTGGCATGGGTCCCCAGATCTTCTAAAAGTTATACAGCTGCACCATCGAGAGCATCCGGACCGGTTGCATCACCACCTGGTACGGCAACTGCTCGGCATCTGACCGTAAGGCGCTACAGAGGGTAGTGTATACGGCCCAGTACATCACTGAGGCCAAGCTTCCTGCCATCCTGGACCTATATACTAGGCGGTGTCAGAGGAAAGCCAAAAAAATTGTCAAAGACTCCAGTCACCCAAGTCATAGACTCTTCTCTCTGCTACCGCACGGCAAGCTGTACTGGAGCGCCAATTCTAGGTCCAAAAGTCTCCATAAGACTGCTGAACAATTAATCAAATGGCCACCCAAACTATTTGCATTGACCCCCCCCCCATTTTGTTTTACACTGCTGCTACTTTAGTTTATTTAGTAAATGTTTTCTTAACTCTACTTTCTTAAAACTGCATTGTTGGTTAAGGGCTTGTAAGTAAGCATTTCACAGTAAGGTCTACAGTAAGGTATTCGGCAGATGTGACAAATAACATTTGATTTGATTCTATGACATGTCTTCATAATTGATAGGGATGGTTTACTTCACACTACTGTATACGATAGGCGAGGGAGCAAATGTCAACTCAAATTAGCAAAGCAGCAAGTGTCTATTCTTCTGATCCAGCTCCTGAAGGCATGAATCTTTTCTGTCTGCACCCCAGAGCTTTTGGAGAGGTATAGTCAGCCTGGGAATCCATTAAGTTAAAGTCTGTGGGTTATTTTGAGATGACAAAACCTTTCACATTATTGAGCTGCTGCTTCCACTGTTGTGAAACTCTCTGATTCTCTTCTCTCCTCTGGCATCACCGCAAGTGATCGCCATCAGGTTCAGCAGAATCACCAATAGCTGACCCTCCCGCTGAATGTCCAGTCAATACAAGGATTCCATCTGGGGCCTCCATCTGTCTCTCAGTGGCTCAGTCCATTCCACTAGACCACTCCCTGTGGACTCCAGCCAGGTGCTCTAGTCTAGACCAACCAATGGGAAATCCATCCCCATTGTTTTTTTACTTGGCTATTTTGATTAACAAATCGTTGCTGTCTGATTAAAATATTTTAATTGAAAAAATGAACATATTTTCCCATTAACAAACTTACAATTATGAAACTTCAGAAGCTGTTTTGAATATACAGTGGGGTCTAAAATTATTGGCACACTTATTTTATACTAATATTTAGAGAAAGAGGTTTAGTTTTACAAGTAATATTTTTTGTCTAAAAAATGTAGGGGTCAAATTGATTAACACCCCTAAAGATACTTATAAATCAAGTAGACAAAACTTTAGTATTTGGTCCAATATTCCTAGCACGCAATGACAACATCAAGCTTGTAACTCTACAAACTTGTTGGATGCATGTGCAGTTCGTTTTGGTTGTGTTTCAGAAATTAATGGTAAATAATGGATTGTGTCGTTTTGGAGTCACTTTTATTGTAAATAAGAATATAATATGTTTCTAAACACTTCTACATTAATGTGGATGCTACCATGATTACGTATAATTCTGAATGAATCATGAAAAATGATTATTGAGAAAGTTACAGAGGGTCAAAGATCATACCCCCAAGACATGCTAACCTCCCCTGTTATTGTTAATGGTGAGAGGTTAGCATGTCTTGGGGGTATGATCTTTGACCACTCATAATCTTTCACGATTTATTAAGGATGATCCATAAGCATGGTAGCATCCACATCAATGTAAAATTGTGAAACACAACCAACCTGAAACACAATCAAAACAAACTGCAAATTCATCCAAGAAGTTTGTAGTCACAAGCTTTTTGAGATTTTATAAAAACTTGTTAAACAAAATGTAATTCTCTGAGCAATTGTATTAGTATAGAAGAATATGATTCCCCAATTTTTTTGAGCTTGTAATATAGCTCAGTATTTATATTAATTATTTTATACAGCTATTATTGCTAATCTTTATCAAGAGTGTCAATGATTTCGGACCCCACTGTATTGAAATGTTCAGAGTACATTGAGGGGATTTACTGCCTTCAACAAATAAAAAATGGCAAAAATGTAGTAACAACGTTTTCATCAGACAGCGACTAAATGTATATTTGGGAAACATAAGATATACATTTCATTTTATGCCTTTTCCATTCCAAGATTGTTCTTTATTCACTCAATGTATCTGACAATATGGTAATGCTTTGCCAGCGTTTGCAGTATTTGTGCTTTTGGAACACTCCCACTCTCTCATTGGCAGCAGTCTCCCCACTGGGCACCGATGTTCATTCAAATTCTATTCCATGTTGATTCAATGTAATTTTATTGAAATGATGTGGAAACAATGTTGATTCAACCAGTGTGTGCCTAGTGGGTCCTGAGCCAACTAGCCAACCGTAATGGTATTTTGTCAATGTGCAGCGGATTCAAGGACACATTCTCCAAACAGATACACTGGATCTGCCAAGCCGATGTTTACATTGATATATATATATATATATATATATATATATATATATATATATATATATATATATATATATATATATATATATATAATGTTTGTGCCTCTTGGGTCGAAGTTGTAAGGCCTTCTGAGGTTATGATTGGTTTCATTCATCGTCAGTGGTGTGTATTCGTGGATGCCAAGGGAAGATAGGCTTCCCCAAAGAATGTACCTAGAAAAAATAGGAAAAAACGTATAAAATAATGTATCTTTCGTCTCTCTGTGTTTCATCAGCATCCAAGCGTGCGAAACAGTGCCCCTCTGTCTCTGTATGTGTAGGTCATTTATCTGATGCTGTCTGGTTCAAAAGAGTATGCCATTGTTGCTTCCCGTAGCATTGAATGCAAGGGAAGCCAGTGAGCATTTGGCCTCCCTTGATAAAAAATAAACAAAATAATAGCCAATAAACATTGAGCTAAACTGAGTGAGCTCAACTGTGAATGGTCCTGGCGCACCAAAATAAAGTGTCAAGGGAAGCCAGTTTAGATTTGTGTTCACTCCAATCACATCTCACCCAGAGCATACGTCGTTGACTGAAACTTGTTGTGCATCTCGTTGTGTTGTTGTCCTCCGGTAGCTAGTGTGGTATCGAGTAAATGTTGCTAGTCATTATTGCTGATAAACAAAGGAGTCCGCTCATACTGAACCTGGATCATAAGTTTTATTCATATCACAAGCTTTCAGCATGAGTTACAGACTTGCAGGGTCTGGAGAGCAGTGTCCTCGAATTCTAATGGCTGCTCTGCTTTCCTGTGCCCCCAGCATATACTTATAAACAATGTGAAAATATGGGTTGCTCCCTCTGCGGTCCAATCACCCGTCTCCCCTGGGGCGTCACCCTACAACTGCTACTTTTGAACTAAGATAAACATATTTTCTTTGTCCCTCTAGAATAGTCATAATCTTTAATACACTACACTAGCTAGCTACAATTGGCCCTTTCCTAAATTAGCTATGGATAGGGATTTGGACTTGTGGTTTTACTTAGTTCTCCGTACTGGACAATGATCATAACGGCGATTCTGATCCAACCATAAATTCATACATTGTGCCCCTGGCCTGAGAGGATGGAAGTTCAATATGGAGCTAGATGTAGAAGGCTAATGTTAACTAGCTAACTTTGCCCATGAAAGGAAATGAGGCTAGTGAGAAAGCATTTTAGCCAGGTAGCCTAAGACAACAAAAAATGAAAGCTTGTACTGTATGACAGAGTGATAGACCTTTTTGTCAACATGAAGGAGAGTAGGATGGCATTGACGTTTCTCTACAAGTAGGGTGAGTCAAAATGTTTTTTCTACTTGCACGAACGCGCACACAAGCTCATACAAACAGAAATAAGAACCATGGACAGCTACATCATATTTAGCTTACGTTGATTGGACTAAATAGTTTTGGTATCTTTTAGTTGTCACTGTATTAGACTAAGCATAGGTGATTTGATGATGTTGAAATGTTGAAGTTGAAATGGTGCTGGAATAGTGGAGGCAGGTCCTGTTTTCTTTGTGACTTGCGGTAACATTATCTTGCTTGACCATGCTGTAGGTCATGTAACTGTGTGTTACATGGACTTCACTGGACAGAGGGTGCTTTCCGGTTTTGTGATGAAACAAAGGTGTGGTTTAATTTATTCTGCCACAGTGTCTTCTTATTGTCTCGGCCTTAGGCCTATATATCACGGTGGCAAGGCATATGAACTAACAGGTTATAGAGCAATCAAAGCAATTATCACATCACATAGGTTTTAATATGTTTTTTATTTTTTGGGGCTTCCCCAGTGATTTTACCCACGCACCGCTACTGTTCACCGTTGCCAATCATAATCAGTGCTGTTTATGCATTCCATATCGCATAATGAGGCTTCGAGGAAACATTCAGCTGTAATGGCGTTCTACTTGACTGAGCATCCACTGTCTTGGGCCTTTTCTCATTTTCATATATCAACACACTGACAATGCAATAGATACATGCTGCCGTTTATGGTCCCCCACAAAGCAATGTAAACAACATCAAAGCACTAACGCAATCGAAACACAATCTAAATCACTACATTTCTACTATTACTTGTCTATCAACATTCACTGGCTCCGAAGCAGCCCCTTCTGTTTGTTTTCTTCTCTCTACCTTCTTTGTCTGATTGTGACTCTTTTGCTTCTAATACATTTTCTTCTTCGATAGATCATGTGCTAACCCCATCTGTATGTTAATAATTATCAAAAATAGACAAACACTCATCTTCCTTCTAGTATGAGCTAAAATGTATGCATAAGGAAAGGTACATGTCTATGATGATAACCAAGGGACTGCTACTGTACAGTCTCCTCAGAAACAAACATTCATAATCCTAATTTCACAAACCTGTCAATTTCAATATTTACAATAGCAATCTGCTGCCAAATCACTGTAGATAGTCTAGGGTTTAGTTAAAGATGCAGTCCAAGATCTTAACACATACACATTAAGAATTTGAATTCGTAGCGTATCATACGAAATGGATGACGTACTACACAATTTTCGGGGACCTGTTTTGGCTCGTGAGTACTACTTTCAAAACAACTGGCTGAAATTATACAAAACCTCTGGAGCATCGCTTTAACCCTAACCACTCACTAGCATGCCTAAACCTAACCTACCACTAATGTATGACGTATCATTTTTCGGTGGCTACACAGCTAGAGATGCACTTGTCATTTGGTTAGCTAGCAAGAAATGTGAATTGCTTTGCTAACTAGCTAGCTATGCTGAACAACTGTTATCCAGTTAGAATATCTCTTGCGTTCACAAATTCACTATGGCTAGCTATCTACTCCGATTTCAGAGCTTGAGTGTGCCAGAGCGCAGAATAACTGATGAATTTACGAACGTCCAAGACCCGCTGAATATGACCGGTGTTAGAAAACATAGACAAAAAAAGTAATAGTTAGTCACGAATGCTCTATATAACATGTAAACAGCCTTTATGGTGAGTAAAATGGTCAGTGAAGTGTTCTGTCATTGGTGTCTGGAGGTAACTAGCTAGCAAGCTAGCCAACTTTAGCCAGTTAGCTTTGGTGCTTGGTTGGGACAACACATGCATTGGCAGGCAAGCTGCAGAAGGACAAGCAGGCTAGTCACCATCGTTTATCAGTGCAATTTTGACGACCAACTAGCAGAAAAAGTTTGACAATGTTTATCCTTTGTTAGATTGTAGCTCATCTTGCTCTGCTAGCATTAGTTGTTGATCTTAGAGTTTTCACAAATGCCTTAGTATAGTAAGTGCTCGCTTGTCCGATTTCTTTTTTAAAGTGTCATATTATTCCTGGGGGTGTATATGAACATATTTTCGGGAGCATCCCTTTTACTTAGTCAGTATTGAACTGTTCTTGTCCTCTTTTCTCTCTGTGTTCATCAGATGGTGGTGTGTGATGGTGGATTCATGGAAAATGGATGTGAAACTGCCTTTATGTTCAATGCATTCCGTGTCTTATTAAAAGCCCAGACAGAAGCCTTGATAGTGAGGAGTTGGTTGTCTTGGATCGTTACAATTTATCAAATTATCCCACTGATTGTGGAGACGGACACTATTTTGTTATTAGTATGCCGGCTAAACGCAATACAGCTGTCAAGGCAAATCCTTGGCAGTATCTGCTTCTGAAATAATTGCCTATTTACGGAGCCACTGAGGTGTAGAGGATGAAATGCGTCCCAATGAGGCTGCCTCTCTGCTGTCAGGAATGAGGTGTGCTTCCTGATGTCCCCTCACCTATCTGCCCTCTCTAGAGTTCTGTCTTTCTACTCACTGCAGACCCCTATTCTCAACTGCCTCTGTAAATGCTGGTGTGATATTTGGTCAAATGACTAAAAAATGCACTGAGAGACTGAGGAAATTCATAATTATATTAATAGCGAGAGGAAAAAAATTAATATATCCCTCTTGTTGGGCAGTCATTCAAGGTATTGTATGGGAAATTAGTTGAAATGTTGGGGGGTATTACATACAACTCACCACGTGGCTATTTTCCTAACTTCTGTAAATCTATCCATTAGTTTCTTAGAATAGTGTCAGAATGTATTTTTTATCACCACTTCAATCCAATGCACTGGCTGGGTCCTCTTTTGTCTGGTTCTTCATATCAAGGACCTCCTGTGGGCACTCATTATACATCGTGCAAAACAAAGGCTTGCCCTATTTTCATTTCTGCTCTTTCATCTGTGAATTGTGCCCCTTATCAGCAATATACTGCGGATTGATATAATCAATCTGATCTGATCAAAGAGAATAGAGTCTAGAGAGGATATCTTGTCTGCTGACTGGATGATGGGCCGCTAACGATTGCTGATACACCGTTTAGTCTACCAGTTGCTATCTGAGAGAACTCTAAGAGGACCATGATCCCCTATCTTATCTCCATGACGTAAGGACGTCTTATTATCTCTGACATCAGTACACTTTGGCAATCGATCAGTGCATTTCATGTTGAAAGTGTCCGTCTCTCTCATCTTCACTCTTTTTGACTCCTTTCTAATGTGGATCTGCCAATTTAATCAAGTCTGGTAAGAGTGCCTTGGTGTTTCAGTGTTATCACTGTGGGGTTTCTGAATATGCTTTAAGTTGGAGCAGCAAAGGCCTTCCAAGTCATGAAATAAGAATATCTTGTCGATAGATCAAGCACCACACTCTAAGAGGGTTTGAGCAAAATGAAGCTACTTTACAATGCTATAACAATGCTATAAGGATATCCAGAGATAGTTTGTAATAATATATCTAGAATACAAATGTATTGTCCATCGTTACTGAAATTCAAAGGGTTGAAGTGCCTTGCTCAAGGGCACAGAGGCAGTAGGTGGCACAGAGATTCTGATGCCGGCAACCCTCCGGTTATTGGACTGTCTCGCTAACCTCCAGACCACCACCACTATAAAGAACCTGGCTCCACAAAACAATGTGCTACTTTATACACAATTTCTTCACGTAGCTGCTGCTCCCTACGCTGGGTTATGGCTAGAAGGGATGTAGCTAATGTCAAAGTGCTGAAAACAACAGCAGGGCGCTAGTTAAAATTGTAAAAATACATTTTGTTTATTTTGATGGGTGAGGGAGAAATAACCTGTAATATTGGTCACCATCTGGATGTCACAGTGACATGCCAATTAGCTAAAGCTACTGCCCTCGGGAAGCACGACAACAAGCCGGTCACCGGTGTTGTATAGAGGTGCTTGCCGATCCGGTCGCACAGCCTCGGACAATCTTTTAAAAGTTTTCAGTTGATGTGTGAGTAAAGACAGGGGACATCAATAATATATACTACCAATGGCTTAGTTCAGTGCAGTGGCATCCTATCACAAGAACAAGAATAAAACACCTATTGTTTCACTGTCCATGGAAACAATAGGCCCAGCCTACAGCAGGTACAAAAAAATATATTCTTGATTAGTAGATTGACTCAATGACTCAGAGTTGACTTAACATTTGTCAGACTTTAGAACTTAATTCCTTCACACAACACAAAGGAATGGGGTACCAAATAAGTAATTACTTTCCATTTAAGAATCGGAAAACTATTCCTTCAGCCTCTAGTCCAAAGAATAGACAAATTCTCCTTTCGGGAATGTGTATCATATTCTCTTATTATCCATGCAGTTATTTATTGGTGCTTTAACTTTAGAGAGTCTTTTCCCTCCATTTTAAGGGCCATTTTAAAAATCAGAAGACTGCCTCATTGACAGCCCTGCTCATTCTGCCAGATGATTACAGGCCTCTGCCTCTCCGAGCATGAAGGCTCCTCACATAGAATGATCAATTGATTGGTTGTGTTGAGGAGGACTTGAAATAAATAAATGCATGATGGAGTTATGGTGTTTGTGAGACTGTGAGAGGTATTACATCACAGGTTTGTGAAAGTTTCTGTTTCAGACTTGTGACAAAACCTTCATATAACATTTAATTGAATAACTGGTATAGACCTAATCATATGCCGGAGTGAGCAGGACCAAAAATCAGAGGAGTTGGAGAATTTGGCATTTTTCGAACACCAGAAACAGCTTTTTCCTGCAATCTAGAGCCATAATTATTAAAATATGTTTCTTTTTCTGCATATCTAAGCCTAACTCTTGAGCTGTCTGTCCTCCTGACTGGTGGTTCTTTTTTTTAAGAAACAAAATATGTTTATCTGCATCTCTGCTAAAATCAGAATATTTTTTTTTAAGGGATGTGATTCTTAATTCAGTACTTTTAGTAATTGCTTGCTTTTCTAAAATCTACCATGCTTGCCAGCAGGCTTGCCAGCTAGAATAGTTAGACAAGCTTGCAAGAAAGGCATTTCACTGTACTTGTGCATGTGACATTAAAACTTGAAACTTGAAACAAGCTAGCTACTCTAACTTGATTGATAGCCTGAAATGGCTTCTTGGTAGCTAGTTACGTTGTTGGGAGATTGGGAACCTATCTGGCCTAGCTAAAACCAACTTCATAAAATTGCTAGGTGGCTAGTATTAGAAAAACAACAACAAACAATGTTGTTTTCTTTATCAATATATACAGTGCATTCGGAAAGTATTCAGACCCCTTGGCTTTTTCCACATTTTGTTACGTGACAGCCAAATCTTCATCAATCTACACACAATACCCCATAATGACAAAGCAAAAACAGTGTTTTACAATTTTTGGCAAATTTATTAAAAATATTAAACAGAAATACCTTATTTAAATAAGTATTCAGGCCCTTTGCTATGAGACTCGAAATTGAGCTCAGGTGCATCCTGTTTCCATTGATCATCCTTGAGATGTTTCTACAACTTGATTGGAGTCCACCTGTGGTAAATTCAATTGATTGGACATGATTTGGAAAGGCACACACCTGTCTATATAAGGTCCCAAAGTTAACAGTGCATGTCAGAGCAAAAACCAAGCCATGAGGTCAAAGGAATTGTCCGTAGAGCTACGAGACAGGATTGTGTCGAGGCACAGATCTGGGGAAGGGTACCAAAAAATGTCTGCAGCATTGATGGTCCCCATGAACACAGTGGCCATTCTTAAATGGAAGAAGTTTGGAACCACCAAGACTCTTCCTAGAGCTGGCCGCCCTGCCAAACTGAGCAATCGGGGGAGAAAGGCCTTGGTTAGGGAGGTGACCAAGAACCAGATGGTCACTGATAGAGCTCCAGAGTTCCTCTGTGGAGATGGGAGAACCTTCCAGAAGGACAACCATCTCTGCAGCACTCCACCAATCAGGCCTTTATGGTAGAGTAGCCAGACAGAAGCCTCTCCTCAGTAAAAGGCACATGACAGCCCGCTTGGAGTTTGCCAAAAGGCACCTAAAGGACTATTATACCATGAGAATCAAGATTCTCTGGTCTGATGAAACCAAGATTGAACTCTTTGGCCTGAATGCCAAGCGTCTTTGGCCTCCAAAAAAGTAAATGGAAACGCCCTCACAGCTCAATGGTAGATAGATTATACAGGCTTTACTATGACCTTTATGTGAGACAAGAGCAAAATAATATAATTGATTTAGGCTACATTATTACATGCTGTTTCTGATCAGTGATGGATGAGCAAACGAATAAATGAGCTACCACCTCCACTTGTCCAGCCAGAGATCAGACTGGTCTGCCCCTGCCATGTAGGCTAATGATAGGTATAAGGGCAATGTTGAACAAGCTATCCTCCTTATTCTCCTGTGGAAATGTTGAGATTAAATTAATTACCTGCATCATCTCAGAGGGAGGTGAAACGGTGCATGAAGCTCATGAAGGTAGGCTATAGACAGGCATTAATGTAACACACACACATACATGCACGCATGAACACTCGCGCGCACGCACACACGTACAGCCGCTCTCACACACATACATACGCGCGCGCGCGCGCAACTCGCACGGCGAAGGGGAATCACTGAAGCTTGGATTTCACGTCGAGCGGCTCTTGCCCAGTGCAATATGTTGCTAATCTGATAGACTGCGCGTTGAATCATTTCAGAGAGCCGCTTCATGCTTATCAACTTCAACCAGGGAAACCAGAGGCGGTTTTATCTCTTGCCCGAGCTCTCTCACTTTTTAACAAGGACATAGCCCACGCGTAAAACCTCGACAGGACACGTGTAATTTTGAGTCAGAACGGATGAAATAGAAGCAGGTTTTCTTCTAGGTTCTGAATAACGACGGGTGAAGTTTTTATTCATTAGGATCTGCAACCCATCGAATGCTTACTGTCAAAGTGCATGTTTGTTTTTTAGTAACAAGAAGGAACGTTATAGCAATTTCCTAATTGCGGAAATTCAGAGGAACTATTCTTTGCAAGGGGTCCTACAAGTATGTATGATATCAACATGTTTGTACTACTAGATTCCCATCTGGACCTCCTTTAGAATTGTAGAGATCTGTGCGGTGATTGAAGTAGTTTTTATGTGTAAACCTTTTCCCCCTTCTTATTGGAATAGTTCAAACAACATAGACCCTGTGGTTGACAGTCTTTCCCTTTACCAATGATGTCAAATCTCGGATTTTAAGATTTTCAGAGAATGGTAAATGATCGATGGAAAATCATGAACAGTGTTTCAGAACTCGAAGATGGACATCAGCATAAATCTCAGGTAGGCATTGCATGCTGCAAAGACTCATTCCTTGCTCTGCTCAAAAACAACAACAGAAAACAGGTGAAAAGCCTGCAGGTACCAGAAAGTATTTAATATAATAGCATTCATATTGTAGTGGCTCATAATATTGCATAGCTATTGCACATAGTTACACATAGAAAACAAATGACAATTTATTTCGTGGGGACTAAATGTGCCTTTTTAGGGAAAGCCATAGTCTACCTATCACATACGGTATATCTACAGTTCCGACTTTAAAGTTATGCTAATATGATGTGAATTGTGTGTTAAATTCCAATATTATATGATTTGCTTGTAGATCCATAATAGTGTAGGCCTATCTATTTAATTGCGTACATTCATTTATTGTCGTCTATCCATAAATTGTTGTTGAAGCGCTTGTATTGATGATGATTTCTAATTGACAAATGGCAAGATGTCCAAATGATCCATGGAGAAACAGAAATTGAAGCCTTCTCTACCATTGGGCTTTTTTCCCCTTAGCTTGTCATATTTTGAAATTAAAATATGTTGACCATTCATTGTCAGTCCACTTACTCAACAATTTGTGCATCTATTGCAACATGAGCCAGCTGCAAATCTGCGAATTTGTTTTTTAAATAAATGCCTGTGTGATGTGATCCTCATTGAACAGTTTCTTATGTCACCTATTAGCTGTATACTCGGTACTGGTACCCCGTGTATAAAGCCAAGTTACCGTTACTCATGTCACCTATTAACTGTATACTCGGTACTGGTACCCCCTGTATAAAGCCAAGTTACCGTTACTCATGTCACCTATTAGCTGTATACTCAGTACTGGTACCCCGTGTATAAAGCCAAGTTATCGTTACTCATTGTGTATTTATTCCTCGTGTTATTATTTTTCTATTATTTCTCTATTTTTTCTATCTGCATTGTTGGGATGGCCCCATAAGTAAGCATTTCACTGTTAGTCTACACCTGTTGTTTACGAAGCATGTGACAAATACATTTTGATTTGATTCATAACAGTCACTGCA
This sequence comes from Coregonus lavaretus, assembly GCF_964263955.1. Classification (NCBI taxonomy): domain Eukaryota; kingdom Metazoa; phylum Chordata; class Actinopteri; order Salmoniformes; family Salmonidae; genus Coregonus; species Coregonus lavaretus. The sequence continues at coordinate 13,107,224 of NC_140001.1, forward strand.
AGTGAGTGAGAACACTTCTATATGCTAGTTAGCCATCTCAGTGGAGTATTTGGCATTGTGGAATGACATGCATAGGTTGGGCTAGGGTTGTCAAGTAGTATTATTTAAATGGAGTTTGGTGTCTGAGATGATACATTTTGGCATGATACACTTCTCTTTTTGCAGAGTATTAGAGAAGTACAGCATTAAGGGTCTTTTTATACAGATGAAGCTTGTATAGTAGGCCAGTGACTTTCAGCTTTTTGTTTAGTTGAAAGTGTGGATTTCTGCTGACAGGTGAACCAGGGGATCATAACCTTAGGAGCTTCTTATCACAGGTGAACCCACCATGCATGTTTTTCTCTCATTGTCATAATGACTATGATGTAGACTTTTAAGTTCACACACACACACACAGAGAGAGAGCTGTCTCCATGTAAGCCCAATGAGTTTCCGACGTCACCCTGATCAGCGTTCAATAAATGCTTCATTGCTCCAGTATGGAACAGCTATCATCGAGATGTTTGTTACAATTGCATCAACGCTGTTTAATGACTACAGGATCTGTGCATCTTTAACTTAAGTATTCCAAAAGACCAATCCCAAACGTTATTTCGTCCTTCACTCAAGTGACACAATACAAATGAATTTATGAATCATCCTTTCATAGAAACCAGTTAGGGATTCATTGGCTGCTTTGACTGGTGTTTAACAATAAAACACCCTCCCTACCGGAGAGACATAGGTCCCCATGGGACCAGTACAACTAACGCCTCTCATCCAGTGGAAAGAAGGAGAAGTGTATGGAGGCAGAACACTAACACACACACACACAGATATGCACACAGTATGATGGATGCGTTCGGTAATCCCTTCCCTTGCTCTTGGTGGCACATGCTTTTCCTGTGGAGTGTAATTTGATGAAACAGATGGCCTTGGCCCAACAGGTAGTGTATCTGTGAAAGAGGTTGACGATGTCCAGCCAGGGAGAGGTACCATATCTGTATAGCCCATATACAGTGTATCTTCTCATTAGAAAGATGGTACTTGAAATACTGTTTAGATGAACAGACGACCGCATTCAATAGCATTGAATGTTTTAACTCTCAAAGCAAAACAGGTATAGCCTGCTGATTCACATTGAACAGTTTCTTATGTCACCTATTAGCTGTATACTCTGTACTGGTACCTTGTGTATAAAGCCAAGTTATCGTTACTCATTGTGTATTTATTCCTCGTGTTATTAGTTTTCTATTATTTCTCTATTTTTCTCTCTGCATTGTTGGGATGGCCCCGTAAGTAAGCATTCCACTGTTAGTCTACACCTGTTGTTTATGAAGCATGTGACAAATACATTTTGATTTAAATTGATTTATAACAGTCACTGCAAGTGAGTGAGAGCACTTCTATATGCTAGTTAACCATCTCAATGGAGTATTTGGCATTGTGGAATGACATGCATAGGTTGGGCTAGGGTTGTCAAGTAGTATTATTTAAATGGAGTTTGGTGTCTGAGATGATACATGTTGACATGATGCTCTCTTCTCTTCTGGCAGTACAAATATAGCCCATAACTATGTTAAATCTATGTTTATTATCAGCGTGCAGTTGACTGCTACAAGGCTTTATGTAAAACTGAAATCCTTGCAAAGAATGCTCGTATACAACTGACTGGGAACTCTGGCTTTGGTTGAGGCGAAGGAGATGAGATTACCGTTCTGTTTTATAGAGTCTGCCTCCATTCCTCACTGTTTGCTGTGACCAAGTGTTGTAGGCCTATCTACAGTATGAGCATTTTTGGAATGCTGCAGCAGTTGGCACATATTTTTAGCCAACAAATGATTTCTGTTGTGGACAGATCTTCTTCAACACCGTTACAGTATATCCTGTGAGTGAATCAGAAAATTAATCAGAAAAGTTAATGACCATGCATTTAGGGCATGCTGAGTTGATGGGGAAGGTTAGTGAAGCTTTAGGATTTATGGCTGTGGATAGTTCCACATGGACTCTGTCTATACATTGGACCAGTGATGTAGTGGTAAAACAAAAATAGATGAGTAAAGTAACACTCCCTAAACTTTCAATGAATTGTTCCGCAAAAGTTGGTAAACTGTCAAGCAAAAAAAATGGTGGGTAAACTGTGTTTACTTGCAATTGCCCTCCACTACACCACTGCGTTGGACTAAATTAAGTATAGGTCGAGAGGCAGGTATGAGAGTAGATTCTTGGATGGAAGTTATCAGCCTCATGAGGGCCAGTAAGACTGAATTTAACTCCATAAGTGGCCTTGATTGTACGGTAACACGCTGACCGCAGATCAGGGAGCACGGACGCACACGCACACAGACAGACACTCCACACACACACACACACACACACACACACACACACCTGATAACTGTCTTTCTCTCCTTTGGCGTAATGAGAGAAGAAAGGGAATCAATCCATCTCTCTCTCTCTCTCTCTATATATATATATATATATATATATATATATATATATATATATATATATATATATATATATATATATATATATATATATATATATATATATATATATATATATATATACAGTATATACAGTGGGGAGAACAAGTATTTGATACACTGCCGATTTTGCAGGTTTTCCTACTTACAAAGCATGTAGAGGTCTGTAATTTTTATCATAGGTACACTTCAACTGTGAGAGACGGAATCTAAAACAAAAATCCAGAAAATCACATTGTATGATTTTTAAGTAATTAATTTGCATTTTATTGCATGACATAAGTATTTGATCACCTACCAACCAGTAAGAATTCCGGCTCTCACAGACCTGTTAGTTTTTCTTTAAGAAGCACTCCTGTTCTCCACCCATCACCTGTATTAACTGCACCTGTTTGAACTCGTTACCTGTATAAAAGACACCTGTCCACACACTCAATCAAACAGACTCCAACCTCTCCACATTGGCCAAGACCAGAGAGCTGTGTAAGGACATCAGGGATAAAATTGTAGACCTGCACAAGGCTGGGATGGGCTACAGGACAATAGGCAAACAGCTTGGTGAGAAGGCAACAACTGTTGGCGCAATTATTAGAAAATGGAAGAAGTTCAAGATGACGGTCAATCACCCTCGGTCTGGGGCTCCATGCAAGATCTCACCTCGTGGGGCATCAATGATCATGAGGAAGGTGAGGGATCAGCCCAGAACTACACGGCAGGACCTGGTCAATGACCTGAAGAGAGCTGGGACCACAGTCTCAAAGAAAACCATTAGTAACACACTACGCCGTCATGGATTAAAATCCTGTAACGCACGCAAGGTCCCCCTGCTCAAGCCAGCGCAAGTCCAGGCCTGTCTGAAGTTTGCCAATGACCATCTGGATGATCCAGAGGAGGAATGGGAGAAGGTCATGTGGTCTGATGAGACAAAAATAGAGCTTTTTGGTCTAAACTCCACTCGCCGTGTTTGGAGGAAGAAGAAGGATGAGTACAACCCCAAGAACACCATCCCAACCGTGAAGCATGGAGGTGGAAACATCATTCTTTGGGGATGCTTTTCTGCAAAGGGGACAGGACGACTGCACCGTATTGAGGGGAGGATGGATGGGGCCATGTATCGTGAGATCTTGGCCAACAACCTCCTTCCCTCAGTAAGAGCATTGAAGATGGGTCGTGGATGGGTCTTCCAGCATAACAACGACCCGAAACACACAGCCAGGGCAACTAAGGAGTGGCTCCGTAAGAAGCATCTCAAGGTCCTGGAGTGGCCTAGCCAGTCTCCAGACCTGAACCCAATAGAAAATCTTTGGAGGGAGCTGAAAGTCCGTATTGCCCAGCGACAGCCCCGAAACCTGAAGGATCTGGAGAAGGTCTGTATGGAGGAGTGGGCCAAAATCCCTGCGGCAGTGTGTGCAAACCTGGTCAAGACCTACAGGAAACGTATGATCTCTGTAATTGCAAACAAAGGTTTCTGTACCAAATATTAAGTTCTGCTTTTCTGATGTATCAAATACTTATGTCATGCAATAAAATGCAAATGAATTACTTAAAAATCATACAATGTGAATTTCTGGATTTTTGTTTTAGATTCCGTCTCTCACAGTTGAAGTGTACCTATGATAACAATTACAGACCTCTACATGCTTTGTAAGTAGGAAAACCTGCAAAATCGGCAGTGTATCAAATACTTGTTCTCCCCACTGTATATATCTCTCTCGCTCTCTCGCTCTCTGTCTCTCTCTCTCTCTCTCTCTGTCTCTCTTTCTCTCTCTGTCTCTCGCTCTCGCTCTCTCTCTCTCTACATCTTGTTCTCATGTGCTCTCTGTCACATGTCAGTCAATGCTAGCAATTGTCTCATTTCCTAGTTTGATATGTCTTAAAGGTAGACTCAGCCATATAACATCATCATACAAACAACAGGGCAGTTTCCTGCTTATAGACATCAACAACAACAGACTGCTCTTCCAATTTGCTCCCTCCCTTGGGGCATGCCCGCTTTGGGGAGAACCAACAGCGGCTGTAAGCAGGAAGTTGTCTGGTTGTTTATGATAATGTCATAAACTTGATCAATATATTCTGTTTTATGACAGCAGCCATTTGTCCTGTATTGAATTTGTTTATCGTCACATGACCTTCTGCTAAGAAAATGTGAATGAGTGAACACAGCAAACATCAGTTAGCAGCACAATGTTGACGAAGTTTGATATCTGCAGAAAAACATAATTACACACCCCTAAAAAATTAATAATAATAATGGAAATGGGAACTTTTATTTCCACCTCAAAAGGCTGTTTTTATTTTTATGCATCAATAAGAACGCCACAGAGTTACTTTTACACCCAAATAATGTAACTTGATGTCAGATGATGATGTCTTCGGCATGTGTGTGTGTGTGAGCGCACACTTGTGTATGTGTTTCAGCTAGGGACTGGACTGTGATAGCAGACGCTGAGGAAGTCTGCTTACAGGGAAACATGAAGCGGAGATATTAATAGGGCCCCCTACTCTCCCCTCCTAATGTCTCTCAGACAGTTATCTCTGGGAGATGGCTCATTAGAGCATCCTGTCCTGCCACTGGCCCATCCACTGACTAGCCCACAATCTGCCAGCTCCCATTTGCTGCACGGTCGGACCTATTAAGATGTCCGAGTACGCCCACGTTACTGTCGTGTTATGATGAGTTTCTAGGGTATCAAGTGATTACGAATGTAAGGATGTACTTAGACACTTTTGATGGGGAGTTCATACAATATATTTAATATGTACCATGGTTAGTTATAACAGAAGGACAAAGCTTTGCCTCTATCATCTCCCTCACTCCAGAACAAAGATCCACTCTCTCTATATATACACTCTGTTACAAGTCTCTCCACGAACATCTGGTAATCATCATGGGCACTCCCATTCTTTGATGTTATTACTCTTTATCCCAAGTCAGTATATCCTGTCCATCAATCATGCTATCATAAACATCAGTAATCTCCTTTGACATAACGGAATGTAGACTCCGTGGCACCAAGCCAATTATCTACTACTAACCTGGTCCCCACGATACTATGACATGACATCATAACACTATAAAAACCTAATATCAGGTCGTCAATCTGAACATGACAGTATGGAAACGCTGGGTTGTTGTGTTTGCGTCTGTTGCATTAGCTTCTTACTGTATAAGCCAATTGATCCTAGATGTGGATATAGGATCAATTAATCAGATGTGGATATAGGATCAATCATTCACCATTTACCATGAGGAATCAATTTTTTGGATGAATTGTCCCTAGAATATAAATCTACAGGCTCAGGCCTCCTTGACTAAATTGGTACAAGTTATGGGGTTATTTTCTTGAGCAGTGAAAAGCAAGTTGTTAACATTTAGTCGTTGAAGCGGCAGAGCTCAAATCGTATCTTCAACAATGAAAGCGAAAAATACTCTGGCTAAAATGTCAGACGGGTTATAATTTGAGCTACCTCTACTGCCAATGCACACATGTTCTACCCTTTTCTCTCTGTTTCCCTCATTCTGATGTCCAACCATTCTTTGTTCAATGTGTTTTAGTTTTTTTCATATTCAATGTACCTTTTTTTATAGACTGCTTTGGTAACAACCTTCCATTTCTACCAAGCCTAAGGGAACCCTGAGGGCTCTTATAGCCCTGTTATCACTGACGCCAGGGATCACCCTGGTGTGAAGCCACCCAAAGGAGGTGCAAATGGCTTTGACCTGCTCCACTAGCCGGTCAGCAACCAGCGAAAGGAGCAGCAACACACACACTTACACACACGCACACAGACACATGCACACACACACAAACACACACACACACACACACACACACACAAGCCATTAAAATGAGAAGAAATGACGGTGTAGTAGAGAAACATTAATGCTGTTGATGACTTTTGAGTGGACTTGGCATCTGTCCCATCAGATCATAGACTGATAGACTTTCAAGCACCATAATCCATTATGGACAATCGAATCAGGCTTTACAGTACATTCTAAAACTCTTACCAGCCATGTCAATCTGTCAGACCGGCCTCAAGTCATCACAGTTCCAATGTGCCAACCTGACATCTAAGCAGAGCAGTGGAGCTTTTTGGCTTCCATGTACATTGATTAAAGATTATGAATATGATAGAGAAATCACTTGTTATTGCCCAAACACCAGAGTTACAGTACATTCCAACAGACTGTAGTCGATAATGTGTATCTGAAAACTCCAAAGATTTATTTCCAGTGGTCTCTGGATTCTAGACTTCACTCCTCTGCATTTGGTATGGCCGACATCATATACATTTCTAAACAACACATTGCTATGCAATGTCTCTGTGTTGCCCGGCTAATGCATTCTGCTCTGATTAATGCCGACTTGTAAAGATGCTGTGAGCCACTAACTGAAAATAATGGATTACTGTGATTACCTGCAGTGGCTGAAACTGCCTTCTGTTCCTTTCTTCCAATGATAAAACGTTTCCATTTGCTTTCTACTTAAATGAGCGCTTACTGTTCATTCATCTTTGTAGTTGCAGGCAGGGCTGGGTCAAGGCGAGGGATAAGAAGATATCTATTTTCTACCTAGTGGTTGGTATTCATTTGATCCTACGGCACCATGGCTCCTAATGAATAGTCCTCTCCTGTCTGCTATCCACCACTGATTTCAATGTGACCTTTGAACTAGAATATAACTATTAGGAACCCTATTACCTCCTGACGATTTATTAATGAAGATTCTATTTTAACGGCAAGACCTAATACTGCATTTAGATGAGGGACACAAAAACCGTCATACCAGTAGGCATAGTGGGACAGGAAAGCAAGAAAGACGGTGATGGCAAAAGCAAGCCAGCATGACGGTATGCGTTGCTATGGTGATTTCAGTAAATAAACAGTGCAAATCAACATCCAGTAGAAAACAACACTACGGCAGACAACAAAAGTTGAAATATTTGAACTCTGGCGGCAAGTCCCATCTACCGTGGCAGCTGAAGGCATTCACCGCCAGCCTCTACGGCATATACCGTCGTTCTCTAATTGAAAACAATGACATCCGGTTTGGCGTCTAGCGTCTACCTTGTGCCATCTAAACGCAGCATAAGTCTATATTACTGTAGGAGGTTATGTGGATAAGCATGTTGCAGACAGTGAAATTTAATGAACAACGGTTCAGACCATTCATCCAGTATGTGAAAACTCCAAGGATAAAAAAAAATGTCTCACCCCCAAGCCACATCCAGGCCTGTGGAAGTGGTCTCCGGAGCCCGGCTCCAGCCTGCAAGACAAATTGCAGAGGAACCTGCCTGCACACTGGTGGCTACTGTCACTGCAGCTGGAGACCCGGTCTGTCTGAACAGGAACTGTCTTTAGGCTGCAGGAGAGGAGGACAAAGGAACAGAGGCAAACACATAACTACATTCAGGCACATTGCACACATACACACCAGTGTTTCCCGTAAATGCATATAGGGGAAACACTGCACACACACACACACACACACACACACACACACACACACACACACACACACACACATACACACACACACAGACAGACAAACACACACTTGTATACAAAGTACCGATACGGTCCTATTTCTGCAGGTGCTTACCTGGTATTCATTAAAGGGATAATCCACCCCCAGAAATAGAAATCATGAAACTCCTGTCAATTTGGTGAAAGCCTATTTTCTATCAGTGGGTAACATTTTCTCCATGATTTAACTTCTAAGTGTTCCGTCTGTGAAGGAAGTTCCAACTAGGAACGCATCATAGCTACATGGTTCTCGTCACTGGAGATAGGGGTAACACACTATCACAGTTCATAACGCTTTTAAAACAATTATCTGCACTCCAGATCGCCAAATCAGCCAATAGATAGTATGGGCATACTTGTCTAGAACACATCCATCCGTTTATATCGTCATGACAAAGTATATATTTAGCTTACATCTGCTCAATCTAAACAGTGTACCAAATTATTAAACTCAGTTTCTCCTTCAAGTACCATCTCGCAATGCACCCTGTGTGTCTGTGGGAAACGTGGGAAAGGGCTGTTGTTGCCATAGCAACATACTCTGCACTCGCTCTGGGCAGAGTGAACTGCAAATTGAACTATGTGAGATATATTCCTAAATTGATAGTGCAGTTTGTTTAGGCAATTTTATAGCTAGCTAGCTACTTCACATGCTGATATTGACTTTGGCATTATTGTGTGTAGTTACATTTGCTAGCTAGCAGCCAGCCCAGAGAGAGTGCATTGCATTGTGGGTTTTGGAGTCGACTTGAACAGATTTCCACAACGATTTTCACATGTTGCTACCAACCTTGTTATAACGACAAAATTAAACGTTTGTTCACAAAAAAACTATGTTTTCACATATTAGTGTTATTTTGCCATCCAAAAGAGCAGTTGCTTCAAATGTTGATTTCTTACATTGTGAAATTAATGACACATCATGAGGATGGCCGCAAGTTTTTAGATAAGAATGAGATTCCCTTTTTTCATCCTATTGATTGATATCGGTGGAATTATCGTCCGATACCGATATAGCGTTAAAAGGCCAATATCAGCCAATCGGTCGGCTCTAGTGGAATTGCACTTTAGTTAAAATAAAAATAAGTTATTCCCATTGTGGCTCATAACTTCCTTATATGAGGTGAACATTTTGAGTTACCCTCTGTTCATATTTGCATTTGAATAGCTATGCATCATACTTACTGCTTACAGTACATTACCCCCTAGTTCCTCTACTCAGCTGATAAATATGCATCCGGCCATCCATTCTTTTAACATTATACAATATCAGTACAGTATAGCTTAACCACAACTGGAATCGAGCTCTTTCCTAATAATTTCTGCCCTTCCCATTGCACTCAATATCAGTTTCTCAATTAGAAACAACCTCCCTACCACTACCACTGAATGTACTGTATGTATTGCTCAGTATTGTCCTAAATACAGTGGCTTGCGAAAGTATTCACCCCCTTGGCATTTTTCCTATTTTGTTGCCTTACTACCTGGAATTAAAATGGATTTTTTGGGGGGGGTTGTATCATTTGATTTACACAACATGCCAGAAAACTTGAGCGTGCATAACTATTCACCCCCCCCCCCCCCCCCCCCCAAAGTCAATACTTTGTAGAGCCACCTTTTGCAGCAATTACAGCTGCAAGTCTCTTGGGGTATTTCTCTATAAGCTTGGCACATCTAGCCACTGAGTTTTTTGCCCATTCTTCAAGGCAAAACTGCTCCAGCTCCTTCAAGTTGGATGGGTTCCGCTGGTGTACAGCAATCTTTAAGTCATACCACAGATTATCAATTGGATTGAGGTCTGGGCTTTGACTAGGCCATTCCAAGACATTTAAATGTTTCCCCTTAAACCACTCGAGTGTTGCTTTAGCAGTATGCTTAGGGTCATTATCCTGCTGGAAGGTGAACCTCCCAGTCGCAAATCTCTGGAAGACTGAAACAGGTTTCCCTCAAGAATTTCCCTGTATTTAGCGGCATCCATCATTCCTTCAATTCTGACCAGTTTCTCAGGCCCTGCTGATGAAAAACATCCCCACAGCATGATGCTGCCACCACCATGCTTCACTGTGGGGATGGTGTTCTCGGGGTGATGAGAGGTGTTGGGTTTGCGCCAGACATAGTGTTTTCCTTGATGGCCAAAAAGCTCAATTTTAGTCTCATTTTAGTCTCCTTTTGGCGAACACCAAACGCGTTTGCTTATTTTGTTCTTTAAGCAATGGCTTTTTTCTGGCCACTCTTCCGTAAAGGCCAGCTATGTGGAGTGTACGGCTTAAAATGGTCCTATGGACAGACACTCCAATCTCCGTTGTGGAGCTTTGCAGCTCCTTCAGGGTTATTTTTGGTCTCTTTGTTGCCTCTCTGATTAATGCCCTCCTTGACTGGGCTGTGAGTTTTGGTGGGCGGGTTTTTGTGGTGCCATATTCTTTCAATTTTTGTATTATTCGCAAATGGAAGAAACACAAAATAACTGTCAATCTCCCTCTGCCTGGGGCTCCATGCAAGATCTCACCTCGTGGAGTTGCAATGATCATGAGAACAGTGAGGAATCAGCCCAGAACTACACGGTAGGATCTTGTCAATGATCTCAAGGCAGCTGGGACCATAGTCACCAAGAAAACAATTGGTAACACACTACGCCGTGAAGGACTGAAATCCTGCAGCGCCCGCAAGGTCACCCTGCTCAGGAAAGCACATATACAGGCCCGTCTGAAGTTTGCCAATGAACATCTGAATGATTCAGAGGAGAACTGGGTGAAAGTGTTGTGGTCAGATGAGACCAAAATTGAGCTCTTTGGCATCAACTCAACTCGCCGTGTTTGGAGGAGGAGGAATGCTGCCTATGACCCCAAGAACACCATCCCCACCGTCAAACATGGAGGTGGAAACGTTATGCTTTGGGGGTGTTTTTCTGCTAAGGGGACAGGACAACTTCACGCATCAAAGGGACGATGGACGGGGCCATGTACCGTCAAATCTTGGGTGAGAACCTCCTTCCCTCAGCCAGGGCATTGAAAATGGGTCGTGATTGGGTATTCCAGCATGACAATGACCCAAAACACACGGCCAAGGCAACAAAGGAGTTGCTCAAGAAGAAGCACATTAAGGTCCTGGAGTGGCCTAGCCAGTCTCCAGACCTTAATCCCATAGTAAATCTGTGGAGGGAGCTGAAGGTTCGAGTTGCCCAACGTCAGCATCGAAACCTTAATGACTTGGAGAAGCTCTGCAAAGAGGAGTGGAACAAAATCCCTCCTGAGATGTGTGCAAACCTGGTGGCCAACTACAAGAAACGTCTGACCTTTGTGATTGCCAACAAGGGTTTTGCCACCAAGTACTAAGTCATGTTTTGCAGAGGGGTTAAATACTTATTTCCCTCATTAAAATGCAAATCAATTTGATTTTTTTGTTGTTATTCTGTCTCTCACTGTTCAAAGAAACCTACCATTAAAATTATAGACTGATCATGTCTTTGTCAGTGGGCAAACGTACAAAATCAGCAGGGGATCAAATACTTTTTTCCCTCACTGTATATACTGAGATCATGTGACCGACCATGTGACACTTAGAATGCACACAGGTGGACTTTATTTAACTAATTATGTGACTTCTGAAGGTAACTGGTTGCACCAGATCTTATTTAGGGGCTTCATAGGAAAGGGGGTGAATACATATGCACGCACTACTTTTCAGTTATTTATTTTTTTGAATTATTTGAAACAAGTTATTTTTTTCATTTCACTTCACCAATTTGGACTATTTTGTGTATGTCCATTACATGAAATCCAAATAAAAATCCAATTAAATTACAGGTTGTAATGCAACAAAATAGGAAAAACGCCAAGGGGGATGAATACTTTTCCAAGGCTCTGTAAGCTCTCACTTTGGTGTGATGACAAAGTGCAAATATCAGTGACGAAATCCAATGAATGCTTAAACAGAACAGCAGGGTGGCTTGTGTGTTTTCCCCTCTTTGCTAGAGGATCAGACTAACACACACACAAGAGGGAGTCTTAATCACCCAGCTGCGGAGGAATAAGTCGACTACTGAGCCCGGAGCACAAAGAGTCCCCTCTGGCCATTTCATTAGACCGTTTAAAAAGACAAAGGAGACCATGTCACAGCCCCACGACATATTGGATATTTTTGTACGATATCTTCATTAGGTTTGAGAGTTTGTTGGTTACTGGTGAAACTAGTCAACATGAGAAAGATGAAAGCTTGGTAGCCAGCTATCGATATACAGTGCAGATGTAGGCTCTTAATTTGATCACCCTGTTCCTTGAGAACTTTCCTGCAATGCAGGACATTTAAAACTTGTAGTGTATTGAGGTTTAAAAAGGCTTCTGAAGTTTGAAAAATGTATCAACCCCTACAAAAATTTCCATTAATTATAATTAACATTTCCTATTGCTGCAGGATTATTTTCCTGCTGAAGCAAACTGGCTCAAATTACAATCCTACATCAGTATAGCCCAGCTTTGCACTGTATCTCTGCAGCTTTGTCACTTCTAGGTAAGCCCAGTAGGAAATATGCCTAAAGCCATTTTAAAGATCAAGGGTAAGCCTCAGCATCTGGTCTCCTTATATTACAGACCTATTTGTAGGGATTGGTGCTCTCCCCAAAAATGATATGTTAGGATACAGTATGAGACATCCTCCTCTTGATTCGGGCAAACTCTGATAGCTTTCTGGGATTATTATCCCATGGCTGTGGTGTCCAAAGATCAAACCGTTTTCTTAAATTTTCCATGTGCCCTGCAGCCCTCCCCTACTATGAAAGCTTGTCATTGACTTTATAAGTCTGGCTTAGGGGTTTGGATGACCATGCGCTAAATGGGCCCTCAGCAGCGTACTCTTGCAGGCATAGCAACCAGAATAGACCAATCCGGGGGAAATATGTACAATTGGTTAGACGTTAAAGAGACAAACATGAACTGTGCCGTCGAGTTGCCCGTTCACTATGTATGCATGGATGAGAATCATAGCATGACAGTGCCAGCACGGTCACAGGGGGGCAACTAGCTCCCTCGTGAGTATGCTTGAGAATGTTCAGTGTTTGTCTTGAAGGTGAGCTAATTCACCCCACTTATCTCTGGCACTTTCTGCCAGCTGCTGTTTCCAGATTATAATATAAATAATAATATGCCATTTAGCAGATGCTTTTATCCAAAGCGACTTACAGTCATGTGTGCATACATTTTTACGTCTGGGTGGTCCCGGGGATCGAACCCACTACCCTGGCGATACAAGCGCCATGCTCTACCAATTGAGCTACAGTGGCTACTGTCAGATTGAGTCCACTGTACATACAGTGGGGGAAAAAAGTATTTAGTCAGCCACCAATTGTGCAAGTTCTCCTACTTAAAAAGATGAGAGGCCTGTAATTTTCATCATAGGTACACGTCAACTATGACAGACAAATTGAGAAAAAAAAATCCAGAAAATCACATTGTAGGATTTTTTATGAATTTATTTGCAAATTATGGTGGAAAATAAGTATTTGGTCAATAACAAAAGTTTCTCAATACTTTGTTATATACCCTTTGTTGGCAATGACACAGGTCAAACGTTTTCTGTAAGTCTTCACAAGGTTTTCACACACTGTTGCTGGTATTTTGGCCCATTCCTCCATGCAGATCTCCTCTAGAGCAGTGATGTTTTGGGGCTGTCGCTGGGCAACACGGACTTTCAACTCCCTCCAAAGATTTTCTATGGGGTTGAGATCTGGAGACTGGCTAGGCCACTCCAGGACCTTGAAATGCTTCTTACGAAGCCACTCCTTCGTTGCCCGGGCGGTGTGTTTGGGATCATTGTCATGCTGAAAGACCCAGCCACATTTCATCTTCAATGCCCTTGCTGATGGAAGGAGGTTTTCACTCAAAATCTCACGATACATGGCCCCATTCATTCTTTCCTTTACACGGATCAGTCGTCCTGGTCCCTTTGCAGAAAAACAGCCCCAAAGCATGATGTTTCCTCCCCCATGCTTCACAGTAGGTATGGTGTTCTTTGGATGCAACTCAGCATTATTTGTCCTCCAAACACGACGAGTTGAGTTTTTACCAAAAAGTTCTATTTTGGTTTCATCTGACATTCTCCCAATCCTCTTCTGGATCATCCAAATGCACTCTAGCAAACTTCAGACGGGCCTGGACATGTACTGGTTTAAGCAGGGGGACACGTCTGGCACTGCAGGATTTGAGTCCCTGGCGGCGTAGTGTGTTACTGATGGTAGGCTTTGTTACTTTGGTCCCAGCTCTCTGCAGGTCATTCACTAGGTCCCCCCGTGTGGTTCTGGGATTTTTGCTCACTGTTCTTGTGATCATTTTGACCCCACGGGGTGAGATCTTGCGTGGAGCCCCAGATCGAGGGAGATTATCAGTGGTCTTGTATGTCTTCCATTTCCTAATAATTGCTCCCACAGTTGATTTCTTCAAACCAAATTGCTTACCTATTGCATATTCAGTCTTCCCAGCCTGGTGCAGGTCTACAATTTTGTTTCTGGTGTCCTTTGACAGCTCTTTGGTCTTGGCCATAGTGGAGTTTGGAGTGTGACTGTTTGAGGTTGTGGACAGGTGTCTTTTATACTGATAACAAGTTCAAACAGGTGCCATTAATACAGGTAACGAGTGGAGGACAGAGGAGCCTCTTAAAGAAGAAGTTACAGGTCTATGAGAGCCAGAAATCTTGCTTGTTTGTAGGTGACCAAATACTTATTTTCCACCATATTTTGCAAATAAATTCATTAAAAATCCTACAATGTGATTTTCTGGGGAAAAAAATCTCAATTTGTCTGTCATAGTTGACGTGTACCTATGAAGAAAATTACAGGCCTCTCTCATCTTTTTAAGTGGGAGAACTTGCACAATTGGTGGCTGACTAAATACTTTTTTTCCCCACTGTATGGCAAGAACATTAGAACGTCTCACCATGACTGACAGGAAGTGTGCTTTAACATGAATTACCGTCCCAAACGAAACACAGGATATCAACATCTGAGGCAAAAACAACAACAACAACAACAACAACAACATATGTTTGGCTGCTGTCCTGATTGCTTTTTTACCCCCTACTGTACATAGGTAGTGGTACACATTCTGTGACTGTGACTGTGTCTGCGTCTGCCCAAAGACTGATCTAATAATAATAATAATAATATGCCATTTAGCAGACGCTTTTATCCAAAGTGACTTACAGTCGTGCGTGCATACATTTTTGTGTATGGGTGGTCCCGGGGATCGAACCCACTACCTTGGCGTTACAAGCGCTGTGCTCTACCAGCTGAGCTACAGAGGACAGGCAGTGGCTCGGTTGATGTCCTTGATCTAGACCCCAACGTCTTTCCCCATTCCCAAGTGGAAGACCAACCACCCTCGACATCTGCACTGACCTTCTAGAACACGGGGAGTGAACTTCTAGAACACTGAACACGGGGAGTGAACTTCTAGAACACTGTGAGCAGTCAAACCTCACGACAGCAGGCCAGTTAAGGGTTCTAACTGCTTCACTGAGCAGAGGCAGTTACATTTCCTGCAGCTACTCTTCCTGGGGTCCAAACACATTAAGGCAGTTAAATCACACATAAAACAAAGATAAAATAGTACATCATATAACATTATTACACCACTACATATCTACAATACAAAATTTATAATACCACCATACAACAATATTAATAAATAGTATGCCATTTAGCAGACACTTTTATCATGCGTGCATACATTTAAAAAAAAATTTGTGTATGGGTGGTCCCGGGGATCGAACCCACTACCTTGACGTTACAAGCGCCGTGCTCTACCAGCTGAGCTACAATGTACGTGCATGTAGAGTGCGTGTGCTAGCGTGTGTGTGCGTATGCGTGTGTCTGTTCCTGTGTGAGAAGGTAGAAAGCTTCAAGTTCCTTGGCGTACACATCACTAACAAACTTAAATGGTCCACCCACACAGATGGTGTGGTGAAGAAGGCGCAACAGAGCCTCTTCAACCTCAGGAGGCTGAAGAAATGTGGCTTGGCACCTAAAACCCTCACAAACTTTTACAGATGCACAATTGAGAGCATCCGATTGGTGTTTTTAAATCTCTGATGAAGGATTTTGAGGCTGATTCCCTGACCTGTCAATGTTTTTAATTTGCTGTTTTTGATATTGTTATACTCTTGTGAATTCATGAATGGTTTTTACTAGATTACTTGTAGTTTTTCATGTTGTCTGTCTGTAATTTTTTGTAATGACTTGGTGCTGCCTATCTTGGCCAGGACGCTCTTGAAAAAGAGATTTTAAATCTCAATGAGCCCTTCCTGGTTAAATAAAGGTTAAATAAAAATAAAAATAAAATCCTGTCAGGCTGTATCACCTCCTGGTATGGCAACTGCACCGCCCGCAACCGCAGGGCTCTCCAGAGGGTGGTGCGGTCTGCTGAACGCATTACTGGGGGCAAACTACCCGCCCTCCAGGACACCTACAGCACCCGATGTCACAGGAAGGCCAAAAAGATCATCAAGGACATCAACCGAGCCACTGCCTGTTCACTCCGCTATCATCCAGAGCGAGGTCAGTACAGGTGCATCAAAGCTGGGACCGAGAGAATGAAAAACAGCTTCTATCTCAAGGCCATCAGACTGTTAAATAGCCAACACTAGCACACTAGAGGCTGCTGCTGCTGCCTATTGAAATCACTGGCCACTTTAAGAAATGGAACGCTAGTCACTCATAGGTATATACTGTATTCTTGAATGTTCTACTGTATCTTAGTCCATGCCAACTCTGTCATTGCTTGTCCATATATGTATATATTCTTAAATTCCATTCCAGATTTGTGTGTATTGGGTATATGTTGTGACATTTTTAGATATTACTTGTTAGATATTACTGCACTCTCAGAGCTAGAAGCACAAGCATTTCGCTATACCCGCAATAACATCTGCTAAACACGTGTATGTGACAAATACAATGTGATTTGATTTGATTTGTGTGTGTGTGTGTCTCTTCACATTTCCCGCTGTTACATAAGGTGTATTTTTATCTGTTTTTTAAATCTAATTCTACTGCTTGCATCAGTTACCTGATGTGGAATAGAGTTCCATGTAGTCATGGCTCTAGATAGTACTGTGTGTCTCCCATAGTCTGTTCTGGACTTGGGGATTGTGAAGAGACCTCTGGTGGCATGTCTTGTGGGGTATGCATGGGTGTCCGAGCTGTGTGCTAGTATTTTAAACAGACAGCTCGGTACAATCAGTTTGTCAACATGTCTTACAAAAACAAGTAGTGATGAAGTCAATCTCCACTTTGAGCCATGAGAGATTTACATGCATATTATTAATGTTAGCTCTCTGTGTACAGTTAAGGGCCAGCTGTGCTGCCCTGTTCTGAGCCAATTGTAATTTTCCGAGGTCCCTCTTTGTGGCATCTGACCACACGACTGAACAGTAGTCCAGGTGCATTAAAACTAGGGCCTGTAGGACCTGCCTTGTTGATAGTGTTGTTAACAAGGCAGAGCAGCACTTTATTATGGACAGAGTTCCCCATCCAACATGTTTTGGCCATGACAGTTTACAATCCAGGGTTACTCCAAGCAGTTTAGTCACCTGAACTTGCTCAATTTCCACGTTATTCATTACAAGATTTAGTTGAGGTTTAGTGAATGATTTGTCCCAAATACAGTGCTTTTAGTTTTTGAAATATTTAGGACTAACTTATTCCTTGCCGCCCATTCTGAAACTAACTGCATCTCTTTGTGTTGGTGTGTGGGCAGGTTTACATTTATTGGGATGAATCTTGTCCTGGAGGCTATCAGCTGCAGAGTCAAAATTGTCTATATGTCAAAACAATTCATGAAAAAAGTGTTTTGGTCTTAATTTAAGGTTAGGGTTAGGCATAAGGTTATCAGCATGGTTAAGGTTAAGGTTAAGGTTAGGTTTAAAATCAGATTGTATGACCTTGTGGCTGTGCCAGCTAGTGATACCCTGCAGAGCTGCCTCCATCCCAATGAATGTCAACCTGCGATGTGTTGTGTGTGTGTGTGTGTGTGTGTGTGTGTGTGCTCGAACCAGGCCTTTTTGGCATGTACAGTACTGAAATTAAATTGCTGCTGCGTCAGCCTCATTATTCCCAGCCGGCAAGGTTTTTTGATTTGCTGCCAGGCTTTTAGCATGAGACACGTATCCTGGACCCTGTGCGCCCTCCCAGTACCCATAGCATGGGTACAACATTAAGGCCAGCACCCCAGCTCATGTCACACCAGAGGGTCTTGACTTTTACTATCCCTGCCTCTTTTTAATGGTGCACAGATCTGAGCTAGCCTCCCCTCTGACTCCCTCCACATAGGCTGTGTCTGAAATGGCACTCTATTCACGGTATAGTTTGCACTACGTTTGACCAGAGCCCAGGGTGCCATTTCGGACGCACCCTAGCTTCCGCTCTGCCACCCTCCACATAGAAAACCGTAGTGCAGTTGAAGACATCCTGAGGACAAGCATGCTCTGTTTAAGTGAGGTCTACAGCTCAGAATGGTTCAGATCCAAGGTTATCTGCTCAAGTGGATTATTGTGTGAAGTGTTTCAGGCTGAGTCATGATCTGGGAGCTATTAAACCATCGCCTGACAATTAACAGCCTGATAGCCTCCCAAATAGCATGGATCAGCATTATGTAGTACAAGCATATATACTGGCCTTGTGCAGGAGAATACAGTGCCTTCAGAAAGTATTCATACCCCTTGACTTATTCCACATTTTGTTGTGTTACAGCCTAAATTCAAAATGGATTGAATAAATAAAAAAATCTCACCCATCTAAACACAAAACTCCATAATCATAAAGTGAAAACATGTTTTGAGAAATCTGTGCAAATTAATTGAAAATGAAATATATAAATATCTCATTTACATAAGTATTCACACCCCTGAGTCAATACATGTTAGAATCACCTTTGGCAGCGATTACAGCTGTGAGTCTTTCTGGGTAAGTCTCTAAGAGCTTTGCACACCTGGATTGTACAATATTTGCCCATTATTCTTTAAAAAATTCTTCAAGCTCTGTCAAGTTGGTTGTTGATCATTGCTAGACAGCCATTTTAAAGTCTTGCCATAGATTTTCAAGCCGATTTAAGACAAAACATTAACTAGGCCAATCATCTTGGTAAGCAACTCCAGTGTATATTTGGCCGTGTGTTTTAGGTTATTGTCCTGCTGAAAGGTGAATTTGTCTCCCAGTGTGTGGTGGAAAGCAGACTGAACCAGGTTTTCCTCATAGGATTTTGCCTGTGCTTAGCTCTATTCTGTTTATCCTAAAAAAATCTCCCTAGTCTTTGCCGATGACAAGCATACCCATAACATGATGTAGCCACCACCAAGCTTGAAATATGAAGAGTGGTACTAAGTGATGTGTTGTGTTGGATTTGCCCTGTTTTTTTTGTTGCAGTTTTACTTTAGTACAAACAGGATGCATGTTTTGGAATCTTTTTTATTCAATACAGGCTTCCTTCTTTTCACTCTGTCATTTAGGTTAGTATTGTGGAGTAACTAAAATGTTGTTGATCCATCCTCAGTTTTCTCATATCACAACCATTAAACTCTGTAACTGTTTTAAAGTCACCATTCGCCTCATGGTGAAATCCCTGAGCACTTTCCTTCCTCTCTGGCAACTGAGTTAGGAAGGTTGCCTTTATATATGTAGTGAATGGGTGTATTGATTAACCATCCAAAGTGTAATTAATAACTTCACCATGCTCAAAGGGATATTCAATGTCTGCTTTTATTTTATTTTTTACCCATCTACCAATAAGTGCTCTTCTTTGCAAGACAATGGAAAACCTCCCTGGTCTTTGTGGTTGAAGTTGTGTTTGAAATTCACTGCTCGACTGAGGGACCTTACAGATAATTTGTATGTGTGGGATACAGAGATGAGGTAGTCATTCAAAAATCATGTTAAACACTATTATTGCACACGGAGTGAGTCCATGTGACATGTTCAGCACATTTTAACTCCAGCACTTTTTTAGGCATGCCATAACAAAGGGGTTGAATAATTATTGACTCAAGACATTTCAGCTTTTCATTTTTAATACATTTCTAAAAACATAATTCCACTTTGACATTATCTGGTATTGTGTTTAGGCCAATGGAACATAATCTCAATTTAATCCATTTTAAATTCAGGCTGTAACACAACAAAATGTGGAAAAAGTCAAAGGGTGTGAATACTTTCTTAAGGCACTGTACACTGTAGCTCCCAAAAGCATCTGACTTAATTCTTAATGATCATGTCTAGTGAATGGGCTTTTAGAGGTCGGTTCAGTTTCGGTTTGATTATTAATGTATTATTACGGTATCATTTGATTATTATTATTATTACGGTCTCATATGGTTGGTGTGTTTATCCGCCTCTGTCCGTGGCCCGAAAGAATAGGTGCAATGGATTATGGTCATTGTAGTTAATTACCACGTTTATGCACTGAACTAGGTTGCATATTTGCCTAATGAAAATTACAACTTCCAATCAGCCTAGCGTCCCACATAGTTTTTGACTTAATTTATCTCGTGAATTATTTGATTTCTATCTAGAGAAACAGCGCGTTGAGCTCACAAAAAAAAGACTAAATGGAATTCCAGTAATTGAACCGACGTCGGTCAATTAGTTGTTTAATAACTCCACAAAAAACTACATTTCATTTAATCGCTCAGCACTACCACTTGGGAAGGTGGATGATATCATCTCCCATAGTATTGATCAATAATAAATATGATATGACAGAGATTAATATTTTTGGCAGTCGCTGTATTCTCATCTGTCCTTATTTCTAAGACATAATTGAGGTGTAAAAAAATGACAGTAAAACCCACAACAATATTTACACACAAAAAACACAGGTCCACCTCAAAGTGTCCCTTCCTTTTAGTTTATGCTCCATTCCATTGTGAGTACTTGACACTTCGCCTTTCACAGTCTAAAGAAGCAATCAGTACTGCTGTCACCCCCTGTCTCCTGTTTGAGTCAGCAGCAGTGACCTCCCCTAGTCCTGAGGTGTTCAGTGTCACTGCCTGTCTGGGCCCTGTCTGGCTGCACCAGGTGAAACAGGAGAGAGGAGAGGAATGGAAAGGAGAGGGAAGGAGAGATGAGGCGGAGTAGAGGTAGATGAAGGGGTGGAGGAGAGGAGAGGAAAAAGGGGGGCTCATTGTGTTCAACAGCTCACTGCTGGTGCTGCCCATGCCTGTACTCCCAGTGAGCGTTTCTCTCTCTCTGCTGCATGGACGGATAAAAGCTGTTCTCAAATATTGTCTGTGCTCGGCAGAGTTTGCTTTTTCAATCCCAACCTCGGTGCCAAACATGGCCAGAGGTGGCAGAGATGCCAAGATATGAGCGGCTGCTTTGACGTTGTTGTGTGCCGTCGGGACTAGCAGTGGTACAGCATCAGGACCCTCTCACTCTCTCTGAACGCTGGGCAGACTTGTCTTGCTTTGACGATTCAAGGGCACCACGGCAGAATTGGATATGAGAGGTGACTACTTGCCTCGCTTTCAATTGCCTGTGGAGGAGAGTGCACACAAAGAGATTGATGTGACACACACACACACACTCACACACCTCTTATGTGGCTGTTTTGGTGTTGTGTGAAAGGCTGATAATTCTTGCAGACAGGCGGCATTGTTGCTTTGGTGTAACAAATTGGTCGGGGACTCTTTCCTCTTGTGCAGCATGGCGCAGTAGGCTGGGATCCTTTGTGCACATTAATTGTCTTTAAAATAAATATGACAATGCCTGCAGAGGATGCTGTGGAGGATAGTAAGTAGCTCCACACTCTGTGGAGGGGCCAGGCCGGGCCTCGTTTTAACAGGCTGGATGCTCCACTGCAGCAGTGGCACTAATTCAATGACTGGCTGTATTTCCCATTTCCTCTCTGATACCGTGCCCAGTGGGCAAAACTGGTAGCAATGATGTAATTCTGATGTCTTTTGTGACGTCATGGTCGGGTTGTATGTAATCTGATGAAAAGAAAAACACATTGGTAACTGGTTGCAATCTGGTTGGTCAGATAACAACCGACATCCTTCCCAGATCAACTTCATTTCTTTATGATTGACATCGTTACCTGGTTTTAATCCTGTCATTTGACGTCTCTGCAACCAGAAAATGAATTTACAACCACAAAATTATGTCATTATGACATCCCATGCCAAATTTTGCGAGCTGAGTAACTTTATAGAGTACATTCATTACTAGGAGGCAGTATACACTGTAGGAGGGAGAAGACATTATGACCATGCTCTAGGTGATGCAGTAGTGATAGAGCATGTACATATGTAGAAACATAATTTGATCGCTCTTTTGTTGCTGAGGATTTTCCTGCACAGCAGCAAATGCAAACTTGTAGTGTAGTTGAGTTTTAAAAAAGACTTGATCTGCCCTAACGAAAAGTGTATCAACCCCGACTAAAATGTGCATTAATTATAATCCACATATTAATTCACATTTCCTGTTGCTGCTAGATTATTCTCTTGCTGTAGCAAACTTGCTCAAATTAAGATTCTACATCTGTAGGCCCCACTCCCAAATACAATGCTACTGTATGTCCACTCACTGCGGTAGTTCTGTAGCTGTCAGTATGTAGTGTTTGTAAGAGAATGCACAAGGAAAATGTATGAAAACATTGCTCTGGGATCACAAGAGAGAGCAGTCTCTCCTATCAAGTAGAAACAAATTTAAATGGGATTTGAAAAACAGCAGGAGGGGGAAAAAACGTTTTCCTTGAAAAATAAACTACAAAGCAAGGCCTTCAACATGGCAGTGACAGGGTTTCCTGGGCTGTAGTCTCTGCCCCTCATATCACTTAATTGTTCATTTAACTTATGTCATGAACACGGAAAGCCTATTGTAGTTCTCATTTATTTTCATATTCTATGACAATGGATGTCAATGATATGTTTTGGATATTTAAAGATTTCAGAATTGTCTGTGTGTAAGGATTGTGAGGTTATGTGTCTAGTAGTTAGAGGGGTTTTCTACGAGTAGGTGAGTAATAATCTGATTCGTTGAGGCAAGGTTGGATCATAAAGAATGTTTGCCCATCTCAATCAACATTTATTTGCGAGTTGAAAGGGAACGCATGTACAGTATTTCAGATAATCTATCAAAATGACATTATACAGCACATTTTGTTTTGTCACAATTTACTGTCAATCTGTGCATTCTATAAGCGGTGGTTTTACTATTTCTCACTTTTTGAAGGCCATACCTGAGATGTGTTATTTGTAATTATAAATCACATATTGATGTCAATGAGATGTATGCACGAAAGTTTGAGTAAGTTACACGCACTTATCTCATATTAAGATTCAGCCTAGAAATCTATCTAGGTTAAGTTACTGTACCTTCACTGGTGTGTTCTATTCTGGATGCACACATAAACCCTTTATAAGGCGTATATAGATATCAGTAATAAGCAAACCATGCTACAAAAGGTTAATAGAATAGAATATAATTACTTAATTTTTCCAGAAGGAACTTCAGTTGTGGCAAGTCGGATAAGATAAGATAAAGAAACATATAAATAGCAACATTAACACGATACAAATGATGACAAGGTACAGTGGGGGAAAAAAGTATTTAGTCAGCCAACAATTGTGCAAGTTCTCCCACTTAAAAAGATGAGAGAGGCCTGTAATTTTCATTATAGGTACACGTCAACTATGACAGACAAATTGAGAAAAAATTTCCAGAAAATCACATTATAGGATTTTTAATGAATTTATTTGCAAATTATGGTGGAAAATAAGTATTTGGTCACCTACAAACAAGCAAGATTTCTGGCTCTCACAGACCTGTAACTTCTTCTTTAAGAGGCTCCTCTGTCCTCCACTCGTTACCTGTATTAATGGCACGTGTTTGAACTTGTTATCAGTATAAAAGACACCTGTCCACAACCTCAAACAGTCATACTCCAAACTCCACTATGGCCAAGACCAAAGAGCTGTCAAAGGACACCAGAAACAAAATTGTAGACCTGCACCAGGCTGGGAAGACTGAATCTGCAATAGGTAAGCAGCTTGGTTTGAAGAAATTATTAGGAAATGGAAGACATACAAGACCACTGATAATCTCCCTCGATCTGGGGCTCCACGCAAGATCTCACCCCGTGGGGTCAAAATGATCACAAGAACGGTGAGCAAAAATCCCAGAACCACACGGGGGGACCTAGTGAATGACCTGCAGAGAGCTGGGACCAAAGTAACAAAGCCTACCATCAGTAACACACTACGCCACCAGGGACTCAAATCCTACAGTGTCAGACGTGTCCCCCTGCTTAAGCCAGTACATGTCCAGGCCCGTCTGAAGTTTGCTAGAGTGCATTTGGATGATCCAGAAGAGGATTGGGAGAATGTCATATGGTCAGATGAAACCAAAATATAACTTTTTGATAAAAACTCAACTCGTCGTGTTTGGAGGACAAAGAATGCTGAGTTGCATCCAAAGAACACCATACCTACTGTGAAGCATGGGGATGGAAACATCATGCTTTTGGGCTGTTTTTCTGCAAAGGGACCAGGACGACTGATCCGTGTAAAGGAAAGAATGAATGGGGCCATGTATCGTGAGATTTTGAGTGAAAACCTCCTTCCATCAGCAAGGGCATTGAAGATGAAACGTGGCTGGGTCTTTCAGCATGACAATGATCCCAAACACACTGCCCGGGCAACGAAGGAGTGGCTTCGTAAGAAGGTCCTGGAGTGGGCTAGCCAGTCTCCAGATCTCAACCCCATAGAAAATCTTTGGAGGGAGTTGAAAGTCTGTGTTGCCCAGCGACAGCCCCAAAACATCACTGCTCTAGAGGAGATCTGCATGGAGGAATGGGCCAAAATACCAGCAACAGTGTGTGAAAACCTTGTGAAGACTTACAGAAAACGTTTGACCTGTGTCATTGCCAACAAAGGGTATATAACAAAGTATTGAGAAACTTTTGTTATTGACCAAATACTTATTTTCCACCATAATTTGCAAATAAATTCCTTAAAAATGTGATTTTCTGGAGAAAATAAATCTCATTTTGTCTGTCATAGTTGACGTGTACCTATGATGAAAATTACAGGCCTCTCTCATCTTTTTAAGTGGGAGAACTTTCACAATTGGTGGCTGACTAAATACTTTTTTCCCCCACTGTATATATAAAAGATAACTGTCAGTCACACAAATCTATTTTAATTTAAGAGCCGTGCTATGCAAAATAAAAATAAGTCAGACAATTTAATTTTTATTTTCAAAGCTCTACTTGTAAATGATTTGTAAAGTATCTATGTAGTGCTTATGAAGCCTTTATGAATGCTCTATAAGCCTGTATAAGTTGTTTATTTAAAGTGGGTCCTAATCTAATGCTATTCTCTCCTCTCTGTGTCTCTCTCCTTTCTCCCCAGAGGATGGGCTGTAGCTACTTCCTGTGCACCATCATGCTCTTTGTGGCCGTCCTCCTGGCCGTCACGGCAACGGGTACCATTCTCTTCATGAACCACTATCAAGCCCCGCCCCCCAGCACTAATAACGGCCCCCCGCTCATCTCCACCAACCAGGACGAGGGCAATGCCCTGGTGACAGTCGAGCGGGGCGATGGCTCCCGCATCAACATTTTCATCGACCCCAACTGCCCCGACTACAACAACAACTTCCTGCGGCTGGAGGGCGTGCAGAAGTCGTTGCTCCACTCGCTGACTGACCACGACACAAGCCTGAAGTCGGTGAAGGGCCAGGACCGAGCCTTGCTGGTGAAGTTGGCTGAGGAGGTGGCCAAGCTCTCGGCCCACGCCAGCCAGCTCAGGTTGGAGTACGAATCTCTGAGGCGAGGCCAGGGGAACCTGGGACAAGAGCTCAACACTCTGCAGACGGAGCAAGGCCGACTTATCCAGGTTAAAGCCCTTCCCTCAACGCCCCATAGGCCCCAAATACCCATTCCTCAGCTGACCCAGGGAAAGTGGGAGTTTAATGGTTTCTTTACTTTCATCCAAAGTGACTTCCACAGCTGTCCCATTTTAGATTTTTCTAGCTGAGTATGTTCTGTACTGGAGTAATCCAGGTTAAGTATTGTGCTCAAGGGCATAACTGCACTATTCTCCACCTGACATTCAGGCCACCAACCTTCTGGTCAACCTTCTGGTAGCTACCATTTACTGCTTGCCTCTACTGCTGCATATGCTCATGAAACTCATACACTCTTAGAAAAAAGGGTTCCAAAAGGGTTCTTCCTCTGTCCCCATAGGAGAACCCTTTTTGTTTCCAGGGAGAACCCTTTTCGGTTCCATGTAGAAAGAACCCTTTTGGGTTCCATGTAGATCCCTCTGTAGAAAGCATCCTACATGGAACCCAAAAGGGTTCTCCCTGGAACCAAAAGGGTTCTACCTGGAACCAAAAAGGGGTTTTCAAAAGGTTCTCCTATGGGGACAGCCGAATAACCATTTTAGGTTCTAGATAGATACAGCGCATTTGGAAAGTATTCAGACACCTTGACTTTTTCCACATTTTGTTACGTTACAGCCTTATTCTAAAATGGATTGAATAAAAAACATTTCCTCATTAATCTACACACAATACCCCATAATGACAAAGCAAAAACTGGTTTTTAGAAACTTTTATTACCAATAAAAAACAAAAGTACCTTATTTACATAAGTATTCAGACCCTTTGCTATGAGACTTGAAATTTAGCTCAGGTGCATCTTGTTTCCATTGATCATCCTTGAGATGTTTCTACAACTTGATTGGGGTTGACCTGTGGTAAATTCAATTGGATGGACATGATTTGGAAAGGCACACACCTGTCTATATAAGGTCCCACCATTGACAGTGCATGTCAGAGAAAAAACCAAGCCATGAGGTCGAAGGAATTGTCTGTAGAGCTCCGAGACAGGATTGTGTCAAGACACAGATATGGGGAAGGGTACCAAAACATTTCTGCAGCATTGAAGGTCCCCTAGAACACAGTGGCCTCCATTCTTAAGTGGAAGAAGATTGCCAAACTGAGCACTCTGACAGAGCTCCAGAGTTCCTCTGTGGAGATGAGGGAACCTTCCAGAAGGACAACCATTTTTGCAGCACTCCACCAATCAGGCCTTTATGGTAGAGTGGCCAGACGGAAGCCACTCCTCAGTTAAAGGCACATGACAGCCTGCTTGGAGTTTGCCAAAAGGCACCTAAAGGACTCTCAGACCTGATGAAACCAAACTATTTGGACTGAATGCCAAGCATCACGTCTGGAAACCTGGCCAATACCATCCCTATGGTGAAGCAAGGTGGTGGCAGCATCATACTCTGGGGATGTTTTTCAGCGGCAGGGACTGGGAGACTAGTCAGGATCAAGGGAAAGATGAACGGAGCAAAGTACAGAGAGAGATCCTTGATTAAACCCTGCTCCAGAGCACACAGGACCTCAGACTGGGTCGAAGGTGTACCTTCCAACAGGACAACGACCCTAAGCACACAGCCAAGACAACGCAGGAGTTGCTTCGGGACAAGTCTCTGAATGTCCTTGAGTGGCCCAGCCAGAGCCCGGACTTGAATCCGATCAAACATTTTTGGAGAGACCTGAAAATAGCTATGCAGCGACCCTCCCCATCCAACCTGACAGAGCTTGAGAGGATCTGCAGAGAAGAAGGGAGAAACTCCCCAAATACAGGTGTGCCAAGCTTGTAGTGACATACCCAAGAAGACTTGAGGCTGTAATCGCTGCCAAAGGTGCTTCAGCAAAGTACTGAGTAAAGGGTCTGAATAATTATGTAAATATAGTATTTCAGTTTTTGATTTTTAATACATTTGCTAAAATTCTAAAAACCTGTTTTTGCTTTGTCATTATGGGGTATTGTGTGTAGATTGGTGAGGGAAATCAACAATTTAATCAATTTTAGAATAAGGCTGTAACGTAACAAAATGTGGAAAATGTCAAGGGGTCTGAATACTTCCAAATGCACTGTATATACTCTATAAAGGTTTTTGGTTTGAATAATAGCTTAAAAGTTGATCTCCCAGCTTCCTCGCACTTCCTACTACAAAGTCTAGGTTCACCAGACTAGACTACCCTTAAACAAAAGTATTCCAATTTTTAGACAAATTGGTTAGTTCAAATCACAAGTCCCATGTTCTCCAGCATATACACTACATGACCAAAAGTATGTGGACACCTGCTCGTCGAACATCTTATTCCAAAATCATGGGCATTAATATGGAGTTGGTCCCCCCTTGCTGCTATAACAGCCTCCAATCTTCTGGGAAGGCTTTCCACTAGATGTTGGAACATTGCTGTGGGGACTTGCTTCCATTCAGCCACAAGAGCATTAGCGAGGTCGGGCACTAATGTTGGGCGATTAGGCCTGGCTCGCAGTCGGCATTCCAATTCATCCCAAAGGTGTTCGATGGGGTTTAGGTCAGGGCTCTGTGCAGGCCAGTCAAGTTCTTCCACACTTATCTCGACAAACCATTTATTTATGGACCTCGCTTTGTGCACGGGGGCATTGTCATGCTGAAACAGGAAAGGGCCTTCCCCAAACTGTTGCCACAAAGTTGGAAGTACAGAATCGTCTAGAATGTCATTGTATGCTGTAGCATTAAGATTTCCCTTCACTGGAACTAAGGGGCCTAGCCTGAACCATGAAAAACACCAAACTTTATAGTTGGCACTATGCTTTGGGGCAGGTATTGTTCACCTGGCATCCGCCAAACCCAATGGCGGTGAGCTTTCCACCACTCCAGCCAACACTTGGCATTGTGCATGGTGAACTTAGGCTTGTGTGTGGCTGCTCGACCATTGAAACCCATTTCATGAAGCTCCCAACAAACAGTTATTGTGCTGATGTTGCTTCCAGAGGCAGTTTGGAACTCGGTAGTGAGTGTTGCAACCGAGGACAGACGATTTTTACACGGTACGCGCTTCAGGACTCGGCGGTCCCGTTCTGTGAGCTTGTGTGGCCTACCACTTCGCGGCTGGGCCATTGTTGCTCCTAGACGTTTCTACTTCACAATAACAGCACTTACAGTTGACCGGGGCAGCTCTAGCAGGGCAGATATTTGACAAAATGACTTGTTGGAAAGGTGGCATCCTATGACGGTGCCACGTTGAAAGTCACTGAGCTCTTCAGTAAGGTAATTCTACTGCCATTTTTTTTCTATGGAGATTGCATGGCTGTGTACTAGATTTTATACACCTGTCAGCAACAGGAGTGGCTGAAATAGCCGAATCCACTAATTTGAAGGGGTGTCCACATACTTTTTTATATACTGTACACTGTAACTAATAGAGGTCAACCTGGTATTGTCCTTTCTGCTGTTTTGTCATGAACAGTTTGTTTATTCTCATCAGCACTTATTTCAAACTCACGCATTAGATCAATCCCGAGCGTGGTAAGAATGAGATTAGTTATTTTTACACAATCTGCAATATCCCACTGGGAGCCTGACAGCGGAAGGAGTTCATTCTCAAGTACCTGGGTTAATATTTGTCGAAAGCACACACACACATATAAACACACACACACCATTATCACTGTGAGTTTCTCACTAAGACAAAATACACCATTGTAATCCGATTAGTCCTGGATCAGGAAGACAATAAATCTGTCTGTACACATTTACTGTAACAGAGTGTATATAGTATTTTGTGTGGCCTGTTGTTAAGTCCCACTGCTGTTGCTTGGCCATTGGAAGACTTGCTTGTCAACTCTGTGGACAGAGATGTGACCAACATCATTTAAAACTCTGCATCAACGTGGGTGTGTTCATTAGGGCATTCAATAGAAAACGTTTCAAAACTCTTTACAACACGTTTTCCTCTAATGAACACGACCTACTGTAGTGTTGCGCAGTGGACTTTTCTTAGCAACGTTCAGATCAGTCAATTTTCATTTAATTTTCTAACAAGAAAATAAATAACACTTCAGTCCCATTAGGGAGGTGATAACCTAGAGAGGAAGCTATAGTCACATCCCAGGGGCTGCTCTGCCTGCAGCAGGCTTTAGATCGTCAAGGGGACGGATACATACACTCACCGTATAGGATGTGAATATATATTTGCTGAAGAAGGCTCAAGGTTAGGTAGTTTTATCTTGTCATAGAAGTGTTTCATAGTGCTTATTTTCAGGGGGTAAAGAATAAACACACCATAAATTGTATTCATAGCACAGGGGCATTTTCACTTGCGATTACCAAATTATATTTTCATTGGTTGAGTGAGTCTCACATGCACTACATATTTGGTTTTTGTCACTATTGATTCGAGAGGGATTTGGAAGGATCTTAACTGAGGACCCAACACATATACAGAACAGGATATCAACGATACCTCAGTCACCTATCAAAAAGGGATTATTCATGGTGAATGAGTCAGGTGAAGCTGCTGCAGTATTGGCATTTATCATGCATTTTCAATGCTGTTGTTCCCCTCTCTAATCAATAGAGGAGCTTTCATCTCCTACTGAATGGTAATGGTGATATGCTAAGTGTGTGTCCTCTGAGTGCCTTTGAAACCCGGATGGCAGTGTAACCCTGGGAGCCTGACTCTGCACAGGAGCACTGTCACTAATGAGGCCTGAAGACACCCTATATCCCCCTCATTATCTCAACACACACACACACCACCTGCATGGAAAATACAAAATGCTTCATACTATAGGCTACATACTGTAGGATACTGTTCATATGATACTGTAGCAGCAGAAGGAGAAATGCAAAATACAAAGCAACAAATCTTCAAGATCCATTCAACAGTAACTAGAGCCTAAATTGCACCAGAGTACTGTATGTCGGGATGCAGACAATAACCGTCTTCCATAGCCCAGTTGTCAAACCAATTAAAGGCCCAGTACAGTCAAAATTATGTTGTTCCTGTGTTTTATATCATATTGTACAACAGCTAATGAAACTAACACTGTAAAAGTGTGAAAACATTTGATCAGTGCTATTTCCTGATAGTTGCTGGTTGAAAATACAATCTACACAGGACCTTCTAATCAGCAGGTTTTCATGGGCGGGAGTTTTGGCTTTTCCATGGTTAATAGACCAATAACAAACAGAGTTCCAAACAGCTGGTTTCAAAAATTCCCTCCCCACTCAGACCATTCGCAGTCCTAGCAAAATCCTTGAGAAATATTTTTTGCCTAAAAAGCCCCCCGCCCCCCAAAAAGCCAATTTTAATGGAAATCTATAACAGTAGCTAGGTTTCCATCCAATTGGTGACAGATTTTCTTGCAAATATTCTAGAATCCTCATAAAGACAATATGCAGATTTTCACACAAATGGTGTGTTTCCACCAAACGGACTTGTTGCGGATAAAAGTCAGTGCGTGATGATGTATTGCACACAAAATATACTTTTTTGCTTACGTTTTCATGTACCGAATAAAAATCTAAAGTTCAATGTGTTTCCATCGCATTTTCAGCTCTGCCAATAGTTTTGTCACAAAAACGGTTGTGTTAAATAGCACATGTGCCTACTCTGGTCTTGCACTTTAGCCAACAGATCGCAGATACAGTGCAGTTAGGGTTTGAGGGTAGGCTAGTCTACATGATGAGATTATTATGGATAAGATCGAAAATATTTGTATTTGTCAAACGGCAGTCAAGCATCAATCATCATCTCACCAGAATAAGACCCTCCATATTTATCCATATATATCAAGATCACCGTGCACTCTCACCACCCTGTGAAGTTCATCATAATTTATTTAATCTGTAGCCTAATAAAATGCGTGGTTTCCCGAGTCATAGTGGGAGAACCACACACCATATCATCGCGTGACTCCAAGTTTACTTCGATATGATGGTTATTATATCAATATTTGCGCATAAAGGCGTTTCCACCACCATTTCTCGCATAATTAACTTTAAAAAGATCCCACCATGTCAAACAAACAAATTGTCTGCAGGCATTTATAAAATTGTACCGAAACTACTTGTTTCCATCACAGTTGTCGTGATTTTTTTTATGCGCTATGACTTTACTTACATAAAAACTGTGGATGAAAATGTGGTTAGTGATATAAAATGGCTGCATTGGGCCTTTAAGGTCTGCCAGAGAGAAAAACACTTTTTGGAAAGTCTTTGTCTGTATCTCCTCTCATACCTCTCTACTTGTTTGCCAACTCACTCTACTTCTGTAATATTGGATTTAACTACAAAATGGAAAAAGAGATCTACTTTCCTAACCTACTGTCTTTTCTACCTTTTATCAGGGGGAATCACAACAGCTAAGTAGGTCATAATTAAGCAATAATACATTAGAGACCATGTGTTGTGACATTTCTATCATGGCTGTGACGTGGTCATAACAACGAGATGAAACCAATCTATTATGACCCGTCTATGGAAAGATGAGACTCTAACAAACACGTACATGTTAGTTGTTTTGTTATAAGATGCCCACTAGTCTCACAAGACTCGTCTGAAGGTTGCCAAGGACCAGTTAAAAAAAATTAAGGGAAGTACAGTGGGGAAAAAAAGTATTTAGTCAGCCACCAATTTTGCAAGTTCTCCCACTTAAAAAGATGAGAGAGGCCTGTAATCATCATAGGTACACGTCAACTATGACAGACAAAATGAGAAAAAAAATCCAGAAAATCACATTGTAGGATTTTTAATGAATTTATTTGCAAATTATAGTGGAAAATAAGTATTTGGTCAATAACAAAAGTTTCTCAATACTTTGTTATATACCCTTTGTTGGAAATGACACAGGTCAAACGTTTTCTGTAAGTCTTCACAAGGTTTTCACACACTGTTGCTGGTATTTTGGCCCATTCCTCCATGCAGATCTCCTCTAGAGCAGTGATGTTTTGGGGCTGTCGCTGGGCAACACAGACTTTCAACTCCCTCCAAAGATTTTCTATGGGGTTGAGATCTGGAGACTGGCTAGGCCACTCCAGGACCTTGAAATGCTTCTTACGAAGCCACTCCTTCGTTGCCCGGGCGGTGTGTTTGGGATCATTGTCATGCTGAAAGACCCAGCCACGTTTCATCTTCAATGCCCTTGCTGATGGAAGGAGGTTTTCACTCAAAATCTCACGATACATGGCCCCATTCATTCTTTCCTTTACACGGATCAGTCGTCCTGGTCCCTTTGCAGAAAAACAGCCCCAAAGCATGATGTTTCCACCCCCATGCATCACAGTAGGTATGGTGTTCTTTGGATGCAACTCAGCATTCTTTGTCCTCCAAACACGACGAGTTGAGTCTTTACCAAAAAGTTATATTTTGGTTTCATCTGACCATATGACATTCTCCCAATCCTCTTCTGGATCATCCAAATTCACTCTAGCAAACTTCAGACGGGCCTGGACATGTACTGGCTTAAGCAGGTGGACACATCTGGTACTGCAGGATTTGAGTCCCTGGCGGCGTAGTGTGTTACTGATGGTAGGCTTTGTTACTTTGGTCCCAGCTCTCTGCAGGTCATTCACTAGGTCCCCCCGTGTGGTTCTGGGATTTTTGCTCACCGTTCTTGTGATAATTTTGACCCCACGGGGTGAGATCTTGCGTGGAGCCCCAGATCGAGGGAGATTATCAGTGGTCTTGTATGTCTTCCATTTCCTAATAATTTCTTCAAACCAAGCTGCTTACCTATTGCAAATTCAGTCTTCCCAGCCTGGTGCAGGTCTACAATTTTGTTTCTGGTGTCCTTTGACAGCTCTTTGGTCTTGGCCGTAGTGGAGTTTGGAGTGTGACTGTTTGAAGTTGTGGACAGGTGTCTTTTATACTGATAACAAGTTCAAACAGGTGCCATTAATACAGGTAACGAGTGGAGGACAGAGGAGCCTCTTAAAGAAGAAGTTACAGGTCTGTGAGAGCCAGAAATCTTGCTTGTTTGTAGGTGACCAAATACTTATTTTCCACCATAATTTGCTAATAAATTCATTAAAAATCCTACAATGTGATTTTCTGGATTTTTTTCTCATTTTGTCTGTCATAGTTGACGTGTACCTATGATGAAAATTACAGGCCTCTCTCATCTTTTTAAGTGGGAGAACTTGCACAATTGGTGGCTGACTAAATACTTTTTTCCCCACTGTATATCGTATATGGAAGTAGTTTAGTGCCTAAAAAAAGGGGTTACATTTTTTTTTAAATATCATTCCCTGATCTTTCTTCCTGATCTTCAGATATAGGACAGACACTTCAAAACAAACTTCCTTTCTATTTATTTTATGACTATCTGTTTTTCCATGTATGAATCTGTTATTCAATGTGTTTCTATGGGCTAATAGCAGTAAGACCAAATTCAATGTTTCATCAAATAATTATTTTATATAACTAAAGGGGTCCTAAAATTCCTAATTAAATATCTAAATTATCCTTGGTATGACCTTCTTAAAACAATTCCATATGTTAGCCTAGTATGGCAAGCAAAAGTGGTTGCATAAGGAGAGTGTGAGGTATAGGGGCTGTGAAACTAGCTTTGCGGTCCTTTGTAGCTCAGTTGATAGAGCATGGTGTTTATAACACCAGGGTAGTGGGTTTGATTCCTGGGACCATCCATATGTAAGATGTATGCACGCATGACTGTAAGTCGCTTTTGGATAAAAGTCGCAGATATTATTTGCAGGGCATCATTTTTAGACAGTTGTGGTAGAAGTGGATGGTTCCAGAGTCTGGTCTAGTGGTACAGTAGTGCTGCTGACTTCAGACCATCTCCCCCAGGGGTTCTAAACATGTTTGAGCCCTTCCTATCTGACTACCCCCTCTGCATCTGTCTCCTTTTCTCCTTTCTACTACGCTGTCCTAAATAATGGAATACGAAAGGGAATTGGAATTCCGATCTCCTTAAAAAAAAGTAATAGAGGTGGTGCTGTAGTAGTTCACTACCTCGATTCCCGCTGTGAATTCAATGTCCTGCAAGAGCTCTGCTGCATACTGTCACTTTATTATCAAAGTAACCTCATTAAAACGATCACTACAGGCGATAGATACCCGGTCCGTCGCTACAGTGCTAGATTCCATCAGGGCCGGGGTGATTATAGCCTCTGTCACAGAAACAACCATCTCTGCCCTTTGCCGTCTCTACCCTCAGAAAGTCATGGGAATCAAGAAGGAGGCATGACTCACCTCGATTCATCTGTCACCCGAGCCGTTAAATTAATACTGGTTGGCACTTCTCCCCCTCCCTTGTCCTTGCCCTCTTTTCAAGTGGCATCCCCTTACTGACAGCCAGCCCGACTCTGCTGCACATTCACATTCACATTTACACACTGAGTGTCGGAGACCCATAGCCTAAGATGTAGAAACACTCTCAGACGAAATTGACATTTAGAGAGTAGAGCCAAGGCCTTCTCCCTCATACAAGGTAGCAGGTAAAAGCGAGGAGTGTCGTTGTGCTTTCCAGGCAGTGCTTTCTGGGAAGCCATTTGACAGTGTTAAGAATAGTCAGTGCGTGTAGAATAGAGAGATAAGAAAAACGTTTTGGAGGAAAGGAGAGAGAGGTGGGGTAATTTAGTTATTGATTTTAATGGAGAGACCTCTGTATGTGTTTTCAATTATAAAGGGGTGATAACTGAATCTCAGAGCACAGTGTAATTTCTATATTTGGCACCCCCCTTGTCATATTTATTGTTATTTTGTTGTAGGGCACATATGATACGTTTTCAAATGATAATTGTAGGCCTACATCACGTTTTCCAAGCCGAGAGTTCGAGCAAATCATATCCTGGAGCATTTTCACAGTGACAAAATGTATCGTGGAACAATTTTACAAGACAACATATTGCTGGAAATACAGATACTGTGTTCTGCTCGTAGTTTTATATTCTGTGTATTTTTCCCCCACAAAGTACAGTATATCAAAGTACAGTATACCAAAGTACAGTATATCAAAGTACAGTATATCAAAGTACAGTATACCAAAGTACAGTATATCAAAGTACAGTATACCAAAGTACAGTATATCAAAGTACAGTATATCAAAGTACAGTATATCAAACTGCTGTAGGAGTTGTTCTACCGCGTGAGAAAAGAGAGGGCTTCAGCAGATCAGAGGAGAAGAGAGGAGTGGAGTGTACACCTCCTGTGGTTAGCATGTATTTTTCATACCAGCGTTGTGGTTTGAGGCCCACTCGTGATTGACAGGCAAGTGCTGTTGCTACAGAAGTGTGTTAGGGAGGGGGCGAGGGTAAGGTGGGGGGGGGTGTATGTGCAGAGAGTGATCATGTTTTCACCATGTGCACAGGAAGTGCGCTGTCATCAATGTCAACCCCGGGGCATTGTGGGTCTCCAAAGAGTTCTTATGTCACCTCTCCTTACTGTAGACTTAACCTCATACAACCATCCAGAAATCTTGTGAGCTTACATTCTGTTTCGCTACTCAGATTCCAGTCTGGTAATTACGAGGCTACTGTAGACTTCCTAAAACATCCTCATTCTGATGAATGAACACTCACACTCAGGGAGAGCCCTTTTCTAATAGCATTTACTCCCAATTGTGTGGGGTTTACTGTTAGTCGTATGTCTATCAAGGGAAATCTAATCTAATTTGTGTGTGTGTTGTTAAATTGTTTTTCCAACTACAGAGTGGGTGTTTTAAGGGATGTTTGTGTGTTTGTTTCCAGCTGCTATCTGAGAGCCAGATCAACATGGTGAAGGTGATGAACTCAGTGAACGATGCCCTCAACTCCATGCAGAAGGAGACGGGGAACCTGAAGGGCAAGTTCAAGGCAGACCTCCAGAGAGCACCTGTCCGCAGTGCCCGGCCCAAAGGCTGCTCCAATGGTAGGCCTATGGATGGACACCAGTGGTGGCTGGTGGAAGGAGAAAAAGGCAATGAGTGCATGGACATCTCCTAACTACACCATGTCAGCTGTAGAAATGGTTGATCCTTTGAGCTGAAGTGAACCATATGTTTGGCCAACTAAATGTATTTACTGTCTGACAAGGCTATTGTTGTTCACAATTGCACTAGAAGGAAAAAAGCACAGCTTCATATTGAAATATGTTTGCATACTACCTCTGATACCCCAAATTATTTTTGTACAAAAATTGCATTTCTATACGGTACAGGATTTGGACATGATGAAGTGAAGCTGTCTGGACAGATTCAGACAGGGCAGACTATTAAGAGAAGAAAATGTTGGAGCTCACTGGTTTAATTGAATAATTTCTATGATAAAATCCAGGATTTAAACGTTAATCAGGTGTCTATCTGATCTCGCTAGGCTCCAGACCTCGGGACTGCAGCGATATCTACGCAAGTGGCCAGCGGGAGGATGGGATCTACTCTGTCTTTCCCATGCACTACCCTGCTGGCTTCCAGGTCTTCTGTGACATGACAACGGATGGAGGAGGATGGACGGTGAGTGTCTGATCCCTGTATCAACCTGTGTCACGCCCAGCTGTTGTGTAGGGGAATCGCCAATGTTTATGTATGGTCCCAGCAAACCAGGAACATTCCCAGAACATTAGCTAAGATTCCATTAAAGATGCACGATGCAGAAATTGCTCCGCCATTTCCTGGTTGCTAAAATTCTAATAGTTCGCCTATTTTCAGTTTATGTCACAAAACAAGCAATTATAGTGTAGAGAATCATTGTACCATCTAAACTGCTGTAAAATATATTTTACATAATCAAAAATATTGTATTTTCAGCTGTTTGAAGCTGGTGTATAAAAAAAAGTTACAGACGCAAAAACAAAATTTTAAAACAGGATAGAAATAGTGCACATAGAACAGATCTATCACTTTTTAGACTTGCTTTCAATGATAATGACAGATCTATAACTGACAGTTCTATGTGAATTTGATCGGTTCGCCCAAAAAGTTACATATTGCAGCTTTAAGTTCTAGTTAGGGTTTTATCTAACATTAGGATGATAACATCCCAAAAACATTCAAATAATGTTTTTAATAACATTTATTTATTTATTTGTTATATGTTTTAAATGAAATATCCTTGGAACATTCACTAAAATGTTGTGCACAACATCTGAAACAACCACCACAGAACATTCCCCAAAAGTTCTCATTAAGTTTCCAGGTAATGTAATAACACAATGTACCAGTAATGTTTTCCCAGCAAACCAAATATTGGTTCTGTGAAAGTTCTCAGAACATTCGTTAGGTTGCGGAAAATGTTCTCATAACACAAACACTGTCCAGTCGTGCTGATGAATATACTGTACAATGCTTGTATAAAACATTTGCCTGATGTTGCAAGAACGTTCCCGGAACACATGTTGTCTGTTCTTTGAAGGTTTCCAGAATGTTTCATTAGGTTATGGGTACAGTCTGGTGGGAACATTGTGCGGACATCACAAAAGATACGTTCCTAAAACACTAAAAAATGTCTAGTTGTGCGGATGATTATACAATGTTTCTTTTAGGGTGAAAAAAACATTCACCTGATGTTACAAGAACGTTCCCAGAACACATTTAGTCTGTTCTTTAAAGGTTCCCAGAATGTTTCTTTAGGTTGTGGGAACGTTGTGGGGATATGACAAGAGATAGGTTACCAAAAACATTAAAACTGTCCAGTTGTGCTTACATTCAGATAATTTGTATCAGGGTGTTGCTGTTTGGTGTTGACCTCAATTTCAAATAATTTCTGGGTAACAATTAAGTACCTTACTGTGATTGTTTTCAATTAAAATTGTCCCCCCCAAAAAAGAAGTGCTAAATCATATAATACAGTGTTACAAGTGCACAGCATAAGAGGATGGGAACATTTTAATGACTCTGAAATTGTGTTCTGTGTCCTGATTGACAATATTAGACTGAAAACGGAAGCTAGCTGTTCTCCGGCTACACAATGATGCTACCCTACTGTAGACCTTCATTGCAAAACAGTGTGTTTTAATCAATTATCTGGTGACGTGAATATATTTAGTATAGTTTTATCTAAAAAGGATAATAATTTAATTTTTATGAAATTCACTGATGAGAATGGTCCTTCCCTTCCTCCTCTGAGGAGCACACAGGTAGCTTAGTGGGTAAGAGCGTTGTGCCAGTAACCAAAAGGTCTCTGGTTCTAATCCCCGAGCCGACTAGGTGGAAAATCTGTTGATGTGCCCTTAAGCAAGGCACTTAACCCTAGTTGCTCTGGATAAGAGTGTCTGCTAAATGACTATAATTTAAAAGAGACAGACAGACAGTTGCAAGCACCAAACCAACGTTGTTTGTTTGTTGTTAATTGCGACACAGAGCAGTTAAAAGTATGGCCTTTTCTAAAAGTATTACTCACTAATTAATCAAATACATAGGAGCTTTAATTGTGGTCCGCAAACTATTATAAAAGTTCTAAAGAAGTTTAACTTTCAGGGCATGTTTGGACAAATTCATTTGTGTTACTTTTCTCATCACTATTATTAAAGTGACCTCCATTACTTTATTGCTCAAAAAGCCAATTATTCTGGCTCTATGAGGGATCACTTAAAAGTGCCTCTTTCTCAATTTTCAAATGCATCACAATGTGTTTAAAATACAATGCCCAATTAACTTGTCAAGTGCCTTGAAGATAATATCCAGGGGCTCCTTGGCTTTCCTACCTCTCTTGCATTTTATGTTGTTCTAGACCAGGGCTGCCCAACCCTCTTCCTGGAGATCTACTGTCCTGTAGGCTTTCAGTCCGACCCTAATTTAGCGTATCTGATTCAGCTAGTTAAGGTCTTGTTGAGCAGCTAATAAGTAGAATCAGGTGTGTTAAATTAGGGTTGGACTGAAAAGCCACAGGACGGTAGATCTCCAGGAAGAGGGTTGGACTGAAAAGCCACAGGACGGTAAAACTCCAGGAAGAGGGTTGGACTGAAAAGCCACAGGACGGTAGAACTCCAGGAAGAGGGTTGGACTGAAAAGCCACAGGACGGTAGAACTCCAGGAAGAGGGTTGGACTGAAAAGCCACAGGACGGTAGAACTCCAGGAAGAGGGTTGGACTGAAAAGCCACAGGACGGTAGAACTCCAGGAAGAGGGTTGGGCAGCCCTGTTCTAGACTGTAGTGTAGCACAGAGCATCACACTTTACATATGACAACATGACATGAGGTCAACAAAATCCTGCATGGAGTTTGCTTTATTTGTCGGTCACCCGCTGGACATCCTCTGCTTTTAAAATGGCCACCCGTATGTCAGTAAAGTGGAGGCTCTATCCCGCTGGTGCAGTTTGAATAAGTTCCATTTATTTCCCCTGCTGCAGTCACTCTCAAGGTCTGCAGAAACCCCCAGATGGCTTGCGCTGAGAGGAGTTGCGGTGAAATTGCCTTTTAAACTGAAAAGAGTGTGATATTCATACATCCCCCCCTGCAGGATGGCAATAGCTGAAATAGGGACCGTGCAGCATTGCCTCTACGACTTGTTGAGGTCTCCAGGGCTCTAGAGTCATCTCCCCTTAGCTTGATGTCAAGAGACGGGCTCAGGCTGGTTTAGTAGGGCAGTACCAGGAGACACATTCCCAGACCAATGAATCATTCATGGGGAGCCCTTTGTTAGCTCTCCATTAAACCAACTGTGGGCAACCATCGCTCATTAGGACCAATGGCTCTGATATACTAATTAGCCATAGTAAGGCAATTAATAAGGAGAATATTACAGACCAAGCTGCTTCCCACCAATGAGAGCATTAGTTTCCCATATTTCAGATACATTTTCTTCCTTCTGAGCACATCTCAGCAGTGGGAGACGGAAGGCGAAGAATGGCGCTTTTACAGGGAATGAATACTCACAGCGACCCTATTCATCATCGCTGGCTTCCAGCAGTTTTCTGATGAGGATGCAGTCTCATCTCTCTCTGCACCGCTGAAGAGCTGGGAGCTGTGCTTTCCTGAGGTACAGGAGGGCTGCTGGTACACACTCAGACATGCACCATCTCTCCCCTCTCTCTCTCTCTCTATCTCTCTCTCTCCCTCTCTCTCTCTCTCTCTCTCTCTCTCTCTCTCGCTCTTCCTTTTCCTCCATTTGTTTGCCATATATAAACACATGAATAGAATATGAATGAGGAACCAATTTATGATGTGTGGTACGAGCCTTAGCCAAGTGCTTCAAGGTCATAGTGTTGGAATCCAGTATTACCGTAGTGTTAGCCTCGTGAGAAAGACAGATCATATCATACAACCCTAATGGAAAGCATGGATGAAGGTACACTACATGGCCAAACGTATGTGGACACATGCTTGTCGAACATTTCATTCCAAAACCATGGGCATAATATGGAGTTGGTCCGCCTTTTGCTGCTATAACAGCCTCCACTCTTCTGGGAAGGCTTTCCACTAGATGTTGGAACATTGCTGTGGGGACTTGCTTCCATTCAGGCACAAGAGCATTAGTGAGGTCTGGCACTAATGTTGGACGATTAGGCCTGGCTCGCAGTCTGCGTTCTAATTCATCCCAAAGGTGTTCGATGGAGTTCAGGTCAGGGCTCTGTGCAGGCCAGTCAAGTTCTTCAACACCGATCTCGACAAACCATTTCTTTATGGACCTCGCTTTGTGCACAGGGGCATTGTCATGCTGAAACATAAAAAGGCCTCCCCAAACTGTTGCCACAAAGTTGGAAGCACAGAATCATCTAGAATGTCATTGTATGCAGTAACGTTAAGATTTCCCTTCACTGGAACTAAGGGGCCTAGCCCAAACCATGAAAAACAGCCCCAGAACATTATTCCTCCTCCACCAAACTTTACAATTGGCACTATGCATTCGGGCAGGTAGCGTTCTCCTGGCATCCGCCAAACCCAGATTAGTCCGTAGGACTGCCAGATGGTGAAGCGTGATTCACCACTCCAGCAGACGCTTGGCATTGTGCATGGTGATTTTAGGCTTATGTGCAGCTGCTCGGCCATGGAAACCCATTTCATGAAGCTCCCGACCAACAGTTCTTGTGCTGACGTTGCTTCCAGAGGCAGCTTGGAACTCAGTAGTGATTGTTGCAACCGAGGACAGACCATTTTTTATGCGCTACATGCTTCAGCACTCAGCGGTCCCATTCTGTGAGCTTGTGTTGCTCCTAGACGTTTCCAATTCACAATAACAGCACTTACAGTTGACCGGGACAGCTCTAGCAGGGCAGAAATTTGACAAACGGACTTGTTGGAAAGGTGGCATCCTATGACGGTGCCACGTTGAAAGTCACTGAGCTCTTCAGTAAGGCTATTCTACTGCCAATGTTTGTCTATGGAGATTGCATGGCTGTGTGCTCGATTTGATACACCTGTCAGCAACGGGTGTGGCTGAAATAGCAGAATCCACTAATTTGAAGGGGTGTCCACATACATATGGCCATGTAGTGTATTTTCTCTGAGGCAGCCCTGATGTTGACAAAGTGACAAAGTGCACAGGACAAGCACTTAGTGGTTCTTTGTAGCTCAGTTGGTAGAAAATAGCGCTTGTAACGCCAGGATAGTGAGTTAGATTCCCGGGACCACCCATCTGTAAAATGTATGCATACATGACTGTAAGTCACTTTGGATAAAAGCTTCTGCTAAATGGCAATATATTATTATTATATATTATTACAAGCCAGAGTGAGTTGGCAGATGTCACTCAGATCTCTCTGATTTCAGTTACATGTTGAGGCTTAGCATCAGCTGTGGTGGTGAAGGAAAGGGTTACCTGCTAATACACTTTTTGACAGTTAATCGGTCCCCTGGTGGATGCCCCATAACCAGGCCTTCTTTTAGATGAGCTGCTGTGAAATACTGGGCATCTAACTCGATTGGGATGCTGTTTTAATCTGGTCTCCACCTGTTTGGCCACTCCCACTGTGATGTCAGGTTAGGATACTGTAGCATCTTGCCTTTGAAGTTTGCTGGAACCCCAGAGGCAGTAGAGAGGTTAACCATCCCAGGTCTGCCCTGTTTACATTGGGAATGTAGTTAGTGTGTTTTGACAACCATTTTACTCTTGGGTCAGCTTCAACGTGTAGGGGGTTGCCTCTCCGCACTGGCCCCCAGCACTCTGTAGACGGGTGTGTTATGACACTCTGGTGCGCTAATATGCCTATGACGGAGTGTCTCCATCAGGTCTCTTCATGCACTACAGGAGAGAGGTCAAAGGTCAAGACCTCAGAGGCCCAGCATCTATACATTATTATCACATTATAACCATCATCTGTATGGGTCGTCACTAGCTACCATAGCAACAAAGTCATAATTATGGCTAAACCCTGCCTATTTCTACAATTTCTCGTCTTAAAATATTTTTACGATATAGCCAATTTGGACTGTGATAACTAGTGACAACTAGTTACTGTAGTGATAGATGATAATGACAGTATGCCATCTGCTTTTATTCCATTTCAGAAATGCCTATCTGTAGTTGGAAATGGCAGAGTTGTAGTATTGCCAGTGCTTTTGATCCAAAAATGCTTTTGATATGTTTGATTTATTTTGTCTTGTTTAAAACAGCCTCTCAGGTAGATGATCTTACTGGGAA
This sequence comes from Coregonus lavaretus, assembly GCF_964263955.1. NCBI lineage: Eukaryota > Metazoa > Chordata > Actinopteri > Salmoniformes > Salmonidae > Coregonus > Coregonus lavaretus. The sequence goes on from NC_140001.1 coordinate 13,150,570, forward strand.
CCAGTCATCCAGGAATCATTCTCTGTCTGTAACCAACTGGTGGGATTGCTCCAGCACACAGGTCCTCACTGTCTCTGGCACGACAGAGCATGGCAATAAGTTTCAAGTTTTAATGTCACATGCACAAGTACAGTGAAATGCCTTTCTTGCAAACTCAAAACCCAACAATGCAATAATCGCTGTTGCGCCTTCTTGTTTGGACCATTTCAAGTCTTTAGTGATTTGGACACTGAGGAACTTGAAGCTGTCTACCTGCTCCATTGCCGCCCCGTTGATGTGGATGGGGGCATGCTCGCCCCCCCTGTTTCCTGTAGTCCACGATCAGCTCCTTAGTCTTGCTGACGTTGAGGGAGAGGTTGTTGCTCCTGCACCACACTGCCAGGTCACTGACCTCCTCCCTGTAGGCTGACTCATCGTCGCCGGTGATCAGGCCTACCACCATCGTGTCGTCAGCGAACTTGATAATGGTGTTGGAGTCGTGAGTGACCACACAGTCATGGGTGAACAGGGAGTACAGGAGGGCACTAAGCACACACCCCTGTTGGGCCCCTGTGTTAAAGGTCAGCGTGGCGGAGGTGATGTTGCCTACCCTGACCATCTGTGGTCAGCCCATCAGGAAGTCCAGGATTCAGTTGCAGAGGGAAGTGTTCAGACCCAGAGTCCTAAGCTTGGTGACAAGCTTGGAGGGGGCAATGGTGTTGAACGCTGAGCTGTAGTCAATGAACAGCATTCTCACGTAGGTATTCCTCTTATCTAGGTGGGTGAGGGCAGCATGGAGAGCAATTGATATTGCGTCGTCTATGCATCTGTTGGGGCGGTATGCAAATTGGAGTGGATCTATGGTGGCTGGGATGGTGGAGTTAATGTGTGCCATAACCAGCCTCTCAAAGCACTTCATGATTACAGATGTGAGTGCAACAGGTGCGGTAGTCATTGTGGCATGAAGCCTTAGAGATTTTAGGAACAGGAATTATTCTTGTCATCTTAAAACATGTGGGGATTACAGACTGGGACAAGGAAAGGTTGAAAATGACCGTGAATATGCCTGCCAGCTGTTCTGCGCATGCTCTGAGAACGTGCCCTGGAATACCGTAGGCGCCCGCGACCTTGCGGGTTTTAACCTAATTAAAGACCCTTCTCACGTCGGCCTCAGAGAGCGAGATCATCCAATCCTCTGGGTTGGTGACGGCCCTCTCAACCGGCTTGATGTTGTTGTTGTCAAAGCGTGCATAAAATGCATTGAGTTTGTCTGGTAGAGAGGCATCGTTGGGCAGATCACGGTTGGGTCTTCCTTTGTAATCCGTAATAGACTGTAGCCCCTGCCCCCCTGTGGCGGGCTTCAGAGCCTGTATAATATGATTCTACCTTATTCCTATATTGTCCTTTTGCTTGTTTGATGACTCTGCGGAGGTCATAGTTTGTCTTCTTGTACTTATTCCTGTCTTCGGCCGTAGCATCAGGGTTGTGTACGATAGCTCTGTGTGCTGTAGCCCTGCTCTTTAGTTTAGCGCCAACCTCAGTGTTAATCCAGGGCTTTTGATTGGGGAAGCAGTGAACCCTCACCATGGGTACAACAACGCTGATGCATTTTCTAATGAAGCCGGTGACGGAGGTGGTTAGCTCGTCAATGTTATCGGCGGAGTCTCTAAACATATTCCAATCAGCACAATCAGCCCTGTGTAGCTCAGTTGGTAGAGCATGGCGCTTGCAACGCCAGGGTTGTGGGTTCGTTTCCCACGGGGGGCCAGTATGAAATAAATGTATGCACTCACTAACTAACTGTAAGTCTCTCAAAATAAGCTTGTAATTTTTATTGTCCTGAGGTGGAATGTATACAGCAGTCATGATAACAGCTGAAATCTCCCTCGGGAGGTAGAAGGGTCGGCATTTGACCATCAGGTATTCCAAGACGGGTGAACAGTGGGTTGATAAAATAATAGCAATCCAGTTTCAATTTGAACCTGTAAAGTTTGACACTACCTTTTCTATTAAAGCTTCTCTCCAAGCTGAGCCCCCGTAGCTCGGCAGTCCTCTCCGCTCATTCTGGTTTTTCAGTAATTACTTTATTTTTCTACCTCTCATAACTTGGGAAATGACATTGGAGTAAATGTGGGCTTAATTTTTATTCGTATTTTTAATTATTTGTAGTTTTTACCCCATTTTCTCCCAAATAGCTAGTTACGACCTTGTCTCATCGCTGCAACTGCTCAATGGGCTCAGGAGGGGCGAAGGTCAAGACATGCGTCCTCCGAAACATGACCCGCTGTCACGCCCTGACCTATAGAACTCTAGTTAGTTTGGTCAGGGTGTGAATATCATGTGTGTGTTGATTCTATGTTTGTATTTCTATGTTTGGCCGGGTATGATTCCCAATCAGAGGCAGTTGTCACTCGTTGTCTCTGATTGGGGATCATACTTAGGCAGCCAGTTTTCCTGCCTGTGTTGTGGGATCTTTGTTTTGTGCTCGGTGAGTTTGGCTTGTGTGTATAGCCTTTCGACGTCACGTTTAGTTTATTGTTTTGTCGAGTGTTTATTCAGTATAAATAAACATGTATGCATATCACGCTGCGCCTTGGTCTGACCCGTCTATGAACGAACGTGACACCCGCCTAGCCGCCTACTTCTTAACACACCGCTTGCTTAACCCGGAAGTCAGCCACAACAATGTGTCGGAGGAAACATCGTTTGATTGATGACCGAAGTCAGCTTGCAGACTTATTTCTGATGGCAGACCTTAAAAAGTAAAGAAAGATAAAAGTGACATAGATACCGGAGAGGCAACTCTGTGGCACATCTTCCCCTTTTCTATAGCGGCGGTTTGAATTTGACTACTAAAGGTCTAGAGCAGCTCTGACGATTCTTGGAGTGACTCTTTTTATACTCTGAAAGTTGATGCTGTCCTAAGGTTGTTTTAAAACCTCTGAACCCTGCATACTTAAAGGAAGTGGCTTGACCATTGATCCTGCAGAGAGTCATGATTTACCATGATTAGAGATGGGTTGTAATTGTAATGCAGTTCTCAGTCAGGAGAGATATTAATAAAAAGCACATTTAATCCATATGGGATTCAAATGTCCCTGTTCCTAGCAGAACTTGTGATGTGGTGATTTGAAGGAGTCAGGCGCAGGAGGGTAAATCACAGAATAACAGGATTTATTCTGGAATACAGAGTTACGCAATAAAGCGTCAAAACAGTCCAGTGCGCAAAACAGGCGCACTGAAACCAAGAAGGCACACGGGAAAATAACCCGGTGATACAAAATACAAGGAGCTCCACCGAGCTTCACTAATCTCACAATATACAATCACACACAAAGACAAGGGGGCAGAGGGAACACTTATACAGCTACTGATGAGGGGATATGAACCAGGTGTGTGTAATAAACAATACAAAACAAATGGAATGATGAGATGAGGAGCGGCAGTGGCTAGAAGGCCGGTGACGCCGAATGCCGAAGCCTGCCCGAACAAGGAGAGGAGGCAGCCTCGGAGGAAGTCGTGACAGAACTAGACATGCAATCAGACTGAATGCACTATTTTTTTCATTTTATTTTATTTGCTAAAAGGAAGAGAGTTAAAATGAATGCTTTATTCATTATTCATTTTGTCTCAAGAAGGTTTACTGAAATATTTATCTTTGGTATACAGTACAGCGAATTGTAGACATTTTCAGTTGGATGTACTATTGCAGATGTTTTTTTAGTTGTTTTTTTTATGTTAGATGTATTTTTGATGTGTATACCACTCTTTCCAGTGCCCTGGAATTCATTAGTTCCTGACATGTCTTTAAAAAATTGTTTTAAAACTTCCTGTATGTATTCTCTGTTGGATATGGTTTGACCAGTATGATCTGTATAAAACTTAAAATCCTACTCTCAGATTCTATGCAATAATTCCATTGTGAAGAAGCAGATCGTTTGTGTTGATACTGTATCTTGACATTCAAACAGTATGTTCTGTATGGATCTAGCAGCAGTACAGGAGTCAAAGAGAATGTCTAGTTCGTCCTTGTAAATATCTTGTCTTTCAACGTGTCTATTTTCCTATGGTTTTGAAATATCAAATGAGTCAATTGTTAATGATTCCTCCTTCATATACTGTAGATTATTAATTCTTAATGTGTTTGAATTTATCATTAGGCATGCCTGGAATTGGAAATCCAATGTAATTTTCATCCACAATATTTCAGCAGTAGATTTTCCACAGTTCCTGTCTGAATTGGTTAAATATGATCTTGGCAGGCGATTGAACTTGCGTTGCTGACATGAGGATAAGAGTAGGGCAATGGGGGAAGTGGAGTGGCAGTGGATCTACACACAGTATCCACAAGACAACGTCAATGTTATTGCAAGTGTGATCCAGATAAGAGGGAACTCTGCTAGTGTGCTTGTCCACTTCAAAGTGTATAATCTCTAGTATGTTCTCTAAAGAGTGACATTAATTGAATTACATAAAGTTCTCTCATTCTGAGTGAATGGCTTTGCAGATATATGTGTAGAAGTGACAGTATATTTTGGAGAATATTGTTGGGTCAGTGTATATAACACAGGAGGTTGGTGGCACCTTAATTGGGGAGGACTGGCACTTGGTAATGGCTGGAGCAGAATAGGTGGAAAGGTATCAACAACATCAAACACATGGTTTCTATGTGTTTAATGCAATTCCATTCGCTCTGTTCCAGCTACTATTATGAGCCATCCTCCCCTCAGCAGCCTCCACTGGTATATAAGTATATCCGTGATGTTGTTGGGTACAATGGAAGACAGAATAGGGTCATGTTCATTAGGGCATGCAATGGAAAACCTTTTAAAACGTTTTGAAACAGAAATTATCATTTCTATTTGGAAAATTCCAGCTAATCCCTCCCTGTTTTAGCCTGTTCCACTGTCATGCGTTCAGTGTCTCTCCTCCACTTATTCCCTGTTTCATCTAAAGCTTTTGCCACCTACAGTAAGTCTGATACATACTCTTAAATGGATGTTGGAAAGTCAGATCATTTGAGTTGAGGTTCAAAGCTCTTGAACATCTGTGATTCTGTCAACACAAGTCAGACTTGACAGAGATGCCTCCGTTGATTACAGTACCACCCTACAGCCAATCAAAAGCTGAAGATCTAAGTCTACCCCAATCGGCTTGTGACAGCACCTCAGCCTTGCTCCCTCTCTGTGTCCAAATAGAAAAACTGAACCCCTTACAGCTTATTGGAGCTCGCTAAGTAGTTTATCAGTAATAGAAAATGATTACAAGGGCTTCATTTGCAAAGGTAAGTAGAGCAGTGCTTTACAGGTGGCTTTCATTTGTATTTGTATTTGTATTTATTAGGGATCCCCATTAGCTGCTGCCAAGGCAAACATATTAAAGCACTTACATTACATATAAAATAAAAGATAAAACAGTACATCATATAACATTATTACACCACTACATATCTACAATACAAAATGTTTAATACCACCATACAACAATATCACAATGTGTGTGTATGCATGTGTCTGTACCTTTGTGTGTGTCTCTTCACAGTCCCCGTTGTTCCATAAGGTGTATTTTTACCTGTTTTTTAAATCTGATTCTACTGCTTGCATCAGTTATGTGATGTGGAATAGAGTTCCATGTAGTCATTGCTCTATGTAATACTGTGCGCCTCCCATAGTCTGTTCTGGATTTGGGGACTGTGAAGAGACCTCTGGTGGCATGTCTTGTGGGGTATGCATGGGTGTCCGAGCTGTGTGCTAGTATTTTAAACAGACAGCTCGGTACATTCAGTTTGTCAACACCTCTTACAAAAACAAGTAGTGATGAAGTCAATCTCTCTTCCACTTTGAGCCATGAGAGATTGACATGCATGTCATTAATGTTAGCTCTCCGTGTACTTTTAAGGGCCAGCCGTCCTGCCCTGTTCTGAGCCAACAACGCAGGTCCCTCTTTGTGACGCCTGTTCACACTACTGAACAGTAGTCTAGGTGCGACAAAACTAGGGCCTGTAGGACCTGCGTTGTTGATAGTGTTGTTAAGAAGGCAGAGCAGCTCTTTACTATGGACAGACTTCTCCCCATCTTAGCTACTGTTGTATCAATATGTTTTGACCATGACCGTTTACAATCCAGGGTTACTCCAAGCAGTTTAGTCACCTCAACTTGCTCAATTTCCACATTCATTGTGAGATGTTGTTGAGGTTTCGAGTATAGTGAATGATTTGTCCCAAATACAATGCTTTTAGTTTTGGAAATATTTAGGATTAACTTATTCCTTGCTACCCATTCCGAAACTAACTGCAGCTCTTTGTTAAGTGTTGCAGTTATTTCAGTTGCTGTAGTAGCTGACGTGTATAGTGTTGAGTCATCCGCCTACAAAGACACAGTGGCTTTACTCAATGTTGTTAGTAAAGATGGAAAAAGTAAGGGGCCTAAACAGCTACCCTGGGGAATTCCTGATTCTACCTGGAATATGTTTGAGAGGCTTCAGTTAAAGAATACCCTCTGTGTTCTGTTAGACAAGTAACGCTTTATCAACATTATAGCAGGGGGTGTAAAGCCATAACACATACGTTTTTCCAGCAGCAGACTATGTCAAAAGCTGCACTGAAGTCTAACAAGACAGCCCCCACAATCATTTTATCATCAATTTCTCTCAACCAATCATCAGTCATTTGTGCTGTGCTTGTTGAGTGTCCTTCCCTATAAGCATGCTGAAAGTCTGTTGTCAGTTTGTTTACTGTGAAATAGCGTTGTATCTGGTCAAACACAATTTTTTCCAGAAGTTTACTAAGGGTTTTTAACAGGCTGATTGGTCGGCTATTTGAGCCAGTAAAGGGGGCTTTACTATTCTTGGGTAGCGGAATGACTTTAGCTTCCCTCCAGGCCTGAGGGCACACACTTTCTAGTAGGCTTAAATTGAAAATGTGGCAAATAGGAGTGGCAATATCGTCTTCTATTATCCTCAGTAATTTTCCATCCAGATTGTCAGACCCCGGTGGCTTGTCATTGTTGATAGACAACAATACTTTTTTCACCTCTTCCAAACTGACTTTACGGAATTCAAAAGTACAATTCTTGTCTTTCATAATTTGGTCAGATACTTGGATGTGTAGTGTCATCGTTTGTTGCTGGCATGTCATACCTAAGTTTGCTTATCTTGCCAATGAAGAAGTCATTAAAGTAGTTGGCAATATCAGTGGGTTTTGTGATGAATGAGCCATCTGATTCAATGAATGATGAAGCCGAGTTTGCCTTTTTCCCCAAAATTTCATTTAAGGTGCTCCAAAGCTTTTTACCATCAATTTATTTTTGTTTCATAGTATAGTTTATTTTTATCTTTATTTAGTTTAGTCACATGATTTCTTAATTTGCAGTACGTTTGCCAATCAGTTGGACTGCCAGACTTATTTGCCATACCTTTTGCCTCATCCCTCTCAACCATACCATTTTTCAATTCCTTATCAATCCAAGGGGATTTAACAGTTTTTACTGTCATTGTCTTAATGGGTGTGTGTTTATTAGTAACTGGAATAAGCAATTTCATAAATGTGTCAAGTGCAAAATATTCCTATTTTGTTCTCTATTGTACCTCAAGCAAGGGGGGAGGCCGATGACATCAGAGAGCACCATCAGACCAAGTGTGTGTGCATTAGTCTATTCATGCGTGGGATATTGTTATTCATCAGGAAAAGTTCTAAAATAGCTTTAAATGGCTTTGGAGAGGCCCAGGGAGGCCACAAGCAGATCAGAGTGACAGAGAATAGCCTGCTATTTGCATCTTCAGACAATAGTAGATTGTCTTTCTCATGTTTAAAGATACAGCAATGGACATTATATACTGTAGCTTTTGGTCATGGAATAATCTATGCAGTTATGGGTACAGATATTCTTAGTTCCCCATTGTATTTCTGGTGTTTGGGACACTGTGTAATCTAATATGTGCATTCAAATGTGGTCATAACCGATCAGATGTACCTAATACTTTTATTGATCAAATCTGTATAGAGAATCATAAAGTAGCCTTTGCAGTGTGATCTATTTGAGAAAATGTACAGTTGGAAGAAAAAGCCTTTGTTGTGGTGGAGTGATGCATTTTCTCTCTGAGGCTTTGAAAGCTGGCGTTGGTCAGCCAGAGAAAAAGCAGGGGTCATGACACACAAGGGGGTGCAGCAATCTTGCACAGCAGAATGACGTCAATGGGAATGACTTTGGGCTAGAATGGTGCTGTGCTATTGGAAAGTGGTTTACGGAGACACTCTGTAGCCCCTCTGTCTTTTGGGCTTGTTAACAGGCCTGTATGGAGCCTTGTGATGGAACTGGGTAAGTTCCGTTGAGCAGAGGATTGTAGGGAAGAGCAATTTGTACTGCCAACGTGATGTACAGATTAATTTGAGCCAGTTTGCTACAGCAGGAAAATAATCCTGCGGCAACAGGAAATTAATTATTATGTGGACTATAATTAATGGACATTCTTTGTAGGGGTTGATACATTTTTCGTTAAGGCAAATCAAGTCTGACATTTTAAAGTGGAAATTACAAACTTTAGAAGCCGTTTTAAACCTGTGCAGGAAAATTCTCAGCAAATAAATTAAGATAAAATTAATATCCTGCTTCTGTAACGACAACAGGAGCTCTGAAAATATGCCGGCATAGTGTACTTGTGGAACTGTCAATATGTTGACTGTTGTTGCTGATAGTGGTAGTAGTTGTAGTAGTCGCAGTCGTCATCTTAGCAGTAGTCAGGGCGGAAGGTAGCCTAGAGGTTAAAGCTTTGGGCCAATAACTGAAAGGTCGCTGGTTTGAATACCTGAGATGACAAGGTGAAAGAAATCTGTCCATGTGCCCTTAAGCAAGGCACTTAACCCTAACTGCTCTAGGGTCACCTTTGATAATGGCTGACCCTGGCTGTGACCCCACTTTCTGAAGGTGTCTCAGAGGGAGTTGGGTGTTACAGGAGGGGTTCGCAGTTTTGGAGCGACCCACTAGGTGTCATAGTCCGACAACCTTAGGCACCTCCTCACTCACAGTCTGGACTCATTATTATCCTATTGGTGTCACCTGTGTCTACCTGTTCACCTGTGTATTTATGCCCTCACTTCCCTGTGTTCTCTTGCTCTGTTTTCTCTGCTAGTTTCTCGGTGCCAAACAGTACTAATCAGTGTCTGATCGCGAGACGTATGTACAGGTACTTGAGAAGTGTTCTCCCTGTTTCATTGTTGTTTTCAGTTGTAGTTAGTATTTCGTATGTTTGCTGTCAGCCTGTTTTTGGAGACCAATTTGCTCTTCCTTTATTTTATCGTGACAAGTCCGTTATTTTGTATCCTGGTTACGGGACCACCAGTAAAGATCCTTGTTTCACCATCTCTGCCTACTGCCTACTGTCTATCCTGCACCGCACCTGGGTCACACCTCACACCAACCCTTACAGAAAACAGAGCCAATATGGACCCAGCGGAGGCAGTACAGTATCGTAGCGCATTGGTAACGCAGGGAACTATGCTGAACCAGCACGACCGCAGCCTGCAGCAGATCACCGAGAATCTCCGCCAGCTGACGATCGCCTTGCAGAGCCGGGTGGACACCCGACCAGCCCCGGCAGCCGGTGGAGCGGAAGCCGCGGCAGTGGCGTTTCCAGTCTCGCAGGAACCCCGCCTACCACCTCCGGAGAGGTACGACGGACGTCCAGCGGGCTGTAGGGAATTCCGCACCCAATGTTCCCTGGTATTCAGCCTACAACCCTCCTCCTTCCCAACGGAGCAGGGCCGGATGGCCTACATTATCACTCTGTTGACGGGTCGGGCCCTTTCCTGGGCTAACGTGGAGTGGGAGAGTCAAACTCCGGCGTGCTCCGACTCCTACCAATTCACCCGGGAGCTACGCAAGGTGTTCGACACCTCTCGGGTGGTGTCGGGGCACGAGGCTGGGAGGCGGCTCACGGCCTGTCGGCAGGTTGACCGTTCGGTGGCGGACTACTCTGTGGAGTTCCGGACACGGGCTGGAGAGGCAGGATGGGAGGAGGCTGCCCTGGTTGTCCTTTACGCGCAGGGACTATCGGAGGGGATGAAGGACAAACTCTCCTTCAGGGAGCTGCCTGAGCAACTGGACGGCCTCGTCGACCTCTCGGTGTGGGTAGACAATCTGCGAGAGGGCACACGAGAGAGGGATGACGCAAGGCGCGCTTGTCCAGGATGGAGAAGCAGAGACGTCTGTGCCAAGGACGTAGCCTGTACTGCGGCCAGACAGGTTACCACTGCGACTCATGCCCGAAAAAGCCGGGAAATGGGAGGGCTCGCTAATATCGGGAGGGGTGGTAACAAGCTGGAACTGAAAGCACAACCCCAGAGACTCCCAGACTTTCTCCCCGTCAGGGTTCAGTGGGCCCACACTGCGCGTCGGGCGCATGCACTGGTGGATTCGGAGGCCGCGGGAAACCTGATGGACGCGGGGCTGGCCCAAGGGTGGAGCATTCCGTTACTCTCCCTCTCCGAGCTGGTTCCGGTCATGGGCCTGGACGGCCGACCATTGGGGTCGGGCTTCATCACCCGGCACACTGTCCCCGTGTGTGTCCGGGTGGCAGCGGGGCTATGGGAGGATATCCCGTTTTTTTATTGTGGACTCTCCGGAGTGTCCCCTCGTCCTCGGGCACCCCTGGCTGGTCGCCCACAAACCCCGGATAGACTGGTCCACGGGCGGCTTATCTTTGCGGGAGGCTCCGCCTCCGTCCTGTTCCGGTCTCCACCGACCACTCATCAGCCCAAACCACCATCCCAGACCACCTACCAGTCCTCACCTCTTCCCCAGGTCCCGCACTCCGAACCGCTTACCGCCCTAGCGGCGGGTGCCACCGGGAGGACGGCAGCTACAGACTCTGTCACCGGCCCAGACCTGGCAGGTGTTCCCCGGGATTATTGGGATCTGGGGAGGTGTTTAGTAAGAGGCGTGCCAAGGGCCTACCTCATCACAGGCCATACGACTGCGCCGTCGATCTCCTGCCAGGCGTCACGCCCACATGAGGGTAATTGTTTTCCTTGTCCCGGCCGGAGACGCTGGCCATGAGGGAGTACAGTGGGGGAAAAAAGTATTTAGTCAGCCACCAATTGTGCAAGTTCTCCCACTTAAAAAGATGAGAGAGGCCTGTAATTTTCATCATAGGTACACGTCAACTATGACAGACAAATTGAGGAAAAAAAATCCAGAAAATCACATTGTAGGATTTTTAATGAATTTATTTGCAAATGATGGTGGAAAATAAGTATTTGGTCACCTACAAACAAGCAAGATTTCTGGCTCTCACAGACCTGTAACTTCTTCTTTAAGAGGCTCCTCTGTCCTCCACTCGTTACCTGTATTAATGGCACCTGTTTGAACTTGTTATCAGTATAAAAGACACCTGTCCACAACCTCAAACAGTCACACTCCAAACTCCACTATGGCCAAGACCAAAGAGCTGTCAAAGGACACCAGAAACAGAATTGTAGACCTGCACCAGGCTGGGAAGACTGAATCTGCAATAGGTAAGCAGCTTGGTTTGAAGAAATCAACTGTGGGAGCAATTATTAGGAAATGGAAGACATACAAGACCACTGATAATCTCCCTCGATCTGGGGCTCCACGCAAGATCTCACACCGTGGGGTCAAAATGATCACAAGAACGGTGAGCAAAAATCCCAGAACCACACGGGGGGACCTAGTGAATGACCTGCAGAGAGCTGGGACCAAAGTAACAAAGCCTACCATCAGTAACACACTACGCCGCCAGGGACTCAAATCCTGCAGTGCGAGACGTGTCCCCCTGCTTAAGCCAGTACATGTCGAGGCCCATCTGAAGTTTGCTAGAGTGCATTTGGATGATCCAGAAGAGGATTGGGAGAATGTCATATGGTCAGATGAAACCAAAATATAACTTTTTGGTAAAAACTCAACTTGTCGTGTTTGGAGGACAAAGAATGCTGAGTTGCATCCAAAGAACACCATACCTACTGTGAAGCATGCGGGTGGAAACATCATGCTTTGGGGCTGTTTTTCTGCAAAGGGACCAGGACGACTGATCCGTGTAAAGGAAAGAATGAATGGGGCTATGTATCGTGAGATTTTGAGTGAAAACCTCCTTCCATCAGCAAGGGCATTGAAGATGAAACGTGGCTGGGTCTTTCAGCATGACAATGATCCCAAACACACCGCCCGGGCAACAAAGGAGTGGCTTCGTAAGAAGCATTTCAAGGTCCTGGAGTGGCCTAGCCAGTCTCCAGATCTCAACCCCATAGAAAATCTTTGGAAGGAGTTGAAAGTCCGTGTTGCCCAGCGACAGCCCCAAAACATCACTGCTCTAGAGGAGATCTGCATGGAGGAATGGGCCAAAATACCAGCAACAGTGTGTGAAAACCTTGTGAAGACTTACAGAAAACGTTTGACCTGTGTCATTGCCAACAAAGGGTATATAACAAAGTATTGAGAAACTTTTGTTATTGACCAAATACTTATTTTCCACCATAATTTGCAAATAAATTCATTAAAAATCCTACAATGTGATTTTCTGGATTTTTTTTCCTCATTTTGTCTGTCATAGTTGACGTGTACCTATGATGAAAATTACAGGCCTCTCTCATCTTTTTAAGTGGGAGAACTTGCACAATTGGTGGCTGACTAAATACTTTTTTGCCCCACTGTATATTGACAAGGCACTCGTCGAGGGTCACATCCGTCCCTCTACCTCTTCGTGGGGAAAAATGACGGTGGGCAGCGGCCGTGCATTGATTACCGGGCGCTCAACGACATCACGGTTAAGAACCGCTACCCACTCCCCCTGATGACGACGGCATTCGAGTCGTTGCAAGGAGCCCGGGTCTTCACCAAGCTGGACTTATGAAATGCCTACAACCTGGTGAGGATTTGGGAGGGGGACAAATAGAAGAAGGCTTTTAACACACCCAGTGGGAATTACGAGTACCAAGTCATGCCGTTCGGTCTAGCCAACGCGCATGCAGTGTTCCAGGCATTGGTCAATGACGTGCTCCGGGACCTCCTCGACTACAGCGTCTTCGTGTATTTGGATGACTTCCTAATATTTTCAAGGAATATGAGTGAACACCAGCAGCACGTTCGGCATGTCCTCCAACGCCTTCTCCGTCACCAGCTCTACGTCAAGGCGGAGAAGTGCGTGTTCCACACAGAGACAGTCTCCTTCCTGGGGTTCATCGTCACCCAGGGGGACCTACGGATGGACCCAGCCAAGGTCAGCGCGGTACTGGATTGGCCCCAGCCCTCATCCCTCAAGCAACTACAACGTTTTTTAGGGTTCGCTAATTTTTATTGCCGATTTATTCACAATTTTCGCTCCCTAGCCACTCCCCTGACAGCCATCACTCAGACGAGCGTGCGCCCCTTCACCTGGACCCCGGAATCGGGGAACGCATTTGATGCGCTTAACCGTCGCTTTACATCGGCCCTGGTCCTAGGGCATCCTGATCTGTCCCTGCCTTTCATTGTGGAGGTGGATGGTTCAGACGTTGCGCTAATCCTGTCCCAGCGGTTCCTCACGGACGGTAAGACTCACCCCTTTGCGTTTTTCCGTGAGCTGCTAGCGGTCAAGCTCGCCCTGGGGGAGTGGAGGCATTGGCTAGAGGGTGCCGCCCATCCATTCGTCGTATGGACTGACCATAAGAACTTAGCCTACATTCAGGGGGCCAAGAGGCTCAACTCGCGCCAGGCCAGGTGGGCGTTGTTCTTCACCAGGTTCCGGTTCACAATCTCATACAGCCCGGGGTCGAAGAACACCAAGCCTGACGCGCTCTCCCGGCAGTTCGACCCTGTGGACCTGGTGGAAAGGGATGATGCCATTGTCCCCAATGCCCTGATTGCTGCTCAGATTCGTGGGGAATCGATAGGCTGTTCAGAGCAGCGCTACGGCGGGAGCCCGATCCGGGTGGCGGTCCATCGGGGAGGATGTACGTACCCAAGGCTGCGCGCTCACGACTGCTTCAGTGGGCGCACGCGTCTGACCTCACCAGCCATCCGGGGGGCGCCAGGACGTTCGAGTTCCTGCGTAGGAGGTTCTGGTGGCCATCAACTGAGGGGTCTACTCGCGCCTTCGTGGCGGCTTGCCCGGTGTGCGCGTGCACGAAGAGCTCACGTCAACCCACTGCAGGGCTGCTCTGACCCCTGCCTATCTCCAAGCACCCGTGGTCCCACATCTCGTTGGATTTCATTTCCGCCCTACCCCCTGTGATGGATACACAGTCATCCTGGTCGTTGTGGACCGGTTTTCGAAGGCTTCCCACTTCATTCCCCTTCTTAAACTCCAGTCGGCCCGGGAGACGGCTCAGTTGGTGGTGCAGCACGTTTTCCGGGTCCACGGCCTTCCCCAAGATGTGGTGTCGGATCGGGGTCCTCAGTTCGCCTCCAGGTTCTGGAAGGCGTTCGCCACCTGCCTCGGCGCCTCCGTCAGCTTGTCTTCCAGCTTCCATCCTTTGTCGAACGGGCAGACGGAGCACATCAACCAGGATCTGGAGGGGGTGCTGAGGTTCTATGCCTCCAGCAACCCAGCTACGTGGAGTCAGCGACTGGCGTGGGCGGAGTATGCCCACAACACCCTTCTCTGCTCGTCCACCGGCCTGTCCCCATTCCAGTGCCAATACGGGTACCAACCCCCCCCCCCCCTATTCCCCGAGCAGGAAGAGGAGGCGGTGGACCCGTCAGTCCAGGCCCACATCAGTCGCTGTCGCCGCACCTGGAGGCAGGTATGGGCGGCGCTTAAGCGGGCCTCTGTCAGGTCTCAACATCAGGCCAACTGTTACAGGAAGGGGTCACAGTTTCAGAGCGACCCACCAGGTGTCATCCTCCGACAACCTTAAGCACCTTCTCACTCACAGTCTGGACTAATTATTATCCTATTGGTGTCACCTGTGTCTACCTGTTCACCTGTGTATTTATTCCCTCACTTTCCTGTGTTCCCTTGCTCTGTTTTCTCTGCTAGTTTCTCGATGCCAAACAGTACTAATCAGTCTCTGATCGCCAGACGTATGTACAGGTACTTGAGAAGTGTTCTCCCTGTTTTATTGTTGTTTTCAGTCGTAGTTAGTATGTCATATGTTTGCTGTCAGCCTGTTTTTCAAGACCAATTTGCTCCTCCTTTAATTTATCGTGACAAGTCCATTATTTTGTATCCTGATTTTGGGACCACCAGTAAAGATCCTTGTTTCACCATCTCTGCCTACTGTCTATCCTGCACCGCACCTGGGTCACACCTCACACCAACCCTTACAGTTGGGATATACCAAAAAACACAGTTCCAATTCACACATACATATAACACACTGTTGTACATGTGTGAAATAGGACAAATATAAGCACCCACCAAATTATAAGTATTAGTCGTAGTAGCAGTAGTCTTAGTAATAGTAGTTGTATTAGTAGTAGACATAGTAGCAGTAGTCTTAGTAACAGTAGTTGTAGTAGTAGCAGTAGTCTTAGTAATAGTAGTTGTATTAGTAGTAGACATAGTAGCAGTAGTCTTAGTAACAGTAGTTGTATTAGTAATAGGCGTAGTAGCAGTAGTAGTAGTTTTAGTAACAGTAGTTATATTAGTAGTTGTAGAAATAGTCTTAGTAACAGTAGTTGTATGAGTAGTAGTTGTAGTAGCAGTAGTCTTAGTAACAGCAGTTTAATTAGTATGATACAATGGCGCCGGAGGGGATGGCTGCCGTTTTATGGGCTCTTAACCAACCGTGCTATTTTGTTTGTTTTTTTCGTTTGTAACTTATTTTGTACATAATGTTGCTGCTATCGTCTCTTATGACTGAAAAGAGCTTCTGGACATCAGAACAGCGATTACTCACCTTGAAATGGACAAATAATTTTTCTTTAACGAGTCAGACGAGAGGGATTTGTTCCAGACCCCTGATAGGGCCCTCATCCCCGTCATTCGCAGTAGAAAGAGACGGAAATATCGCGGAAGGAGATCGGGGTGCCTGGTAAGGAGCCAGTGACGAGTGGCTAATCTGCCTTTGCCATCGGTACTATTGGCCAACGTACAATCACTTGATAATAAAGTGGACGAACTACAAGCACGTATATCCTACCAATGGGACATTAAAAACTGTAATATCTTATGTTTCACCGAGTCGTGGCTGAACGACGACATGAATAACATACAGCTGGGGGGTTATACACTGTATCGGCAGGATAGAACACCAGCCTCTGGTAGACAAGGGGTGGCGGTCTATGTATATTTGTAAACAACAGCTGGTGCACGATATCTAAGGAAGTCTCGAGGTTTTGCTCGCCTGAGGTAGAGTATCTCATGATAAGCTGTAGACCACACTATCTACCAAGAGAGTTTTCATCTATATTCTTCGTAGCTGTCTATTTACCACCACAAACCGATGCTGGCACTAAGACCGCACTTAATGAGTTGTATACGGCCATAAGCAAATAGGAAAACGCTCATCCAGAGGCGGCGCTCCTAGAATCTGTTTTACCTAATTTCTACCAGCATGTTAAAAAAAACTCTAGACCACCTTTACTCCACACACACAGACGCGTACAAAGCTCTCCCTCGCCCTCCATTTGGCAAATATGACTGGAATATGTTTTGGGATTCTTCCGATGGCATTGAGGAGTACACCACATCAGTCACTGGTTTCATCAATAAGTGCATAGATGATGTCGTCCCCACAGTGACTGTATGTACATACCCCAACCAGAAGCCATGGATTACAGGCAACATCCGCACTGAGTTAAAGGGTAGAGCTGCCGATTTCGAGGAGCGGGACTCTAACCTGGAATCTTATAAGAAATCCCGCTATGCCCTCCGACGAACCATCAAACAGTCAAAGCTTCAATACAGGACTAAGATCGAATCGTACTACACCGGCTCCGACGCTCGTTGGATGTGGCAGTGCTTGAAAGCGATTACAGACTACAAAGGGAAGCACAGCCGCGAGCTGCCCAGTGACACGAGCCTACAAGACGAGCTAAATTACTTCTATGCTCGCTTCGAGGCAAGTAACACTGAAACATGCATGAGAGCATCACCTGTTCCGGACGACTGTGTGATCACGCTCTCTGTAGCCGATGTAAGTAAGACCGTTAAACAGGTCAACATTCACAAGGCCGCAGGGCCTGACGGATTACCAGGACATGTACTCCGAGTAGTAGTCATAGTAGCAGTAGGCTTAGTAACAGTAGTTGTATTAGTAGTAGTAGTAGTAGGAGCAGTAGTCTTAGTAACAGTAGTTGTATAAGTAGTAGTCATAGTAGCAGTAGTTGTATTAGTAGTAGTTGTATTAGTAGTAGGCATAGTAGCAGTAGTCTTAGTAACAGTAGTTGTATTAGTAGAAGGCATAGTAGCAGTAGTAGTAGTAGTCTTAGTAACAGTAGTTGTATTAGTAGTAGTATTAGTAGTAGTAGCAGTAGTCTTAGTAACAGTAGTTGTATAAGTAGTAGTCGTAGTAGAAATAGTTGTATTAGTAGTAGTCGTAGTAGTCATAGTAGCAGTAGTCTTAGTAACAGTAGTTGTATTAGTAGTAGGCATAGTAGCAGTAGTCTTAGTAACAGTAGTTTTATTAGTAGTATGCGTAGTAGCAGTAGTAGTAGTAGCAGTAGTCTTAGTAACAGTAGTTGTAGTAGTAGTAGTAGTAGTAGTAGTACTAGTAGTAGTAGTAGTCTTAGGAACAGTAGTTGTATTAGTAGTAGGCATAGTAGCAGTAGTCTTAGTAACAGTAGTTGTATTAGTAGTAGGCGTAGTAGTAGTAGTAGTAGTAGTAGTAGTAGTAGTAGTCTTAGGAACAGTAGTTGTATTAGTAGTAGGCATAGTAGCAGTAGTCTTAGTAACAGTAGTTGTATTAGTAGCAGTTGTAGTAGTATTAGCAGTCGTCTAGGTCAGTGCAGAAGCTCCAGGAGAACGGTTAAGTCCACTGTCTCAGTTGATTGACAGCTCTGGGGGAGGACAGTACGTTATCAAATCCTCTCCACGGCATCGTGTGGCGTCTAATATTCCCTGCCAGATTGACAAGAAGAGGGCATGTTTTTTGGCACAGGAAAGGCCTCTCGTTTTACAAACCAGGAGATTGGCATGCTATTCTACTGAGCCAGTCTTGGCTACTCCAAGAGTCTTCCTGGGAATATTCCAATGACATGATCTGATTCTTGTGTCTTGACACTGTGTGGTTTTGTTTGAGAAGTATGAATGCAGGCTTTCAGCAGCTGAGCCAGCTGAGCCCTGAGACACACCATGTACACACCGCAGAAACACAAGCCACAGACTATCTAATGTCTCATACTGGTGCATTAGGGTCATAGTGCCGAGATGCGATTTGTGCCAAGGAGAAATATGATGTTTTGAGACAAAATAAAAGGATGATGGAACAAAACAATATCTATCAGGTGCTATTTTAAATGTTCACCATCATTTTCAGGCCCCCTTTAATCTCTTCTACAGTGCTTTCGGAAAGTATTCAGACCCCTTGACTTTTTCCACATTTTGTTACGTTACAGCCTTATTCTAAAATGGATTAAATTGTTTTTTCCCCCTCATCAATCTACACACAATACCCCATAATGACAAAGCAAAAACAGGTTTTTAGAATTGTTTTGCTCATTTATATAAAAAAAAAAAATGAAATACTACATTTACGTAAGTATTCAGACCCTTTACTCAGTACTTTGTTGAAGCACCTTTGGCAGCGATTACAGCCTTGAGTCTTCTTGGGTATGACGCTACAAGCTTGGCACACCTGTATTTGGGGAGTTTCTCCCATTCTTCTCTGCAGATCCTCTCAAGCTCTGTCAGGTTGGATGGGGAGCGTTGCTGCACAGCTATTTTCAGGTCTCTCCAGAGATATTAGATCTGGTTCAAGTCCGGACTCTTGCTGGGCCACTCAAGGACATTCAGAGACTTGTCCAGAATCCACTCCTGCATTGTCTTGGCTGTGTGCTTAGGGTCGTTGTCCTGTTGGAAGGTGAACTTTAGCACCAGTCTGAGATCCCGAGCGCTCTGGAGCAGGCTTTCATCAAGGATCTCTCTGTACTTTGCTCCATTCATCTTTGCCTCGATCCTGACTACTCTCCCAGTTCCTGCCGCTGAAAAACATCCCCACAGCATGATGCTGCCACCACCATGCTTCACCATAGGGATGGTGCCAGGTTTCCTCCAGATGTGACGCTTGGCATTCAGGCCAAAGAGTTTAATATTGGTTTCATCAGACCAGACATTTTTGTCTTTAGGTGCCTTTTGGCAAACTCCAAGCAGGCTGTCATGTGCCTTTTACTGAGGAGTGGCTTCTGTCTGGCCACTCTACCATAAAGGCCTGATTGGTGGAGTGCTGCAGAGATGGTTGTCCTTCTGGAAGGTTCTCCCATCTCTACAGAGGAACTCTAGAGCTCTGTCAGAGTGACCATAGGGTTCTTGGTCACCTCCCTGACCAAGGCCCTTCTCCCCCAATTGCTCAGTTTGGCCGGGCGGCCAGCTCTAGGAAGAGTCTTGGTGGTTCCAAACTTCTTCCATTAAGGAATGATGGAGGCCACTGTGTTCTTGGGGACCTTCAATGCTGCAGAAATGTTTTGGTATCCTTCCCCAGATCTGTGCCTCGACACAATCCTGTCTTGGAGCTCTACGGACAATTCCTTCGACCTCATGGCTTGGTTTTGCTCTGACATGCACTGTCAACTGTGGGACCTTATATAGACAGGTGTGTGCCTTTCCAAATCATGTCCAATTAATTTAATTTACCACAGGTGGAATCCAATCAAGTTGAAGAAACATCTCAAGGATGATCACTGGAAACAGGATGCACCTGATCTCAATTTCGATTCTCATAGCAAAGGGTCTGAATACTTATGTAAATAAGGTATTTCTGTTTTGAGAATAAAACATTTCTAAAAAACCTGTTTTAGACCTTGTCATTATGGGGTATTGTGTGTAGATTGATGAGGAATTCTGTTTATTAATACATTTTAGAATAAGGCTGTAACGTAATTTTTTTTTGAAAAAGTCAAGAGGTCTGAATACTTTCCAAAGGCACTCTCGTCTTCTTCCAAATACAAACGTTTTGGAAGTGATTAGGAGTAGCCTAGTCCTATACTGTATGTACTGTAGCCAACTCTTCCATCGTTGCCATGCGCCATCCCAGCATATTTTCTAGTTACCTTTGTAAACCCAGAACATTAGTAGGGATGTTTTGAGAACCTGAAAATGGCAAGTTTTCCCAGAACTTTTGAGGTTTCCATGGATGTTCCCATGATATGACTATAACGTTTTCTCCATGAACATTCAGATAACACATTCTAGAAACCATTGTGGCATGTCCTTCTACTAATGTTTATTAAATTAAGTTTTCGTTGTTAAAACATTAATGGGATGTTGTCATAAGCTGGAGACCCAATTGGGACCCTAATGGAACACTGTATAACTTTGTTGGAACGTTCACTGTTTGCTGGGATGATGGGCCTACTAGGCCATTGGAAAGTTGTTCCCAGGTTAAAGGTTATCCACCACTGCGTCCTGTCCATGACAGCTGTACCATTCCAACATGCTGTTAATGAAGAGCTAAGCTATGGGAGTCTGGAGTTCTCAACACATTCTGAGCAGAGCAGACCACACAAACACACCAGACAGAATTGTTTATTTTATTTTATTTTACATTTATTTAACTAGGCAAATCAGTTAAGAACAAATTCTTATTTACAATGACGGCCTACACCGGCCAAACCCGGACGATGCAGGGCCAATTGTGCGCCGCCCTATGGGACTCCCAATCAGAATGAGAGGGACTACCGGCGGTGGAATCAGTAGCCCTTTCCAAAAATCAGGTATTTCTATGGCAAACGGTTTTGTTATATTTCAGTCTTCTGTGATGTATATAAAGTGTAATATTGGGATGCAAACTCAAAATGTAATACATTTCAACTCTATATCCGACATGGTACAGGTGTCTTCTTTTTTTAAAGCCCATAACCATGTGTGTGAGGTGTAATATTAGATTTGTTTGACTACCAAGAAACTCTCTGTGTGACCCCGATTTAGCCCACTGCAGTAAAAGGTTAAGCTCTTGTCACATACAGTTGAAGTCGGAAGTTTACATACACTTAGGTTGGAGTCATTAAAACTTGTTTTTCAACCACTCCACACATTTCTTGTTAACAAACTATAGTTTTGGCAAGTGGGTTAGGACATCTACTTTGTGCATGACACAAGTCATTTTTCCAACAATTGTTTACAGACAGATTATTTCACTTATAATTCATTGTATCACAATTCCAGTGGGTCAGAAGTTTACATACACTAAGTTGACTGTGCCTTTAAACAGCTTGGAAAATTCCAGAAAATTTTGTCATGGCTTTAGAAGCTTCTGATAGGCTAATGGACATAATTTGAGTCAATTGGAGGTGTACCTGTGGATGTATTTCAGGGCCTACCTTCAAACTCAGTGCCTGTTTGCTTGACATCATGGGAAAATGAAAAGAAATCAGCCAAGTATCCACAGTAAAACAAGTCATATATATCGACATAACCTGAAAGGCCGCTCAGCAAGGAAGAAGCCACTGCTCCAAAACCGCCATAAAAAAGCCAGACTACGGTTTGCAACTGCACATGGGGACAAAGATCTTACTTTTTTGAGAAATGTCCTCTGGTCTGATGAAACAAAAATAGAACTGTTTGGCCAAGATGACCAACGTTATGTTTGGAGGAAAAAGAGTGTTGCTTGCAAGCCGAAGAACACCATCCCAACCGTGAAGCACGGGGGTGACAGCATCATGCTGTGGGGGTGCTTTGCTGCAGGAGGAACTCGTGCACTTCACAAAATAGATGAAAATTATGTGGATACAGTGGGGAGAACAAGTATTTGATACACTGCCGATTTTGCAGGTTTCCTACTTACAAAGCATGTAGAGGTCTGTAATTTGTATCATACAGTGGGGGGAAAAAGTATTTAGTCAGCCACCAATTATGCAAGTTCTCCCACTTAAAAAGATGAGAGAGGCCTGTAATTTCCATCATAGGTACACGTCAACCATGACAGACAAATTGAGGAAAAAAAATCCAGAAAATCACATTGTAGGATTTTTTATGAATTTATTTGCAAATTATGGTGGAAAATAAGTATTTGGTCACCTACAAACAAGCAAGATTTCTGGCTCTCACAGACCTGTAACTTCTTCTTTAAGAGGCTCCTCTGTCCTCCACTCATTACCTGTATTAATGGCACCTGTTTGAACTTGTTATCAGTATAAAAGACACCTGTCCACAACCTCAAACAGTCACACTCCAAACTCCACTATGGCCAAGACCAAAGAGCTGTCAAAGGACACCAGAAACAAAATTGTAGACCTGCACCAGGCTGGGAAGACTGCATCTGCAATAGGTAAGCAGCTTGGTTTGAAGAAATCAACTGTTGAAGCAATTATTAGGAAATGGAAGACATACAAGACCACTGATAATCTCCCTCGATCTGGGGCTCCACGCAAGATCTCACCCCGTGGGGTCAAAATGATCACAAGAACGGTGAGCAAAAATCCCAGAACCACACAGGGGGACCTAGTGAATGACCTGCAGAGTGCTGGGACCAAAGTAACAAAGCCTACCATCTGTAACACACTACGCCGCCAGGGACTCAAATCCTGCAGTGCCAGACGTGTCCCCCTGCTTAAGCCAGTACATGTCCAGGCCCGTCTGAAGTTTGCTAGAGTGCATTTGGATGATCCAGAAGAGGATTGGGAGAATGTCATTTGGTCAGATGAAACCAAAATATAACTTTTTGGTAAAAACTCAACTCGTCGTGTTTGGAGGACAAAGAATGCTGAGTTGAATCCAAAGAACACCATACCTACTGTGAAGCATGGGGGTGGAAACATCATGCTTTGGGGCTGTTTTTCTGCAAAGGGACCAGGACGACTGATCAGTGTAAAGGAAAGAATGAATGGTGCCATGTATCGTGAGATTTTGAGTGAAAACCTCCTTCCATCAGCAAGGGCATTGAAGATGAAACGTGGCTGGGTCTTTCAGCATGACAATGATCCCAAACACACCGCCCGGGCAACGAAGCAGTGGCTTCGTAAGAAGCATTTCAAGGTCCTGGAGTGGCCTAGCCAGTCTCCAGATCTCAACCCCATAGAAAATCTTTGGAGGGAGTTGAAAGTCTGTGTTGCCCAGCGACAGCCCCAAAACATCACTGCTCTAGAGGAGATCTGCATGGAGGAATGGGCCAAAATACCAGCAACAGTGTGTGAAAACCTTGTGAAGACTTACAGAAAACGTTTGACCTGTGTCATTGCCAACAAACGGTATATAACAAAGTATTGAGAAACTTTTGTTATTGACCAAATACTTATTTTCCACCATAATTTGCAAATAAATTCATTAAAAATCCTACAATGTGTTTTCTGGATTTTCTGGATATCTCATTTTGTTTGTCATAGTTGACGTGTACCAATGATGAAAATTACATGCCTCTCTCATCTTTTTAAGTGGGAGAACTTGCACAATTGGTGGCTGACTAAATACTTTTTTCCCCCACTGTAGGTACACTTCAACTGTGAGAGACGGAATCTAAAACAAAAATCCAGAAAATCACATTGTATGATTTTTAAGTAAATAATTTGCATTTTATTGCATGACATAAGTATTTGATACATCAGAAAAGCAGAACTTAATATTTGGTACAGAAACCTTTGTTTGCAATTACAGAGATCATACGATTCCTGTAGGTCTTGACCAGGTTTGCACACACTGCAGCAGGGATTTTGGCCCACTCCTCCATACAGACCTTCTCCAGATCCTTCAGGTTTCGGGGCTGTCGCTGGGCTATACAGACTTTCAGCTCCCTCCAAAGATGTTCTATTGGGTTCAGGTCTGGAGACTGGCTATGCCACTCCAGGACCTTGAGATGCTTCTTACGGAGCCACTCCTTAGTTGCCCTGGCTGTGTGTTTCGGGTCGTTGTCATGATGGAAGACCCAGCCACGACCCATCTTCAATGCTCTTACTGAGGGATATATATATATTTTTTATATATATTTTTTTCCCACACCTTTATTTAACCAGGTAAGCCAGTTGAGTACAACTGCGACCTGGCCAAGATAAAGCAAAGCAGTGCGATAAAAACAACAACACAGCGTTACATATGGGGTAAAACAAAACAAAGTCAAAAATACAACAGAAAAATATATATACAGTGTGTGCAAATGTAGCAAGTTATGGAGGTAAGGCAATAAATAGGCTATAGTGCAAAATAATTACAATTAGTATTAACACTGGAATGATAGATGTGCAAGAGATGATATGCAAATAGAGATACTGGGGTACAAATGAGCAAAATAAATAACAATATAGGGATGAGGTAGTTGGGCGGGCTAATTTCAGATGGGCTGTGTACAGGTGCAGTGATCGGTAAGGTGCTCTGACAACTGATGCTTAAAGTTAGTGAGGGAGATAAGTGTCTCCAGCTTCAGAGATTTTTGCAATTTGTTCCAGTCATTGGCAGCAGAGAACTGGAAGGAATGGCGGCCAAAGGAGGTGTTGGCTTTGGGGATGACCAGTGAGATATACCTGCTGGAGCGCATACTACGGGTGGGTGTTGCTATGGTGACCAATGAGCTAAGATAAGGCGGGGATTTGCCTAGCAGGGATTTATAGATGGCCTGGAGCCAGTGGGTTTAGCGACGAATATGTAGTGAGGACCAGCCAACAAGAGCGTACAGGTCACAGTGGTGGGTAGTATATGGGGCTTTGGAGACAAAACGGATGGCACTGTGATAGACTACATCCAATTTGCTGAGTAGAGTGTTGGAGGCTATTTTGTAAATGACATCACCGAAGTCAAGGATCGGTAGGATAGTCAGTTTTACGAGGGCATGTTTGGCAGCATGAGTGAAGGAGGCTTTTGTTGCGAAATAGGAAGCCGATTCTAGATTTAACTTTGGATTGGAGATTCTTAATGTGAGTCTGGAAGGAGAGTTTACAGTCTAACCAAACACCTAGGTATTTGTAGTTGTCCACATACTCTAGGTCAGACCCGTCGAGAGTAGTGATTCTAGTCGGGTGGGCGGGTGCAAGCAGCGTTCGGTTGAAGAGCATGCATTTAGTTTTACTAGTGTTTAAGAGCAGTTGGAGGCTACTGAAGGAGTGTTGTATGGCATTGAAGCTCGTTTGGAGGTTTGTTAACACAGTGTCCAATGAAGGGCCAGATGTATACAAAATGGTGTCGTCTGCGTAGAGGTGGATCTGAGAGTCACCAGCAGCAAGAGCAACATCATTGATATACACAGAGAAAAGAGTCGGCCCAAGAATTGAACCCTGTGGCACCCCCATAGAGACTGCCATAGGTCCAGACAACAGGCCCTCCGATTTGACACATTGAACTCTATCTGAGAAGTAGTTCTGAAGTAGGTGAACCAGGCGAGAAAGTCATTTGAGAAACCAAGGCTATTTAGTCTGCCAATAAGAATGCGGTGGTTGACAGAGTCGAAAGCCTTGGCCAGGTCAATGAAAACGGCTGCACAGTACTGTCTATTATTGATCGTGGTTATAATATCGTTTAGGACCTTGAGCGTGGCTGAAGTGCACCCATAACCAGCTCGGAAACCGGATTGCATAGCGGAGAA
Source organism: Coregonus lavaretus (assembly GCF_964263955.1). Lineage (NCBI taxonomy): Eukaryota > Metazoa > Chordata > Actinopteri > Salmoniformes > Salmonidae > Coregonus > Coregonus lavaretus. The sequence goes on from NC_140001.1 coordinate 13,176,140, forward strand.
GGTACGGTGGCATTCGAAATGGTCGGTGATCTGTTTGTTAACTTGGCTTTCAAAAACTTTTGAAAGGCAGGGCAGGATGGATATGGGTCTGTAACAGTTTGGATCTAGAGTGTCACCCCCTTTGAAGAGGGGGATGACCGCGGCAGCTTTCCAATCTCTGGGGATCTCAGACGTTACGAAAGCGAGGTTGAACAGGCTAGTAATAGGGGTTGCGACAATTTCGGCTGCTAGTTTTAGAAAGAAGGGTCCAGATTGTCTAGCCCAGATGATTTGTAGGGGTCCAGATTTTGCAGCTCTTTCAGAACATCAGCTGTCTGGATTTGTGTGAAGGAGAAGCGGGGGGGGCATGGGCAAGTTGCAACGGAGGGTGCAGAGCTGGTAGGAGGTTGTTGGCCAAGATCTCGCGATACATGGCCCCATCCAGCCTCCCCTCAATACGGTGCAGTCGTCCTGTCCCCTTTTCAGAAAAGCATCCCCAAAGAATTATGTTTCCACCTCCATGCTTCACGGTTGGGATGGTGTTCTTGGGGTTGTATTCATCCTTCTTCTTCCTCCAAACACGGCGAGTGGAGTTTAGACCAAAAAGCTCTATTTTTGTCTCATCAGACCACATGACCTTCTCCATTCCTCCTCTGGATCATCCAGATGGTCATTGGCAAACTTCAGACGGGCCTGGACATGCGCTGGCTTGAGCAGGGGGACCTTGCGTGCGCTGCAGGATTTTAATCCATGAAGGCGTAGTGTGTTACTAATGGTTTTCTTTGAGACTGTGGTCCCAGCTCTCTTCAGGTCATTGACCAGGTCCTGCCGTGTAGTTCTGGGCTGATCCCTCACCTTCCTCATGATCATTGATGCCCCACGAGGTGAGATCTTGCATGGAGCCCCAGACCGAGGGTGATTGACCGTCATCTTGAACTTCTTCCATTTTCTAATAATTGCGCCAACAGTTGTTGCCTTCTCACCAAGCTGCTTGCCTATAGTCCTGTAGCCCATCCCAGCCTTGTGCAGGTCTACAATTTTATCCCTGATGTCCTTACACAGCTCTCTGGTCTTGGCCATTGTGGAGAGGTTGGAGTCGGTTTGATTGAGTGTGTGGACAGGTGTCTTTTATACAGGTAACGAGTTCAAACAGGTGCAGTTAATAAAGGTAATGAGTGGAGAACAGGAGGGCTTCTTAAAGAAAAACTAACAGGTCTGTGAGAGACGGAATTCTTACTGGTTGGTAGGTGATCAAATACTTATGTCATGCAATAAAATGAAAACAATTTCTTAAAAATCATACAATGTGATTTTCTGAATTATTGTTTTAGATTCCGTCTCTCACAGTTGAAGTGTACCTATGATCAAAATTACAGCCCTCTACATGCTTTGTAAGTTGGAAAACCTGCAAAATCGGCAGTGTATCAAATACTTGTTCTCCCCACTGAAGCAACATCTCAAGACATCAGTCAGGAAGTTAAAGCTTGGTCGCAAATGGGTTTTCCAAATGGACAATGACCCCAAGCATACTTCCAAAGTTGTGGAAAAATGGCTTAAGGACAACAAAGTCAAGGTATTGGAGTGGCCATCACAAAGCCCTTACCTCAAACCTATATGAAATTTGTGGGCAGAACTGAAAAAGCGTGTGCGAGCAAGGAGGCCTACAAACCTGACTCAGTTACACCAGCTCTGTCAGGAGGAATGGGCCAAAATTCACCCAACTTATTGTGGGAAGCTTGTGGAAGGATACCTGAAACGTTTGACCCAAGTTAAACAATTTAAAGGCAATGCTACCAAATACTAATTGAGTGTATGTAAACTTCTGACCGACTGGGAATGTGATGAAGAAATAAAAGCTGAAATAAATAATTCTCTCTACTATTATTCTGACATTTCACATTCTTAAAATAAAGTGGAATTACCTAAAACAGGGAATTTTTACTAGGATTAAATGTCAGGAATTGTGAAAAACTGAGTTTAAATGTATTTGGCTAAGGTGTATGTAAACTTCCGACTTCAACTGTACATAGGACACATTATTCAAGTTATTTTGTGAACTAATACCATGTTGTGGAATGTGTAAGAAGACTTCTTCCGATGCCGACAGACAATGTGTGTCATCTCTTTTTCTCCAGGATGCTGTCATCTAGCATGGCGCTTCACTGTGAATGACTGAATGACTGCTCTGTATTGGGGGCTGGCAAAGAGATTCATTGGAACAGGTGAAATTGCTTTCGGGACTCACTCTTTACGGCGAGGCACAACAGACAGACACATCAGAGACAGGGGAGGCAGCGAGCAGTATCCCCGCCCCTTTCGGTTTTATGACACAATAACATCTTTCTTTTTAGTGTTTACCCAGCATATGGGGCTTTCGAGTCAGCGCTTTTCTCTGCAACGTTATTACAAGTGCCCCGTAGCTATACACATCAGTCATCACCCAATTTCCCATCTCTCTATCTCTCCCAACGCCCAGGACTGTGTCAGCCAGCCTGATATGCGAGCCCGGTTTCTTTACGCCATCTAACCACCCCCAGCATCAGGCCCTCTGATGGGAATATTCATAGCCCAGCTCATCAAATATTTATTAAAACATGAGAATTTGCCTTTATTTTAATCACCTGGTTTACACAAGGTGCCCTGGTGATTGGGGCAGATTAACCGTCGAGAGGTGGCTAGTTGAGCGTTTCCACAGATTAGAGTGAATAAATAAAACGTCTTGGGTTGCGTGGTGGGTTGGAGCGGGGGTAGGAGGAGTGAACAGATTTATTTTCAGTAAAACCTCTACATATTAATTTTGAATGTAGCCCAAAGTACCTGCCCAGAATGTTGGCATGCTTTATTGAGAGAATTAGGGTGTTTTCACAGATCTCATGACCAAGGTCAGCTCTCTTCAAAGAATGCATGCTGCTACATGACTAAACACATCAAATGACATTGACCTAGCAGTTAGCACGTTGAGCCAGTAACCGAAAGGTTGCTGGTTCGAGGAGCAGACAAGGTGAAAAATCTGTCGATGTGCCCTTGAACAAGGCACTTAACCCTAATTTGCTCCAGGGGCCCTGTACTACTATGGCTGACCCTGTAAAACTACACATTTCACTGCACCTATCATACTGCTATGGCTGACCCTGTAAAACAACACATTTCACTGCACCTATCCTGTGACAGTAAAACATATATATATATTTTTTAAAGAGGAATAGATGTGCAGTCAGTCATTAGGCTCCACATGCTTTAAAAGAGCCTTACCTTTAGTAACATTGATTACTTGAGCTTCTCCAATAGATCACTGATGACTGGGCTAGAGATGGGAATGCTAAGAGGCATTTTTAGCAAAACACTCCCGACTGTATAATAATAATAATAATAACTGTATCACTATCATAATTACATTTCACATAGACGGTTCCTCTGTCACAATGTATTTGTTTTTCAGTCGACGTGTGTGTGGGCTCTCTCCTGGCTGTGGCTGCTTGGCTTGGTGGTGTGGAACATGTGAAAGAGATAGAGGCTCATTTACATTGATGGCAACCCTCGCCTCCGCTGGCATTTTCATCGGCCATTGATCCAGTGCCTGGCTGATTAATCGTCTATAAAGGGATCAGGAGTCAATTAGTGTCTGAAGCTCACTTCTAATTCCAGCCATGCATCAGCATCCTAGCAGCCCTACCGGGACCACACAGTTTACACAGACTTTCTGGAGCTATTGAAGCTATTGACTTTGCCAGGCATCCCAATATTGTACCATTTGAATGTTAAAGTGTTTGTTTTCTCTTGATTTTGATAGGACCTCTGCATACCAAAGACAAAGACCAACCTCTCGGGGGGAAAGAGCATTGTTTTATCTTAGCTATGGGTTTTCGTAGCATTCAGCATTTCTAAGAAAGCAAAATGAATTATAGGATGATGGGGAAATTGTGACAGATGGCATTTTAGTCTTGTTTCTAATGCCAATCGAGTACAGTGTCTGAGACATTTAGGAGAAAGATATGTTGACATGATATGGAATTTCCGATGGTATTTTCACTAAATGGGGCTGGCAAAACCAACCATTCAGGTTCATATTCACTAGGCACCAAACGGAAGAAAACGGACTGAAACGGAGGGACTACTGGAGCTCGTCCAATAAGATCGTTTTCTGTAGCAATCTTTTTTTATATGGTGTGCATTCATTAATACAGCCCTGGATTAGGTTGCATTTGGGCATTCCTGTTCACACAACAATATACTGAAATGTTGCCATGGTAATAATTCGGGGTGTTTCTTCTTCTGTTATTCCTCCCAGGTCATTCAGCGCAGAGAGGACGGCGCAGTGAACTTCTTCCGAGCGTGGGACGCATACCGCGACGGCTTCGGCAAGATCACCGGGGAGCACTGGCTTGGTGAGCACTGACAAACAGGATCAATACCATGCATGACTCCCTCTATTGGTTCGATAACGTTTCACGTTCTTGTCACATTCCCAAAGTCTGCCCATGAAGAAAGGACAACATTTGATTTTGGTGTGTAATACTAAAACTTGTTCCACACACAAGAACAATAATTTCAAGCAGACAAGACAGCTGAATCAAATTAACACTTACACAGAAGCTACACTGGGTTGTCGTGAAAACAGTAGGTATTTTACCTGCAACACTGGAAGCGTAACTTTTGCGGCAAAATCTTGGAAATAGAAACATAGCTTTACACTAAGCAGCTCCATTTGGGAATCGGACAGGGTGAGGCCCCTTCTTTGGCCCCCAGCTCGTCCTCACTGTCTCTCCTCTTTGTGGCCTGAAGTGCGTGAATACAAGAGTGTGTAGGTGGAGTATAGTGTGTACTTGCATGGGTGCTTGTGTGTCTTTTGTTTGCCCTCAGTGAGTGAACCGGAGCCCTAATTCAGGGTTGGGTGATTAGAAATGACAGGCCTGCCACAAAGCATCAGCATGTCAAGATTGAGTTCTCCAAGACAGGAGCAGGCAAGAGGAAAACTGCTGCTCACCACATGTTATTTTACCTACAGGCTCTTTATGTACTGCGGGAAGCATCGAGGAGGAGGGGTTCAACATACATTACAAATGTAAAACTTTATCAATATCGTAACTTTTGAGAGCATTCACTTTATAGGCACCATCTGTTTTGATCCAGGGTTTTAGTATGGGACCTGTCAGTAAATTGTACGTAGATCCCATCCCCTGGGAGTACCTGGAGGTACTGGATAAAACTGTTGTCATCTCCACTTGGAAGATGAGCCCACCTACTATATATATACACACACACACACACACACACACACACACACAACACATTCTACCGCAAAATCAAAAATATTTAAATTAATTGTTTAGGTTAAGTTAGTTGACTTATTACTGATGTTATCTAAATAACTGTTTATGGTCGTGGCAATATGATCCTGCAGATTAATTTCAGGAAGATACAAATTCTATGTATGTTTCGTCTTGCAGCATAAGAATTTGCCTGAAATATGAAACGATGTGTTATTTTGATATTGGGGAGATATGAATATTAATGAGTATTTTTATGTCATCAAAGGGTATGTTTGAAATTGCAATTCCATATTTTTATTTTGTAATGCATTAGCATATTCATTCTAAACCAACCTAGCAAAGGACTTAAGATAAGCATTCCCTTTTATCAGTCATTTTCAAATAATGAATTTGAATTGGTGATAGAAAACATTCATTCCAATACTCTCCTATAAAACTCAGAATCTTTACTCAGCATGCCAATATGACCAGTGCCAAGCACACCACACATAGAGACACATGCATGTACACACATACTTTCAGCTCCAGCTCCAGTGATCTGCAGGGGTAGGAGGGATTATAAAAGCCTTGCTCTGTGCACTGTTGGAATCCCATTAATGAAGCTCAAGTGTTACTTTAGAGACGGCTGTTTTTTATGATGAAGTGAACAAAACCCCAAAGCCTTATCCCTCATTCTCTCTAAAAGAAGAAGGGGGTGTTTTCAATCCCATGTCTTCATGAGTCTGAGGGGGACCTGACACAACTGCCACGACATGTGATTATGACAATCATAACATAACAACACGACACATAACATAACTGTAGTCATTTTACCTGCCTGGCCTGTCAGCACACATTACATTCTTCTCTCCCAGTAATTAATTAATGACATGGGCCATGCCTGCCAATGCCTCCTGGCATATTGATCGCAGTCTGCATGGTAATGCCTTATTGCTCATTAAGCACTGCATGCTGGAGAATGAGGACCAGAGAGTGTGCTGCTAGCGATACAATCTCATCACTATGCTCGTTTAGAAGAACACACACATCCCAGGGACAGGTAGGGACCAAATTATCCGAATGTCATCATCCTGAAAAATGACAGTCCATTAGAAGGTGTTTTAAGCACCTCTACAGTTAATGTATGAAGTGACACACATTTTGATGAACTGGGAAGGCTACTGTTCTTGACCCAAATGTATTTTGGGGATACGTGTTTTTGTTGCCACAATGCCACATACTCTATTTCAGCTATAACAACTGATTAAAATGAGAAACTGCGAGGTTAGATTTTGGTCTAACAAGTGCCTTGCACCGATGAGATAGATCTATGTTGTCATGCAGGTGCATTCGCATAATTCATTTGACAGCATACTTTTTACATTAACTTAAGAGGAGGTGAGTTAAGGATAGCTGGTTAAGTGTTCACATCCGCCTGGGATTTTCTTCCACCATTTTGAATTGCCATGATGTGGAGCATAAAGTCTGTTTTGGACTGGAATTCAAATAACTCAAACATTTTTCACACTACTGAGCTAAGCCGAGCCGAGCTGTACTGTGCTGACCAGGTAGCCACCACAGTTGCTGGAAAGGACAATGTGAAAAGAAAGCTTTGATAGCCTGAGGAACTAATAAAAAAGGGAAGGACTTACGTTCAGTAAGACACACTCATTTTCGTTTTCCATTGCAAAACGTTTTAAAACGTTTTCCATTGCATGCCGTAATGAACACGACCCAGGCTAGGGAAAGCAGGCTAGTGGGATGTGGCCATGACAGTTTGTCTTGTCAGGCCGTTGCCCCTGTTTCCCTGAATGGAATGCTGACTCTGTAATTTCCTAATCCTTCTGCAAACTCCCTTGTTTCTCTCCACTCTCTCCCTCACTCACTTGCAATCTTTGTTTTCATATTCAAATTTACAATTCCATTGATTTCAATAAGCTTAGATAAGCAATTTCACCCTTGGTGCATGATTCAGTCACCTTGCATCTCTGCCCATTAGAATTTTAACCAATGCACAGAGAGTAGGATATGGAGCCTTTGCAGAATAGCTCTTCCCATGCCTCACTACATGGCCCACTTTTTTCACTAATGGGAGGAAGGTCCATTATAAACCACTGAACTCTGATGGGAGATGTGGTAACAAGACTTTCTGAGCAGAATCCTCTTGTGTTACTGCTGTTGATCATCGCTTACATAATTCCTTTCTCTCAGGACTAACTGCTATTGTGGTAGTGATTGCTCTTTGTTTAAGCTAGCTGTTGTAGCTAGGTTTTTTAAATTGCCTAGATGATTTGTTGCCAACTTAAATACAAGCATTTTAACTTTAACACACATTTCAAAGAGTGCCATTTCTAAATATGAAAACACATATAGTATAAATATACTTTATTTCACAGCTAAGTGTTCTACCATTCATGTAGGTCTAAACCCTTAGATCAGAATATCGAATAAGCTAACATATGGAATTGTTTTAAGATGGTTAAATTATCCATTTTATGACTATTTCATTTGGAATTTTAGGGGCCCTGTAGGTATATAAAAAAAAGTATAACAAAATGATGAAACATTGAATTTGGCCTTTACTGCTATAGCCCATGGAAACACATAGAATAAAAATTGTGGCAAAACAGACAGTAAAAAAATAATCTTAAGGAATAAGGTTTTGAAGTGTCTGTACTATATCTAAGAGATATATAAAAACTAAAAAACTAAATTTAGACCCATGTTTGGTCACGTTATTCGTGGCACTTTTTGCCCCCTATGCACGCTGTGCCATTTTTACAGCCCTGTACTGGGTTACCTTCAGATGACTTCCCTGAAGCTTGTGTGCTTCATAGCACAAAACAATCGAGTCTCCCCTTTCGATATTGGTGACATATTAGTTTGTAGCTCAAACGGTTTGGTCTGAACAGTTGGTTTTGTGAGAAGACCTCTTCGAAATTAGGACGCCCGCGCCAGAGAGTTCAGATGACTGCGGTAAAGCTTGTGGATGTCTTAGAGTGAAAACAGCCGACACTTATTAGTTTGTAGCTGAAACGGTTCTGGTTTTACAGACGATTTTGTGACTATTTTCTAATCGCAGTTGGAGATTTACCAAACTAGTGGAGATATTTGTTATGTGTAGACTATAACCTTGTCCCACTCCAGGCCTCACAGTGGTCATTATGGAGTGCTGTTGCTCAGTGAGCTACAGGCATTATCTCTCTCACAGCTCTGCTCCTCCTACTCTCTCTGGGTTTAAACACATTGACCCCTCAACACACACACACACACACACTGCACTGACTCTACCCACATACTCACACATACTTATTCTGACACCCCAACACACACACACACACACTACATATGCCCACACACACAAAACATGCACACACATGTATACTGTCTACTCGCACACACACGCACGCACGCACACACACACACACACACACACACACACACACACACACACACACACACACACACACACACACACACACACACTCACACTCACACTCACACTCACACTCACACACTCTCACCAGTGGAGGCTGCTGAGGGGAGAATGGCTCATAATAATGGCCGGAACGGAGCAAATGGAATGGCATCAAACACCTGGAAACCATTTATTTGATGTATTTGATACCATTCCACTGATTCCCCTCCAGTCATTACCAGTTCAACCTTCCCAAGTTCTCTCACGTCACCCTGCTCCTCCGCACACTTCCAGTTGAAGCTCGCATCTGCTACAAGACCATGGTGCTTGCCTACGGAGCTGTGAGGGGAACGGCACCTCCGTACCTTCAGGCTCTGATCAGTCCCTACACCCAAACGAGGGCATTGCGTTCATCCACCTCTGGCCTGCTGGCTCCCCTACCTCTGCGGAAGCACAGTTCCCGCTCAGCCCAGTCAAAACTGTTCGCTGCTCTGGCACCCCAATGGTGGAACAAGCTCCCTCACGACGCCAGGACAGCGGAGTCACTCACCACCTTCCGGAGACATTTGAAACCCCACCTCTTTAAGGAATACCTGGGATAGGATAAAGTAATCCGTCTACCCCCCCCCTTACCCCACCCCACCCCCCCCCCCCCAAAAAAATAATAATAATAATAATACATTGTAAAGTGGTTATCCCACTGGCTATAAGGTGAATGCACCAATTTGTAAGTCGCTCTGGATAAGAGCGTCTGCTAAATGACGTAAATGTAAATGTAAAAATTACCACAAGCCCGTTCTCCCCAATTAAGGTGCCACCAACCTCCTGTTACTCACACACACACACGCACTTTCACACTCACCACATATGCTGCTACTGCTTATTATCTATCCTGTTGCCTAGTCACTTTACCCCTACCGATATGTACATAGCTACCTCAGTTACCTTGTACCCCTGCACATCGACTCGGTACTGGTACTTCCTGTATATTGCCATGTTATTTTTGACTCTTTATTGTTATTTGTTATTCACTGTGTATTTAATCCTTGTGTCAATATGTCATTTTGTAAAATGTTTTTTTATCTTTAACTCTGCATTGTTGGAAAAGGACTCGTAAGTAAGCATTTCACTGTTAGTCTACACCTGATCTTTACAAAGCATGTGACAAATACATTTTGATTTGATTTGATTTGACACGCCAGCCCTTCCATTACAGTCTTCCCATTCAGTTGATGTTAATTGAAATACTGCTGACAAACTAATGGTCACAGTATGTCTGTTTTATTTTGTGTGTGAGTGCCTCTGAGTGTTATGCACTATGTGTGCATTTGGATCGCTATTGTTTACTTAAAGTGATGAGATGGGCTGGATCAATCATGTTTGATGTCCTGTGTTTTCATAGCGTTGTTTGTGCAGACAGATGAGTTGTATCCATTGGTCAGGAACCAGATTCAGCCAGGTATTCACTGGTGAAGTTTTTCTCTTGATGTGTCCATTGTAAATTGATATGTAGTCCCTTCAAAGTACAAACAGCACTTGCAGGCAAATGATAAGGTGTTCACAGCCGCTGCAGAGTTATCCTCAGTGTATTGAGTAATGTAGGCTACAGTTGTGTTCTTAGTCTGATATGTGTATGCCCTGTATTGTAAGCCCTCCCTGAGTCCCTAATCTTATATAGTCATGACATGAAGTCAATCGCTATAAACAACTTTGGATGGCGAAGAAGGAGAAAGATAAAGAGAATGTAACACATTGTATTTCATTGTTCTAGAATTATATCTCATAATAGCACAGAGGCTATGAACAGGGGTCACCAACAGTGAATATATTGTTGTAATTGCTAAATTAGCTTGACCATAATGCATTGAGCTCCATGTCAAAAGATAGCGTAACTGTTCAGAGACGTTCTCATAATGATATATCTGTCAGCACAATACTAGTGTGATTCCTGATCACACAACTAGTTTTGACCTTCGCCTCTAGACTGTTCTAACCATAGGTCTCTCTAAATCCCTCTCCCATAACGCTCCTTCATCTCTGACTACTTGTCAAATACCACTATGGCCTGTGAATTGATAAATGGGCTCTAATCCGGTTCCAATCGGCCTTTTTCCCACAATGTACCAGTTCCCACTCCCAGTGTTTCCTACATTGGATGGAATAAGTCAGCGAATTGTACTGAATTTCATAGATATGAGCCACCATGATATCAGCTATTCCCTGTTGTGTCGTTTGCCAACATAAACACACAGCCAATTTTCACTGGGTCCTAATCTTTTTAAGGTTTAAGTCGTGTGGACCGGTCTCCCGCCGTGTTCGATAAAACATTGTTTGGCTCAGCATTGCTAATCATTTGTTTCAATAATCTTTTGTGGTTTTCTTAGACTAACTACTTATCTTACTCTGTGAGTAACTCTCTCTCTGTGCTTGTTCCACTGTCCAGAAATCGACTGAGATAAATTAGAACCCCCAGTGTTATTTTGTGCCAACCCATTTTGCATAAAATGTAGATGCTATCAGCCACTGTATACAACATTAAGCCTTTTTATCAATCCAATCCATGCCTCTGCAATTTGCAGCCAACTTGTGTTCAGCTGAGGTGACTTCCAAGGCAGGGAAATGGGATGAACAGAGCTACAAGCAGATACCCTAACTATTTTCCCTTGACAAATTTGGCCACATACCATACGATGTTTCCTCGGTATCGCAACTTGAATATTCATTGTTTTGAATTAAATGCATTTTGTACTTTCAAAGATATAATTTTTGGACTCTCCGTCTGTGTGACCTTGTTGATGCGGTTGAGAAGTCGCCATCACTAATTTTTCCTTTTAGTTTAATCTGAGAGGCGTAATGACTAATATTGTGTACTTTGCGAAGTGCTAAGAGGGAGATGATGCCTGACTAACCGAGGAGACAAAATCAAGTCAACGCCCTGGAAGATAAGATGCTGATAAGATAAGATTAGCTTGATTGTATTTCTGAATTTCTCTTGATGCTACAGTATCATATAGCCAGTACAGAATTTCAGGGGCCTCATTTATCAATCATGTGTAGGCACATATCTGTGGGTAAACCATGCATGGGATCATTTCCATGCAAAGTGTGAGATTTATCAATATGAGCATTTGCTTGAGAGTGTGTGTAAATTTATGCACAGCCATGACCATGCTTATGCACAGTGCCAAGTGGTGGAATAAGGGAACTGCTTGTCAAACGTAGAATGGGGAAAACACTTTGAGTATACAAAACATTAAGAACAGCTGCTCTTTCCATGACATAGACTGACCAGGCGAATCCAGGTGAAAGCTACAATCCCTTATTGATGTCACTTGTTATACTGAACAAAAATATAAATGCAACATGCAACAATTTCAACGATTTTACTGAGTTACAGTTCATATGAGGAATCAGTCAATTGAAATAAATTCATTAGGCCCTAATCTATGGATTTCACATGACTGAGAATACAGATATGCATCTGTTTGTCACAGATACCTTTTTTTTTTAATGGCCTCACAATTGGCCTCAGGATCTCATCACGGTATTTCTGTGCATTCAAATTGCCATCAGTAAAATGCAATTGTGTTCGTTGTCCGTAGCTTATGCCTGCCCATACCGTAACCCCACCACCACCATGGGGCACTCTGTTCACAACGTTGACATCAGCAAACTGCTCGCCCACACAACGCCATACACATGGTCTGCAGTTTTGAGACCGGTTGGACATACTGCCAAATTCTCTAAAACGACAATGGAGGCGGCTTATGGTAGAGAAATTAACATTCAATTCTCTGGCAACAGCTCTGGTGGACATTCCTGCAGTCAGAATGCCAATTGCACGCTCCCTCAAAATGTGAGACATCTGTGGCATTGTGTTATGTGCCTTTTATTGTCCCCAGCTCAAGGTGCACCTGTGTAATGATCTTGTCGTTTAATCAGCTTCTTGATGTGCCACACCTGTCAGGTGGTTGGATTATCTTGGCAGGAGAAATACTCACTAACAGGAATGTAAGCAGATTTGTGCACACATTTTTTGAGAAAAAGCTTTTTGTGCGTATGGAAAATGTCTGGGATATTTTATTTCAGCTCATGAAACATGGGACCAACACTTTACATGTTCCGTTTATATTTTGGTTCAATGTACAGTAAATCCATTTTGTTGAAGGGGAGGAGACAGGTTTTTTTTTTTTTAACAGCAGAAAATCCTGTGTTTTTATGTCAAACTATATCTGACATGGTACAGATGTCTTCTTTTTTTAAGCCCATAACCATGTGTGTGAGGTGTATACTTTTGTTTCAAAGTAGATTTGTTTAAGACTACCAAGAAACACTCTGTGTGACCCTGATTTGGCCCACTGCAGTAGAAGTTTGTGTCAAGAATTGCAACGCTGCTGGGTTTTTCATGCTCAACAGTTTCCCGTGTGTATCAACAATGGTTCCCCATCCAAAGGACATCCAGCCAACTTGACACAACTGTGGGAAGCATTGGAGTCAACATGGGCCAGCATCCCTGTGGAACGCTTTCAACACCTCATAAAGTCCATGCTGTTCTGAGGGCAAAAGGGGAGGGGGGGTGCAACTCAATATTAGGAAGCTGTTCCTAATGTTTGGTATACTCAGTGTATACGTTGAAAATAATCATTGTGAATTCATACAACATGCCGATCGGCATCTCACAGCCCTCGATGAGCCAATGTTTTGGATGTAATCATCAGCAAAACAAACTATAACATACTACCGGTTTGCATATGTCGCTCGTAGGATTGTTTGATAAATCATACTTTTTCTATGCTTACGAACATTCCGTTCGTAAGTACTATTTTAGAATAGTTTCTATGCAATATAGATAAATAAGGCCCCAGGATTTCATAGCTAATAGACGTTCTGATTGTTCAGAAGAGCCTATAGCTGTGTGTTAAAGCAAACAGATTTGAGCATCCAATCATGTTAATCTAGAGAGACATGTTAATATACTGATGGAGAATTTATCATCTTTGAATTAATTATACTGTCTCTTAGGCCGTGTCTACACTTGATAATTACATGCGACTTCTGCTATCAGAATACGAAGATCGCATTGAAAAGACAGGTCTAAACGCATAAATGTCGCATTTTGAGGAGGTGGTCAGGAACGCATTGTGTGCAGATTTCTCCTCAGTCTGGACATAATCAGGCTACCGAAAGCGCATACAGTGGGAGACGTGGTCAGCACTCCGCCCACAAGACTCCAGAAAGCATGGGTTTTGGGAGCAAGAGGCACCTTTTCATTATAACGTTGGAATGAAATACGTTCCTAGTGTGTGAGGAACGTGTTTGCTGGCCTCATAAATGATAGCCAGCTAATTTTTTGTTTGACTAGAATTATGCTAACCCGTTTGTAATCCCTTTAGCTTAGCTTGCCCGCTAGCTGGCTGTTAGCTACAGTAGTTAGCTACTGCCATCAAGTTGTTGTTGTGTTATTATCATATTTTGCCTGTTATACCGTTTGCAGAATGCATACTGGCATTTGAATATAGAGCAGGGAAAATTAATCCGGACACAATGTGGACATGAAGGACACATTTAAATGTAAGTTTAGACGCATGATGTGTTCAGAATTCTATATCAGATCTCCATGATCAGAATACAAAAACTGCATTAACTGTCAAGTCTAGACACAGCCTTATATAGTCTCTCCCCATCATAATTGTACAAGCTTCATTAGTTCAGCTTTCGCAGAGAACGGCACTTTATTTTTAATTGAATAATTGCTATTTCATAAGCCTGTAGGTTAAACAATCACAGAGGTTAGCTGGATATTGGGCAGTCTTCCCCCGGGAGTGTTCCCCTCAGATTGCTGAATCCAGGAGGACTCTTCTCACAGAGAAGAATGTCAAATACAAAACAAGAGCTGTATCAAGCCTAATTAAATCTTCACCCTTATTTGCGTATAACTGCGCTAAAGGTGGAGAACGGCTTTGCCAAAGCAACTCTGCACAGAGACAAGAGCCTCCTCAATGCAGACAGGTGCTGGAAATGAGTGATATCAATACTGATGCAGTGGTGTGCCTGTCTACGGTGCTGAAGCCACAGGCGAAACCAGATATGTAAAGTAGGGTGACGTAGGGAGGGCCCCAGGTGTCATGGTGGGATGATTAATTTAGAGCAGAACTAAGAGGCTCCATGTCACCATTTTTGACAGGCGTTCAAAGAACCCCTAACCTAGACCTGCGACTCTCAGGGTCGGTGCAGACGTCTGTGTGATGTACTCTATGAAGTCAGCCTCCTCTACCTCTCACCTCTCTCTATGCCATTATCTGACAGGGGAGGGAGAACAGCCGAGCTAGATGTGTTACCAGGAACAAGCACTACTGAAAAGTAAAACCCTGCTGCTGCACAGATGGAAGAGTGTGTTCTTAATAATGGGTGGCCAGGAATGTTGCATCTGGAGGAAAAGGTAGTCTAGTCATGATCATAACCAGGTGGAGAGATTAATGTTTCCTCCTGGCACAATGAAAAAAAAGAGCTGGTTAAGAAATGCATCAAATGTGGCGAATCGGATTCGTAACATAAAGTATAATAATATAATCATAATCATTATATTTTTCCAGGATGTAACATCATACAAAATGGACGACATAGTACACAATTCGATGATGTAGTACACCACTTTCAAAACTACTGGCTGGAATTATACAAAGGTTCTGGAGCATCACTTCTACACCTAAGTGTTAAGATTTCATTTGAGATAATGAATATGCTGTTAAATGTCTCCACTGCAATGAGCACTATTTTATCGGATAAGAGATTCTCAAGGGGTCTAATTAAAACCTAAGCACAATTATGGAAATTCACAGGAAAGTACAGTTTGAATTTCCAAAGAAATGGCTTTGATGCTGGAAAATGTTAAATGATTTGCCTTGAGATATGTAAACTGTCAGTCTAAAAGCCAAAAGGAGCAGGGGTAAAAAGCTACATAAAAGGTGCGTGTGGTAAAGCGTCTTAGCACAGGGATGTAGAGTTAAGACAATACTGAAAAACTCACATTTACAGGCATGAGAATTAATAGATTTACCATTTTGAGTTGATAAGGACAGACCTACCGTATTGTGCCAGACGGCGCAACTGGGATGAGTGAGTGAAGGACAGACAAAAAGAGGTTCCATTGGAAAACAGCCTGGAGAGGTGTTCATCTCATCAATAATTCAATAGGAAACATGCAAACTGCCAAGTAAATGCTTTTTTTTTATTTGTGCTTTTTCAGTGTACATATCTATCTCTATCTGTATCGACATACTGTAAGTCTCTATGGCCTGAGGCTCTGCATGTACCAATTAATGTCTCAAACTTTTTCCCAAATGATGAAATAACTATCAGATCTATGTATTGATACACATTGCTCTAGTCTAGATGGTGGTGAACTGTTATGGAGATGTATGCAGACAGTGCCACGTCACTTAGTGCATCTGTGCATCATGCATATTGTCTAAGATGTCCTTGAGCTCCTCAGTTTCACATGTCTACAACACCCCCTTAAATTAGTCCTTAGCTGCTCATTCAGTAAGCAGTCCAACCTTGTGTATGTCTGATGAAATAATCAGTGAATACAGAACAAGTTGAAGGGCACACGAAACACAGTGTAGCTGCCCAATATTAAGACAACGTATACCAGAATATGAAGCTGTTTGCCTTCTGTGTTATTCTCCTGCCCTCTGTGATGTGCAGGCTGGGGAGAATGTCAGACAGTCTTTGTAGACCGCTCCCTGCAGAGGGATTAGCAGGCAGTAGCAGCGATCAATGCCCAAAAAGGCATGGTTATCAAAGGGGGTTTGTGTCGACAACACTGACAACCACACGAATTTACCCTGAGACACTGAAGGCTGTGGTGGTTTATTTACTGTAGTTACTGAGTTATCTGTGGGTGTCTTTAATCTCAAATTCTGTAGTCCATATTTTTCAGGGGCAAAACTAGTACATATGATTTCATATTAGGGATGATGCCATGATGCCATGTTACAGCTTGCTTTGCCACACACCTAAGTGCATGCAGAGTTCCATCTGATCTGTGGACGGGTGCAATAGTTGAGAGTCGTAATAGTATAGTAATAGTAATAGAAATTCATTGTTGAATTTCTTATATGATCGTAACACACCCTTACAAAAAGGAACATTCCCTACAGGAATGGTGCCCCGTCTGAGGGAAACCCCTTTATATTATATCGATACAGGCGCACGAGTGGGCACACTGTTGCACCTGTGGGTGCCATTGTGGAGACTGATGATGACCTTCCAGTGTAAATAGCCCATCTATTTGCTGTGGAATGAACCCATTAAACAACACTGTTTATGCCTGATGATGGACTCTGGAGATGTGCTCTGCTGCTGGGAGAACCCTATCAAACGGATCCTGCTGTTTGAACAATGTGTCTGCACTGGGAGGAGAACGGATTAGGGGGAAGAGAGATTAGGCCACTTGGTGTGGCTCTCCACTGTAATATTAAGGTCATTCTCGAGTGCTGAACCTTTTGGAGTTTAACTTAATCTAAAATCGATTGGTCAATCAGCGTGCTAGCGATGCATTCCAAGATTTCTATATGAGAACATTAACTCTTTCTGGTATTTGAGACCACCGCACCATAGCACAGCACATACAATGTGCATACAGAGCATTATGGGTAATAATGTGATACATGTAAATTGTGACTTTCTCTGCAATTTTTTCCTCACTGGCTATCTGTCTAATGATCCTATAGCATCTGCGAAGCATTTCAAACAGCAAGAAGCAGTCAGTGAAAACGAATGTGGCTACCTGCAGTGGAGGCCCACTGGGCACACACTGGTTGAATCAACGTTGCTTCCACGTCATTTCAATGAAGTGTGGAATAGATGTTGAATTGACGTCTGTGCCCAGTGGGGGTTCACTTGTAGGAACCATACAAGGTGTTCCACAACTGTCGACAACAGCTGTAGAGACGCAGCATGCTTGGCTAGCACCGGCAAAATCTCCTGGCCTATTGATTTTCTGTCCTGGTGGTACAGCACATAGACCAGTCTACAGCCTACAAAGAGAATTCATATGAGGGAGAGCACAGTAGTTCCTTACCAAGCACCCATATACTTGCAGAGAGACAGGTGTACCCCACTGGGTCCGAAAGACCTGAAAAGTTGGTTACTGTGCCTTGGACGCTGTTATGGTTCAGTGACGGAAAGTTATGCAAGTGTTCCATTGTGCTATTCCTATACCTCCATCTTTAATCACAGCTGTTCATGTCAGATCATGACGGGCCTCTTCTCTGTGTTTCGTCTCAGGTTTGAAGAGGATGCATGCCTTGACCATCCAAGCCAACTACGAGCTGCGAATTGACCTGGAGGACTTTGAGAACAGCACAGCCTTCGCCCAGTATGGAGCCTTTGGAGTGGGACTGTTCTCTGTTGACCCGGATGAGGATGGCTACCCGCTGACTATTGCTGACTACTCAGGCACTGCAGGTACTGCAATACCCTACTGTACTGTAGCCATTTATTATGGCTCATCCTATAAATTCTAGTTTGTTTAAACTTCTTTAAAACATTTAGATTGCTCCTATTGATCTTCCTATTGGTCCTATTGATCTTCCTATTGGTCAATTCCCCCCTCTCTGTGAAAATATATACAATTTTGAAACATCTAAATATCTGGAAAATCTGATTCAGACATCTGTCCACCAATACGAGAGATTTTTTCAGCTGTAGATGATGAGTAGCAGCAGCCAGTTTGTGTATGTGATTCTCCTTGGTTCAGCTCTGTCGCAGGGGGCTCTTTTGGACGTTAATTGGGTCCCTCTACTCAGTTAGTCCCAGGTTCCCCTCCTCAGCCCCTCACTCATGGTTGGGCCCAGCCAGACAGACTGTTGACCTTCTGGAGCTGCTGGAAAGGGCAGGTATAATGACGCTGTAGGATGCCTCCGGGGCCACGGCCAATAAAGCAGGTCGTTAGGTTATTACGGCCCGACAGAAACAAACAGTCAGATTATCATAAATCAGGAGGAGAATACTGCTTCCACTCGTGTTTTATTAGTGAGGTAGTCTTTAAAGGGCTGCTGCTTGGAATTCAGGGAACATTGATTCCCAATCTTATCAATTAAAGCGTTTTTTTCATCAGATGAATTGAGGCGCTAATATAAAAAAATGAGACGTTTATTTAATTAAGATTGATGCTGCAGCAGAACTGTGTTGGCTTTAGCACAGTCCCGAGTTTTCTTTCAATACCTGCATTTAAATTATTTGTTCCTCATATTTGGTTTCAATTGAATGACATTTGGGAATAACAGGTTGAGATTTGACTGTTGAAACTAATGACAAAGTATCTGTTCACAAATTGACTCGGACTAAGACAGCGCTTGTACGTTATTTCACTGTTTGCGCTCCATCCGTTCACCCACAAAACTGTCGCTGCCCTTCTATTCTTTGATACTTCATCGTCAATTCCTGCATAGATGATTTAACTATTATCCTTAACAAACATAATGGTTCTATCCTACATACACTATCAGTCAAAAGTTTGGACACACCTACTCATTCAAGAGTTTTTCTTTATTTTCACTATTTTCTACATTGTAGAATAATAGTGAAGACATCAAAACTATGAAATAACACATATGGAATCATGTAGTAACCAAACAAGTGTTAAACAAATCAAAATATATTTTATATTTGAGATTCTTCAAAGTAGCCACCCTTTGCCTTGATGGTATTCTCTCAACCAGCTTCACCTGGAATGCTTTTCCAACAGTCTTGAAGGAGTTCCCACATATACTGAGCACTTGTTGGCTGCTTTTCCTTCACTCTGCTGTCCAACTCATCCCAAACCAACTCAATTGGGTTGAGGTCGGGGGTTTGTGGAGGCCAGGAAATCTGATGCAGCACTCCATCACTCTCCTTCTTGATAAAATAGTCCTGTTGCAAAACAAATGATAGTCCCACTAAGCCCAAACCAGATGGGATGGCGTATCGCTGCAGAATGCTGTGGTAGCCAAGCTGGTTAAGTGTGCCTTGAATTCTAAATACATCACAGAGAGTGTCACCAGCAAAGCACCCCCACACCATAACACCTCCTCCGCCATGCTTTACAGTTGGAACTACACATGCGGAGATAATCTGTTCACCCACACCGCGTCTCACAAAGACATGGCGGTTGGAACCAACAATCTCCAATTTGGACTCCAGACCAAAGGAAAAATGTCCACTGGTCTAATGTCCATTGCTCGTGTTTCTTGGCCCGGGCAGGTCTGTTCTTCTTATTGGTGTCCTTTAGTAGTGGTTTCTTTGCAGCAATTTGACCATGAAGGCCTGATTCACACAGTCCCCTCTGAACAGTTGATGTTGAGATGTGTCTGTGACTTGAACTCTGTGAAGCATTTATTTGGGCTGCAATTTCTGAGGCTGGGAACTCTAATGAACTTATCCTCTGCAGCAGAGGTAACTCTGGGTCTTCCATTCCTGTGGCGGTCCTCATGAGAGCCAGTTTTGGCATAGCGCTTGATGGTTTTTGCGACTGCACTTGAAGAAACTTTCAAAGTTCTTGACATTATCCGTATTGACTGACCTTCATGTCTTAAAGTATTGATGGACTGTCATTTCTCTTTGCTTATTTGAGCTGTTAATATGTACCAAATAAGGCTATCTTCTGTATACCCCCACTACCTTGTCACAACTGATTGGCTCAAACGCATTAAGAAGGAAAGAAATTCAACAAATTAACTTTTAAGAAGGCACACCTGTTAATTGAAATGCATTCCACATGACTACCTCATGAAGCTGGTTGAGAGAATGCCAAGAGTGTGCAAAGCTGTCATCAAGACAAAGGGTGGCTATTTGAGGAATCTCAAATATAAAATATATTTTGATTTGTTTAACAGTTTTTTGGTTACTACATGATTCCATATGTTTTATTTCATAGTTTTGATGTCTTCACTACTATTCTAAAATTTAAAATATTTTTTTTAAATAAAGAAAAACCCTTGAGTAGGTGTGTCCAAACGTTTGACTGGTACTGTAGATGTACATAGGGCTGTGACGATTCATGACACTTTGTTAGCCGGTTTTTGTCATGCAAAAGACTGCCGGTCTCACAGTAATTGACCGTTAATTAACATAAATACGTTTAGTATCGCCAGGCCTCCACGCATACAAGCTGCATAAAAGCCGCTGATGCGCACCTTTGCAACATCTAAAAGTATAATAAATCAATTGAATATACACCATCACAATAAATCTATTATTTATTTTAGGCAGGTCTAAAGAAACATTATGATATGGAGAAAACATATTTCAAAAGAATAGAATATATATTGGCCTACTGTATGTTATCTGGCTATGCGCCATGCCATAGGCTGTAGGCTTGTTCGTTTAGCTGACAAGATATGCTTACACAGTTCTTTCTGAACGTTTTCAGACCCCTTGACTTTTTCCACATTTTGTTACATTACAGCCTTACTCTAAAATTGATTAAATTGTTTTTTACCCCCTCATCAATCTGCACAGAATACCCCATAATGACAAACCCAATTTATTTTTGCAAATGTATTAAACTGAAATATTACATTTACATAAGTATTCAGACCCTTTACTCAGTACTTTGCCGAAGCACCTTTGGCAGCAATTACAGCCTTGAGTCTGTATTTGGGAAGTTTCTCCCATTCTTCTCTGCAGATCCTCTCAAGCTCTGTCAGGTTGGATTGGGAGCATCGCTGCACAGCTATTTTCAGGTCTCTCCAGAGCTGTTCAATCAGGTTCAAGTCCGGGCTCTGGTTGGGTCCCTCAAGGACATTCAGAGACTTGTCCCGAAGCCACTCCTGCGTTGTCTTGGCTTTGTGCTTAGGGTTGTTGTCCTGTTGGAAGGTGAACCTTCGCCCCAGTCTGAGATCCTGAGCGCTCTGGAGCAGGTTTTCATCAAGGACCTCTCTGTACTTTGCTCCGTTCATCTTTCCCTCGATCCTGACTAAATCAAATCAAATCAAATGTTATTGTCACATGCGCCGAATACAACAGGTGTAGACCTTACAGTGAAATGCTTACTTACAAACCCTTAACCAACAATGCAGTTTTAAGAAAAATTAATGTTAAGTAAAACATTGATGAGTAAAAAAAAAGAGCAGCAGTAAAATAACAGTAGCGAGGCTATATACAGGGGGTACCGGTACAGAGTCAATGTGCGGGGGCACAGGTTAGTCGAGGTAATTGAGGTAATATTACATTTACATTTTCGTCATTTAGCAGACGCTCTTATCCAGAACGACTTACAAATTGGTGCATTCACCTTATGATAGCCAGTGGGACAACCACTTTACAAAAAAAAAGGGGTAAGGGGTGGTAGAAGGATTACTTTATCCTATCCCAGGTATTCCTTATAGAGGTGGGGTTTCAAGTGTCTCCGGAAGGTGGTGAGTGACTCCGCTCTCCTGGCGTCGTGAGGGAGCTTGTTCCACCATTGGTGTGCCAGAGCAGCGAACAGTTTTGACTGGGCTGAGCGGGAACTGTGCTTCCGCAGAGGTAGGGGGGCCAGCAGGCCAATAATATGTACATGTAGGTAGAGTTAAAGTGACTATGCATAGATAATAAACACGGGGTGGGGGTATAATGAAAATAGTCTGGGTAGCCATTTGATTAGCTGTTCAGGAGTCTTATGGCTTGGGGGTCGAAGCTGTTAAGAAGCCTTTTGGACCTAGACTTGGTGCTACGGTACCGCTTGCTGTGCATTAGCAGAGAGAACAGTCTATGACTAGTGTGGCTGGAGTCTTAGACAATTTTTAGGGCCTTCCTCTGACACTGCCTGGTATAGAGGTCCTGGATGGCAGGAAGCTTGGCCGGGCCGTACGCACTACCCTCTGTAGTGCCTTGCAGTCGGATGCCTAGCAGTTGCCATACCAGTCAGGATGCTCTCGATGGTGCAGCTGTATAACTTTTTGAGGATCTGAGGACCCATGCCAAATCTTTTCAGTCTCCTGAGGGGGAATAGGCTTTGTCTTGCCCTCTTCACGACTGTCTTGGTGTGTTTGTACCATGATAGTTTGTTGGTGATGTGGACACCAAGGAACTTGAAGCTCTCAGCCTACTCCACTACAGCCCGTCGATGAAAATGGGGGCGTGCTCTGTCCTCTTCTTTTTCCTGTAGTCCACTATCATCTCCTTTGTCTTGATCACGTTGAGGGAGAGGTTGTTATCCTAGCACCACACGGCCAGGTCTCTGACCTCCTCTCTATAGGCTGTCTCATCATTGTCGCCGATCAGGCCTACCACTTTTGTGTCGTCGGCAAACTTAATGATGGTGTTGGAGTCGTGCCTGGCCATGCAGTCATGGGTGAACAGGAAGTACAGGAGGGGACTGAGCATGCACCCCTGAGGGGCCCCCGTGTGGAAGATCAGCGTGGCAGATGTGTTGTTACCTACCCTTACCACCTGGGGGCGGCCCGTCAGGAAGTTCAGGATCCAGTTGCAGAGGGAGGTGTTTAGTCCCAGGGTCCTTAGCTTAGTGATGAGCTTTGAGGGCACTATGGTGTTGAACGCTGGGGGCTGGGGAAAAAGCAAATGGAGGCTGCACGCTTTCCCGCCGCTGCGTTTTTCAAAGATGTCTGGTAGGCTACTTCGGTTTTATAGCAGAGCGTGTACTTAATATGAACAGCTGAGAAGTAAATATAAAAACACTTATTTCACTCCACACATCAACCACTGTTTGAGGAGCACGCTCTCGCTGCGTGACAGGTGATATTCTGCCCAAACTCTGTGTGCCATGGGCTCTCCAACCCTGTTCCTGCAGCTACCCAGTGCTTAATTGGGAAACCAAGTGAAATCTGTTTGGGAACATCGATAGTAAAATATTTTCACAACGAAAAAAATTTCATTAAACTGTTGACAGCCACTTTCTCTGCGCGCTCGAGAAAGGAATAAAGGAGCGAGGGGAGCAAATGGAAACTTACGGTGGTGAGATATTCTGTAGCTAAAGGTAATGTGTCAGCCTATTAAATTATGAAAATATAAACAATGCCCTATTACTATAGGCTATTCAAAATCGCCCTGCACAATCAATAAACCAACTGCATCGCCTAGGGCTATATGTTCTCTCCCAGACTCATGGGTAGAAATGTTGGAGTGTAGCATAAGGTAACCAATCCATCCAGTATGCATAATAATACAGTCCACACTCAAAGGCGATTACTCAAATTTGTTTAATTTTGGAGTATAGGCTAGACCAATTATGTACCAAAGACATCTTAAATCAGTTTTGTTTAATGTTTGTCTGCCATGAGTAATATGTGGTAGGCTATGTATTGTATAACGGCACAATTGTCATTTTAATTCCGTATTTTTTCGGGCTTGGGCTCATATGCCTATGCATAACCTCTAATATGTGTATGGGTGTTTTGAATTAATCTTCACCTTAGAAAGCGCTGTCCATTTAGTTGTGTTAGGCTTTGAAACAACATCCACAATGACCATGTTTTCCACTCAGTTTCAACCTACTGTTGAACTTCTTTCTTCAAATTGATTATCACATTGAGGTGAGTTTTAAAAGCATGATACTCTTTTGATGATTTTCGATTACATTTGCATTGATGTCAGAGTGGTTAGAGGGACAATAGAGCCCTGAGTACCAGACCATTATGACCCGATGGTTGTTAGCGAGTTGGGTACTACCAATGCATGTCCAGAGTGCATAACAGGAGATTACCGTGACTCAATGGTCATGACTGCCGGTGTGGCGGTAATATGGTCACCGCAACATCCCTAGTTGTACATCAGAGAGAAAGAGCGAGAGAGCGAGAAAAAGAGAAAGAGAGAGAGAGAGAGAGAGAGAGAGAGAGAGAGAGAGAGAGAGAGAGAGAGAGAGAGAGAGAGAGAGAGAGAGAGAGAGAGACAGAGACAGAGACAGAGACAGAGACAGAGACAGAGACAGAGACAGAGACAGAGACAGAGACAGAGACAGAGACAGAGACAGAGACAGAGAGAGAGAGAGAGAGAGAGAGAGAGAGAGAGAGAGAGAGAGAGAGACAGAGACAGAGACAGAGACAGAGACAGAGACAGAGACAGAGACAGAGACAGAGACAGAGACAGAGACAGAGACAGAGACAGAGACAGAGACAGAGACAGAGACAGAGACAGAGACAGAGACAGAGACAGAGACAGAGACAGAGACAGAGACAGAGACAGAGACAGAGAGAAGCTCGAGGTGCAATTACCTGTGGTGATGATAAGGCCCACTGCCTGAGTGTCCTAGTAATGGTAAACACCTTGAGTGCTTACTCTCAGAACTTAAAAGAAACTCTTTAATGACAGTTTGTTACCTAACCGAAATATTTTAACCATTTCATTAGGAGGGCCAAAAAGGAATACGCTTACCCAGGAGTGTTGAATAATTTTTCCTACAATGCTCGTGGAGAAGTGCATAAATTCTCTCTGATGTTTTAATGTATTCCTTATGATTATGAGTTCTGTTGCATGTTTAAATACTTTCGCTGTTCTCGTGTAGGTTTCTTCTCAGATTTTTTTTATTCAAACGTGTCCTACATTACATTGCATTATATTTTTATAATGGTACAGTAGGCATCCTTTTTCGGAAGCGTCTTATGGAGTTTAAGATGTTAATCATTAATACAGTGTTTCATTATCATATCCCGTCACTATGTTTACAATAATTAAATATTATAAAGGTTGCCAACCTTTTTATCGGTAATCCACGAGCTTGTTGATTAGAGGAACAATAGGTAGGCCTACATTGCTCCGGGGTACATCTTCCATAGGAAGAGAGGCAGACTGACATAGGACTACAGTTTTCCCTAATAAACACTGTGATTGCATGATTTTACTAGTATCATCACCACGCTCTTTCATCTTTATGATTTTTATTTGGATCCCCATTAGATGTTGAAGAAGCAGCAGCTATTATTCCTGGGATCCACACAAAACATAAAGCATGACAAAATACAGAACGCTAATGGACAGGAACAGCAACACACATTTTAACTAAGAACACTACGAATAAAGAAAAATAATAAGAAGAAAGAGAAAATAAATAAAAATGAATAATGCTAAGAATAATGTGTTAGCTGTGTGCGTGTGTGTGCGTGCGTGCGTGCGTACATGTGTGCGTATGTGCGTGTGTGTGTGTGCGTGTGTAGTGTGGGTGTGTTAGAGTGTGCGTGTGTTTGCGTGTGTGCGTGTGCGTTTGCGTGTGTGTGTGCGTGTGTGTGTGTGCGTGCAGATCAGAGGGAGGCAGGTAGAGAGGCTGTAGGCTTTATGTACGGCAGTAGTGGTGGCCTTATTAAACCCTATGGTGTACTGTATGTCTCAGGGATGTAATGTAGCAGCCAGTGGCATGTTAATCTCCTCTCAGTGAATCACCAAGCTCTACTCTGCAGGTGCTGATTCTGCTGTGACTGGACCAGACAGCTGCTTCTTGCCCACATAGCACCTTGTTTTCTTGTGCTGATATCCTCTCAGATGTTTATTTTGCTTCCAGACAGTATATTATGTCTTCATTGTCTTGTAATCTTGGGCTGATGGTAATGAGGAAAATCTATCCCCATCTATCACACAATGCAGAGCACAGATCCTGTTGTATATTTCAATTTCCCACCAGGAGCCTCAGTAGAGACAGATTTAACTCTTGTTTTTCCAGGTGAGTTGGCTGAGAACACCAAGTTGCACTGTAGTATGAGAGGTCAGATTGGGAATTTAGCCAGGACACCGTGGTTAACTCTCCTACTCCTATGACAATGCTATGGGATTCTTACAGACCGCATGATTTGTTTTGTTCTTGAAGACTGTGAAGAGACACACACACACACCACATGGGAACCGAAAATGTATTTCTATTCAAAATCCTATTTTCCCTAACCCCTAACCCTAATCCTAACGCCTAACCCTAAACATAACCCTAATTCTAACCCTAACCCTAATTGTAACCCTAACCCTAAACCTAACCCCTAAGCTTAAAATAGCCTTTGTCCTCATTGGGATGTGGGAAATGCCCCCACGAGGGACAATTTTCCTTGTTTTACTATTCTTGTTGGGACATTTGGGGATTTCAGGTCCCCATGAGGATAGAAGAACAAGACCACAGACACAGACACACACAACCCACACATATCTCTCTCACGCACACACAATCACACACACACACATAGAACCTGGCTATAGGGAAGTAACTGACTTCCCTGTCCCTGTGGTTTTCAATTTTTTTCAATTAGCAGTATACTGTTATATTTCACGCAGCAGTAATGGTCCTTGTTGTTAAACCTCTCACACATATACCACCATACATGTCATCATGATCCTGCCAAAATGTAAAAGTGCTAAAATGCTGGATGTGAAGGAGGTGAGCGCTAACATTCAACATCTCTCATTCCCCACCCTCCCTCTCTTTCTCTGTCTCTCTGTACTCCCTGCTGCTGCACCCACCCCTCCTTCTGTTCTGTCTGTCTCTCTGTCTCTCTGTGTGTCTGTCTGTCTTTGTAAGGCGACTCAATGCTCAAACACAACGGGATGAAATTCACCACCAAGGACCAAGATAACGACCACTCAGAGAACAACTGTGCCTCCTTCTACCACGGCGCCTGGTGGTACCGCAACTGCCATACGTCCAACCTGAACGGACAGTACCTGGGTGGGCAGCACACCTCCTACGCCGACGGCATCGAGTGGTCCTCCTGGACGGGCTGGCAGTACTCCCTCAAATTCACTGAGATGAAGATTAGGGCCACGAGAGAGGAGAACAAATGAGATGGAAACGATATTACGAGAAACCATAGACTAATGGACTTAGGTGTTTTTAATGACACTCAACCTGCCGAGAATGAGAATGAGGACTCTGCTCGTACTGTAATCCCTGTCCAAAAACATTCTAATCCCCTCTTGTGGTGTTGTGTTGAAGCCTCCGAGGTTTTGTAACCTTCTGCAATCTCTCGCTGATCTGATCATGTTTGTAATAATTATGTGAAAATAATGCAGGCAATGTCAATACTACAGTATCGTTGTGGAATTTTGAAATATGAAATGTTAGGATTTCTCTCATTCCCTTAAATTAATAGAATTTCTTACAGTTTATTTTGTCTGTCCCTGTTGCTTGTATATACAGTTAACTTTGCATCTGACAGCATCCTGAGTTCTCCTAAGTGTTACGCAAGTGGCTTCAGTGAACCAAGTTTGCTTGATGAGTAACCTTGCTTGAGACCTGGAGACTTGTGTTAGCTCTCCGAGTCAGTTACATGAGCTCCTGGTTGACCCCTAGCTCCTGGTTGACCCCTAGACATACCTTGTGATCATGTGTCAGTCCTGTGCCCAGTAAGACACATTCTTGACAAAGACATTATATCAGTGAGACAGGGGTTTTCAAGCCAATCACTTCACAAATGGCAGCCTCGTATTTTACGTAACATTTTCAAAAGACAGTGACCCCACAAGAGTGGCTTTGAGCGGCATGCGTGTGTGACCTGTTACAATGATAGTAGAGAGAATGAAGAGCGTAGGTGAGAGGGCTGGGCCAGCGGGCTGGGCCAATTATAATCAGAGGCCTGGATCTGTGTAGACTTCCAGTTGGTGGTGGAAACCTTCTCAGACAGTAGCTACTAGCCTATACGTTCAGCTCGTTGTCTGAGGAGGCTTCCCTGTTTCTCACTTTCTATCCTTTACTTTACAATCACTGAGAGACAAGTCTGTTCACCGATATGCTGTCTTGACTCAACTGAAATCAGTCGTTTCAGTATACTGGTTTTTGGCTGCGTTTACACAGGCAGCCCAATTCATTAATCAGATCAGCTCTGAAAAAGATCTGATGTGAAAAGATCTGATGTGATTGGTCAAAAGACCAATGAGTGTAAAAAAGATCAGAATGTGGCTGCCTGTGTAAACACAGCCTTCTAGTCTCAGTCCTCTTCAGTGAAGCGTGTGTACAGGAGGTGGTTAATAAAGTAAGGCAAACCGTTTTCTGTACTCAGTCAGAGTACCAAATATTGAGATTCCCTTACGGGCACCCACAGTAGAAAAATCAATCCAAAACACATTATTTGTGTCATAATACAACGACTGCTGGCAACTCATTCCCCGCAAAAAGCAGCCATTTGACCAGGCGTTGAATGGCATTGTGTCACTGGTACAGTAGGACTGTATAGTGTGTTTTTCTCCTTTACAGTGATTTGACAATTTTACATCTGTGTGGTGCCTCCTAAGCTGTAAAAGTCGGAATGACAACGTGTCAGGTAGGTTAGCGGCAGGTAGGTAGCCTATAAGACTGCTGGGCCAGTAACCGAAAGGTCACTGGTTCAAGTCCCTGAGCAGCCTAAATGAAAAATATGTTGCTGTGCCCTTGATCAATGCACGTAACCCTAGTTGCTCTGGATAAGAGTGTCTACTAAATGACAAAAATGTAAAACATTTGCTGTTACAAAGTTGCAATGGCATTATGAGGCTCACAACTTGGAGTCTTGAGACAACATTATGTGTTTACTATGAATTCCGTATTATGTTGCACCATTGTTCATTTACTGTAATCATGTATTTATTTCCTTATTTAACCTCTGTTTGTTTTGTCATGATGTGGCTAGTGTTTCCATTTAAAGGTTGAGTGAAAACATATCTTATTAACCTCACCAATATGTGATAGGTAGAGAGTTTAGCGGAAGCTCAAAAGATGGAGTCGGCAGTAGGGGAAACTGCGCCACTGTCCGCCCCATGGCCGTTGTTATTGTTTTGTTCATGAAGCAGGGCAGAGATGTCCGTTGGGAAAAAAACTGTGTTTGTTGTTTACAGTAACTTCTTTGTTGTTGTAATATCGCAATCTAATGTGGCAGTTTAACCATTAAGGATTCCAGCTTGAAGGTGAAATTTTAATGTTGATATTATTTTGAGTCTGTTTATAATGGAATGCTGTTGTTGTAAAAGAGCCCTCAGTTCAATATGAGCACTTTAAAAGCAGATACGTTGAGATTGACATACAGTAGAATTGTTATGTTTTTGTCTCAAAAGGAATTAAAAAATAAACCATTGTTTAGATGTGTAAAGTTCTCTCATCACAGCATTTTAAGATGAAGGTTTGAAGGGGCTGGGTGGTAACTTATGTTTAGAAGCTTAATAAAGGTATCTTACATGTACTAAGTACTAACATTTATCATTTTACAAGCTTGCTTTCTTATGATTGTAGCCTTATGGTATAGCTCAATAAAATTAGATGATAATCTATGATTCCACGATAAGAGAGATGTTGAACAAAACATTCTAAATAAGAGACTACTGTCAGTTTGTAATTTGGGGGAGGGACAAAAATATAGTTTTTCTACATAAATAGGCTGCTATGATATATTAGAAATATGATATCCTCCCTGAAAATGAGTGTCTGTGACTTTAAGGACCTCTGGAACCTCTAGTGGTGATCTGTTGAACTGCATCCTTATCCAAGACCCTAATAGGCCTAACCCACCATCCGTGGAAGTTACTAAGGCGTGAAATTGTGCATGTTCTTCAGTTTAACTCCCCCTTAGGAAGACGACTGACTTCTGCTGTTCTCATCGTTTTTTCCCCCTAAATGCACAATGTCCATCAACGTTCTCTTTCGCTCCATTTTTCTTTTTGTTCATGAACCAAAAAAGAAGCAGAAATGGTTTGTTGAGTGGAACGGAATGAGACCAGGCAGACATTTGTAAACAGTCTATCATATACTACAATGACTATTAGCTCTGGATGTTTTCAATCTAAACCAACTCTCCTGACCGGGCTATTTCCCGGGATATGGTGATGTCCATTGCTTTTTCTTGAATCCTTTGACTGTGTTTGAATGTTCTCAACAGCATTTATTAAATACTCATTTTGTAAATGAGTCTCCGTTGGTGCATTGGAACTATTTCTGTGTCATCCCCATGTTATATTATCTATGCCTGTAATTACTCTTCACAAGTCAGGGAGGCTAGAACAAGGCTTTCTAGAGGGGGGCTCATAAGTAGGTAATTGAAAAGATGAGCCTAGAATAGATTGTGTGTGTCTCTCTCTCTCTCTCTCTCTCTCTCTCTCTCTCTCTCTCTCTCTCTCTCTCTCTGTCTCTCTCTCTCTCTCTCTCTCTCTCTCTCTCTCTCTCTCTCTCTCTGTCTCTCTCTCTCTCTCTCTCTCTCTCTCTCTCTCTCTCTCTCTCTCTCTCTCTCTGTCTCTCTCTCTCTCTCTCTCTCTCTCTCTGTCTCTCTCTCTCTCTCTCTCTCTCTCTGTCTCTCTCTCTCTCTCTCTCTGTCTCTCTCTCTCTGTCTCTCTCTCTCTGCAAAGCCTAATTTCTGGACACTTTGACCACTTGAAATAATATGAGCTCCCTCTTGCAGGCATCTTTAAATGTTGCAATCAAGTGTTA
Organism: Coregonus lavaretus; assembly: GCF_964263955.1. Lineage (NCBI taxonomy): Eukaryota > Metazoa > Chordata > Actinopteri > Salmoniformes > Salmonidae > Coregonus > Coregonus lavaretus. The sequence goes on from NC_140001.1 coordinate 13,207,128, forward strand.
CAGACCAGGAATGGTGAGACGGTGCCTTTGGAAATGTCAGTGGGAAGTTAGCCTAGTTTAGAAAGAAGGAAAGAAGTCCAATCTCTTGATTGGTAGAATTTATTTATTTTCTGCAATATTTTTAGCAGGACAAAATGGTTAATAGTTTAAAAAGTACAAATGGTATCAAACAGCTGCAATCTATGTGTGGCATGTCTACACGTTTTAAAAAGGGAATGGGGTATGTTGAATATCTAGAGTAGTCTTGAAGCGAGCACATTAATTATGGCTTTAGGCACAACAAACCTTTGTCAATGAGGAAGCTAAGCATTAAGAATTCAATGGATGGATGGAATAGCCGATGACATCCAAGCATCATTATGCAATTTACAACAGGCCATTATGGCACCAGGAAACAAGTAGTTGATGCATAAACAGAGAGTCCTCAACTGTGTGTGCCCCGTCCAGCCAAGCACTCTAATTATCCCATCATATGGCAGCAATAGACTCATTGGGTGAAGTATTTGACAATTACATTTTCACAGCAAAGGGCTGTTATGTGAGGAGTACAAAAGGAAATGGGGAGCGATACGGTGTGTCATCATTACCCTATAAGAAGCCTGTGTTTCTGTTCTGTTTCTCAGCAGACTTGGGTTCAAATACTATTGGAAATATTTTAAATACTTTAGCTCTAGTTTGCTCTACTCTGCCGGGAGTACCAAATGGGAGGGGTTTGCACTCTCGTGATTATTCTATTGGTTCCATTGTGCCAGGCAAGCTCAAATTAAGCCCAGATCAAGTTTTTGAAATAATTTTAAATAGGATTTGATTTGAACCCAGGTCTGTTCCTTATCAGGCTCAGTGAAGTACATAGACACAGACAGTACAGTTTGATGTTTACAACAACTCTCAGTTCTTTGTGTGTTCAGACTGAACTGCATACAGTTACTGACACAAACGGTCAGATCTAGAAAATCTCTCCTATTTAGGGAGGTGTCCAAGTAATGTGTAAAACAAGAGGGGTGGAGAGTTAGTGATGCGTGGGTTGACTCATAACCCGCAGTCCACATGCTTATACCGGCAGGTTTAGGGACATGAAATATTGGTTGGATGAAGGGAAGGTGGGTCGCGGGCAGGTTGAATAAAGAGAAAACAATACCTTTAAAAAACCATAAATGTATAATTCTTGTGCAACTTATCTATCTTATCTATAGGCTACATTGAGGTTTTTCTTTCATTATTTTAGGCTATCTGACATTAGTTCATAAGCCTAAGCTTCAGGGCCTAACTGTATGCGCGTAGGGTAGGGGGTAATCTGAAGCATCCATTTAGAACTTCCACTCACCACCAAATATGGTGATGAGAGGAAGTCCAGTGGCAGAAAGTTGGAGAAGATAGAGCTAGATGAAACTTGGATGACATTCTGCAAATTGATGAAAAATTCAATCTCAATACAGTTTTTTGTTCCCAAAACTAGAGTCTGTTACGAACAGAATGCAATACGTTTTGTAAACATTAATCTTTCTAAAAGTTTCGAAAAATTGCATTGATAGAAGGAGTGCAAAGGCGAATTGAGTTATTGCACACAAGCACTTCACAGAGTAGGGGTTCCCTAATGGAAATATGCAAATACATGCTAGAAAGCGCCAATAGGATCTCGCTAGCTTGTGCTTGGCTCTGCCCACGTCCTTGCTTGTTCTGCCCCCTATGCTTAATTTGCTCCAATTGGTAACAACAACGGTGGTGTATCTTGGGTTAGTTACTAGTATCTTTGGTTGTACTGTACAGTGCTTCAACTTTGAACTGATTATTTTAGAATAATACTAATGTGAATAGAAAATATGCTGTTTTGCAAAGAGAAATGGATCTGGGCTATTGTGAATGCTCCTGTAAACTGCACTTTCAAAACATCCTTGCAGATCACTTGCATCACTGTTAGTTTTGCCATGGCAGCCTGTTGCCATGAAACAACAAAGCAGATAGTTATGGGTCAGGTTTATGGGACCTTATGAGGAGTCAATGCTTATCTCATATTATGTGTTGTGTGTTGTTTTTTTACAACCGCCATGTTTTAGTAATGTGCTCATTATTGTAATCATCTTCAATTACCTAACTGAGTTATTCTGTATATTGAAAAAAACAATCAATTTTTACTGACAGAAACAGCAACATAGGCAAACTTGTCACGTAAATCAGGGGCAGTGTTCAGTGTTGAGTGGCAGGATGTGTGGAAGTGGTGGAACAGGGACTTTCCTATTTGGCGGATGTGACGGCCGTGGAGGCAACTGAACCCCCTTGCAATTTCTGAGAAACAGGTTACAATAACTGTGTGTTTGAGGGAGGGAGAGAGAGAGGGGGAGGGAGAGAGAGAGAGAGAGAGAGAGAGAGAGAGAGAGAGAGAGAGAGAGAGAGAGAGAGAGAGAGAGAGAGAGAGAGAGAGAGAGAGAGAGAGAGAGAGAGAGAGAGAGAGAGATAGGGGGTAATAACATTACGTAAGCTGGCTCCAGGAAATATTTACCCCTCATTTGCACACCATGCTTGGAGTTGATAACTTACTCACCGTAAAGTACAACATTGCTCGGCACCACATGGGGTTTTAACATGTTTCCAGGTTACCGCAGAGGGGAAACCCACGGTAGTTTTCTCAGTTCAAAAAGGTTACAAAGGTTGACACTATTTAATGGACACATCATATAGTAGGAGAGAATAGTGACAATTACCATCTTAAACATAACTTGGTGAATTATAAATGGAGTCTAGTTTAAAACCAGCTGGCAACTTACACAGTGATCCATCTGCACCAGGTGAAAATGAGTATCCTTCTGGATTTCCTCAAAGTATTTGCGATGATGTACCCCAGCAGAAGTACCTGTGCAGCAACTGTAATAACGTACTGAATGAGGCACGTCAGACTTTGTGTGGCCACCGCTACTGCCTCGCTTGTGTCAGTTGGTTAGTGAGGTAAGGCATTTCAATTATTTATATTATAAATTTTGTGAAACATCTTCAACAATAACCAAAGTTAACCATTTCCTCATATATCATCCACACTCTTGCCAGTATGTAACACAGCCTACAAGTTTCCCTTTTTTGCCTTTCCCTTAAGTTAAGTTAAGATATTACAATTCTGTTAACATATCTGTGTATATTGTATTATAAATCTAATCCCATATGTTCATTGTTGTTATTTAGTAATAACAACAACCTTGTTTGCAAGATGTGCAAAGAAGAAGATCCAAGCTCAGAGAGTGAAACAAGCATACTGACATCAGACAATGTATGTATAGCATTACTGAACTTTGTATACATGCTGGAATAGCACAAGTTGATAGGGTTGAATGATACAGCAGACCTATATGACCTTGATTATGGACCCAAAACAATTATGTCATGCATAACTTACTGTAGATAGCTCTGCAGACAAACCTTCTTTAACAACACATTAAAGAGGCAATCTGGGATGGTACATTCTTTTTTAACTTTTACATTTATGATATATAGCCATGGATTGTTGAAGAATATAACTTATAAATGCCTCATGAGCTTAGCTCAACTGTCGTAACCCATCAGAAACCAAAATACAAGCCTGTTTTACTCCATTGTTTGTAAACAATGTAATTGTTAATAAACACGGGTATGATTCAAAACATGGTTAAAATTATAATTTTGATCTCATGGAGGGTCAATCCTTGCATCCATAGCTCCGTCTAGTGTTTACATTTCTCCAGCCCCATCCACCATCCATCTACCTTCCTCAACCTTCCATCAACCTTCCATCTACCTTCCATCTACCATCCATCTACCTTCCTCAACCTTCCAGCTATCTTCCTCAACCTTCCATCTATCATCCAATCTACCTTCCACCTACCTTCCCTTACCTTCCATCTAACTCGGGCATTTACCTTTCATCTACCTTCCATCTACCTCTGGCATTTAAGCCCTTGAATTCCTACGCAAAATAAATGTGCAATAGTAAGTATTGTAGCTGGATAGATTAAATTATCTACTATTATCTGACGTATGCAGCGTTTACCGTGAATGCAGTCTCCGCTAAAGCAGGAACATGACCTTTAATTACATGTCTACTGTAGCGCAGCTCTTCAGCGCTAGGGGTTGAATAGAGCCCTACCCCTTCTAATCAGAGCCTATATTCTGATTTTAGATGAAAGGCCATAGAAATTGAACTCACCAGAGAATTGCATTGACCTAAACTATTTCATTGTTCTGGTCTAACTCTTCTCAGTGGTGTAAATAGAATGGCTGTAGAGTTCACAATGTTGAACAAGTTGAAATGTGTCTGATGTGAATTAGTCCATTGCTGAGGCTCTGAGTCCATTGAAAAATAATTACTAAAAAGGATATTCCCATTCAAGTCAAAAGTCAGTGTTATTTTTCTATGACTGAGACATGTGTCTCACCAATAATTATAGTGATAAGTAATATGTTAAGTCAGCAGGTAACATAAAACTAATACGTTAGCATACGTGACATATAACTACAATGGTTAAAAGGCATTATTTTTGACTTATTCTAATGAGCCCATGTTGGTCATCACCGTAACCGAATGCTTGTGATCTAAGTCTAGGCCCAGCAGAATGTGGTTCAGCATGAGCTCCTCCAAACATCCTGATCAGAACAACAGACACTCCATAATCAGCTCACTTGTTTAATTAGAATGTTGGTGTGTTGTGCTAAATTAATGGGCCCGTAGTATATTCATATCAATATGACGGAACATTTGGAAAAATATATTTTCATGACGGATTACTCCTATATTTTGATTCAATCGGGTTAATGAGGAACATTGAGTACTTAGCGAGCATCACAGCGCAATGGAAACTAATTGCTGAAGCTTGTAACAGTAACTCACATTTTGTATCTTACATTTAGCATTCACCTTCCCTTTTCTATGGTCACAAAGCAAAGGCTTGACTGCCTCCGACTGTTCCTTCCACAGTGGGTGCATTGTTGGTCGTCAGTTTTAAGTAGCTACTGTTGTATTGAATGATTATTATGATGCTGATTAAAGAGATAGAATGGCTTTGTGTGTTTATTGCTTCTGAAATTCAACAGTATAGAGACACAGACAGCAGCACTTCAAAGATCTACTTCAAACTGTATTAGCTCACAACAATGAGAGCCGGAAAACTTTGTCATTCAAACCAGTATAGCACTGAAGAAATCGGCAGTGTGATAAATAGAAATCAGGCCATTCTTTATTATGCATAAACATTTTCCCTCTGAGGATTAAAGTGATTTAAAGTGGAAGTACTGAATTAGTCATTTAAGTACTAAAAGTTGATCTTAATTCTCCGATGTGTTACTCCAGTTATTCAGTGATGCAGCCATCAATAAGGAGATCTTGGAGTTGAAAGTGCATTGTGCTAACCAAGGTTGCTCCTGGAGGAGTATTCTCAAGGACTTTGAGGTATTGACACTTTTTTACACATTTGAACGATACAATTAAGAATCTACTTTTTTGTGACAGTGAGACTTATATAAAATAAAATAAACACTGTAATGGGTAGGTAAAATGTAAAATGTTCTTTACAGTACTTACGTAATTAGATCAGGGTCAGGGGCCAATTTGTCATCTAAACTAAATTAAAATACCAAGTTCTCTTGTAGAAAACTCAGACCAAATCTTTTAAATTGGTGCCAAAATAATTCAAACATTTTTAGAGCTAAGTTATTTCGATCCCAATGCTACAATTCTAATGAGGACAATACTTACTGATTATACATCATCCAATGTTGCTAAGATAATTAGGTTGTTTATTATAAGTATATCATCTCATAAAGTTTAGTTGAAATGTTGCCTTTGAAAGTTTATTTGAAAAAGAAGGGGAAACAGAATCTAATAAAAAGAACAGAGGTCTATTTTGAATGATCTAGATCAAGTTCAGAAAAAATTGGCCCCTGATGGCTGATATTGACTTTGCGCTGAGATCGAGATGTTGATGTTGAAATTAATTGATTCACTGAAATGTTGTGCTGAGCTCGGGTTGGTTATCAATTGTTTTGTTGTCCTTTCTGAATTGTCTTGAATCCTCTTTCAGGAGCACCAGGGGCAGTGTGAGTATGCCCTAATCCCCTGCAACATAGGCTGTGGTCACATGGTGTTGCGAAAGGCCTTGGCCTGCCACCTGGAGAAGGCCTGTCCAAACAACATGTCAGTGTGCTCCGCATGCTGCCACTCTATGAGCCCCATAGAGCTACAGGTAAGACAGGCCCAAATAATTCAGTTCCAGCAGTGCATTCAGTAGCTGTCAAACTAACCACCTCATCTGAGTTGCAAGTACTGCCACTGACAGGTCTCGCTGACATTCTCAGATGTTCAGCCCTGGTATGAAGTGTTTTTCCTCCTACAAAATGGCTAGATAAGACGTAAAGAGTTCCATGAATTTTGAAAGTTTGGAACACCCCCAATAGAAATGTAGTGCATGCTGACTAATGGAGTTATGGAAATAAATAGCCAGCGTAGTTTCCTGTAGTTCTAAACTGCAGGAGCTACAGTAGTAGGGAATTTGAACAAAAATACGTTGGAATTGGTCTCTAGTGAAAAACCTTGGTTGGGGTCTTGGAGATTGGTTCAGTATGACATTGGAGGGGTCCACGCAGCGCAGCTGAAGCTGCAGGGTCTCTAGTGTTTACTGCTGCCCCATATTCCCTTTCGCTAGTGTTTTGAGGAGGATGGGGGGCTGCTGAGAGCTTTGGACTGCAGCGAAGGGGAGCAGAAAGCCACAGAACACTTTAGACTCAAGTAAAGTTAGGTTAACCATTAGGGGGTAGGGCATCATGATTCGGGATAAAATGTATACAATTGATTGTAAGAACCGATTGCAAAAGCTCTAAGTGCAGACTACTCACTACACTGAAACAGTAATACTGTACTACTTTACTGTTCTACTGTACTACTTAAGTAATACTGTACTTAATCAATGGTATTACTAGATATCTCATGTAGCTATTGATTCTATGAAAAAAAAACTGTAGGCTTACATCTGACTGTTTCTGTCTATCTTCAACATTTTTGTGTGTTGTTTTACAGACACACTCATGTCACAGTCTTGGGGAGGAAAAGGCTGATAAAAAACAAAGGAAAGGAAAGGTAGGAAAAGATATGTTTGTTCTTAATGTAGCGGCTGTCAAATCCAATTATGTTATTTGTTGTATAGCTGATGGTTGTTGTGAAACACTTTTTTGTTGCCACATTAGATGTTAATTGTCAAAATTGTCTTGATTCTACAGAATAATCCTATTCCAGGTTCCAAGGCAAAAGAGTATTGTGTTTTCTCTGAAGTTGGTTGCACATTTAAGGTTTCTATTAATTCCATTATTGCATTACAATAAATTGGGCATCAAATACAAAGAGTGTGGCATATTATAAAGCTTTTGCAGTACAGTTATTGATGTTTTTGCCTTCTAATCCCATGTATTTTAGGGGACCACAGAGAAGCTGAGAGTGCATGAGAACAGTAGCCATGTTGGCCACCTTCAGCTCCTGCTGCGTGCCGCCACCACCACCAGCAGTGACCTGCAGGCCTCCCCACTAACAGCCCCTGCCTCAGGCAAGGAGGAGAACAGGGCTATGGATGAGCAGCTGCCCCATCTCAGAGAGGCTCTGTCTGGCCTGACACTGCATTGGGACATGGGACTGTCAAGGGGGGATGGGGAGCTGGAGACGGAAGGAGGGGACGGAAGGGATAGCTCGGCAGCTCACAGCCTGCGAGATGATGATCAGGTGACCATCCTCCTGGACCTAGGGCGTCAGATAGACACACTGCAGCAGAGGGTCCAGATATCGGAGAACATCATCTCCGTCCTGAACAGGGAGGTGGAGAAGACCCAGCTGAGCATGGAGGCTGTGGAGAGGGAGAACCAGAGCAACCAGGAAATGATTTATCACTTAGAAATAAAGGTACAGTATATCTTGAGTCAGAGCATAAACTCATCTTTGTGGACCAGCTGATTAATTCCAGAGCACGCAGTGAACTTCCAAAAAAGTTTAATCACACTCCAATAAGTTCAGTTGAATCATACTTCTTAAAACAACCATTAAGAAGTGCATGCGTCCACTATCCTCCCAAAAGTAGGCTAATATGTTCAAGAAAGTAACTTTTCTGATGCTCCTAATTTGCAGTGGTGGAATTGTAGCCTAAGTATTGCTGCATTCACCCACTATTCTTGAAGAAATGCTGGTCTGGCTGAACAGTGAGGGGGAAGGGAGAGCATCAAATGTCACATATTGGTCGGAAAAATGGACTGTTGCCTAGAATGAATTTGGCCTTCCTGAAAAATATCCATTTATATGCCACTTCCGCAAGCATTCCTCCCTCACTCTTAGAGTAGACGGCCTCTTCTCATGTAACAGTACATATTGATGTAGGATCTTAATTTGAGCCAGTTTGCTACAGCAGGAAAATAATCCTGCAGCAACAGGAAATGTGAATCATTATGTAATAGACATTTTTGTAGGGGTTGATACATTTTTCGTAAGGAAAAATCAAGTCTGAAATTTCAAAGTGGAAATTAAGAACTTTAGAAGCCTTTTTAAACCTGAAAATACACTACGAGTTAAACATTTCCTGAATTGCAGGAAAGTTCTACTACAACAGGGTGATCAAATTAAGATCCTACATCTGTAGAATACAATAGGTACTTTATTTATCCTAAGGGGACATTTTATGTCAAACAGCAGCAGACAAAAAAGACACACTGTACAAGACAAACAAACAGAATACAAAATCAGGAGCCATAAAAAGTGCCATAAACATGCCATACCATTAAAGACCACAAAATATGTCTTCAGAATGCACAAGCTATTGTTGATGTGAGTCATTTTATGAAAATCACAATTCAACAACGCCCTTACTCATAATGAATGGGAAACTATATGTCATTATCCAGTGACAGCTGTCGGGGATTTCAGCTTTTGGGGGATTTCCTACTGTAAATATTTGATCAATCTGTTCTTAAGAACATATTTCCTGCAATTCAACACATTTTGCCATGACTTATGCCATGTTAATGATCTGAGTGAGAGTGACTAACAAAATCAATGGGGGCCCCTTGGAGGTCAGGGCCCCTGGGCACGTGCCCTCCGTGCCAGGTCAGTATTCGGCCATGATTACTACAAGTATAGATAACTGGCTAGACTAATTTACCAATCTAAATATTGTTAGCTGACATGGCTAATTGTGTGACTGACAAAACAAGAGAAAAACTGCTGACGCACAACCACATTTCGAACTTGCACCTTGTGTATTCTAATATTGTAAACCTCAACAGTAAGTTGAGACCCTGACTGAGTTCCTAATAAAACATTTAAAAGTTATTATTACATTTTTGGGGTCGGGGGCCCCCTAGCGGCCGGGTGGCCCTAAGCGACCGCTTATGTCGCTTATACCTGTAGCCGTCCCTGTTTATCAGTGAAACACATTACAATGGTCTCTGTGCTTTTTGCACTGGCCACTAAAATGTGTCAGCTTAATTAACAGAAGAAAGCAAGGTAATTGTACATTGTCAAGAAGTTTTCATCTGTTGTATTCACTGTAATCATATGCTCCAATATTTCTCTCAAATCAAAAACATAACTTTCTTGAACAGTGAACAAACAGGAGAAGTAATTATATATTTTCCATATAATCAAATCCCATATCACAGTCAGGTGAAATGGAACAATCCTAAACATAATATTTGTCTATGTATTATCTGACCAGGATAATGGGGCTGAGAATATAAACTTGTCTTTGCTTCAGATGATTCAGCACCAATGCAATGTCAACACTTGCAACAACAATATATTTCAGGAAGTTCAGCGGGAAGAGAATAAATTGTAGGGGGGACAGAATAGATGTATCTGACAACAATGACAATACAAATGTTTTCTGTGTGATGTCTGTTGTTTGTATAGGCCCTGTATAGGTTCCAAAAGGGTTCTTCGGTTGTCCCCATAGGAGAACCCTTTTGGGTTCCATGTAAAACCCTCTGTGGAAAGGGTTCTACATGGAACCAAAAATAGTTCTACCTGGGACCAAAAGGGTTCTACATGGAATCCAAAAGGGTTCTTCAAAGGGTTATCCTATGGGGACAGCCAATGAACCCTTTTAGGTTCTAGATAGCACTTTTTTTCTAAGAGTGTACTGTATTATACAGATGTAGGATCTTAATTTAAGCCAGTTTGTTACAGCAGGAAAATAATCCTGCAGCAACAGGAAATGTGAGTTGTTATGTGAATTATAAATAACGTAGAAAGCCAGGCATAAGGCCGAAACGCATGCTCTTTTTATTTTTATTTTTTATTAGCACCTTGCACTTTCAATTTTTGTATTATTTTGAGCATGGATTCAATTAATTTAATCGGCCTCCTTGGGTTATTCCTCATCATGGTTTTGAGTGCGAGTACTTTTTTAACTCTACGATTATAAATAACTAACATTTTTGTAGGGGTTGATACATTTTTCGTAAGGGAAAATCAAGTCTGAAATTTCAAAGTGGAAATTACAAACTCTAGAAGCCTTTTAAAACGTCAAATACACTACAAGTTTAAAATGTTCTGCATTGCAGGAAAGTTGTCCTGCAACATGGTGATCAAATTAAGACGTCTGTATGTGGAGGATGTTGAATCTCCTGAGGAGATTAATAAAGTTGTATTGAATTGAATTGAATATTGCCCTGTAGGTGACAGAGCAGGAGCATAGAATGGCCAGGAAGGAACTGGTCATCAGCTCCCTGAAACAAAGTCTCAGCGCCCACCAGGAGGTCTCTTATGACGGGACCTTCATCTGGAAGCTGTCTGACCTCAGCTCCAAAATGAAGGAGGCCGTCTCTGGCCATGGGAATAGACCAAACCTGTACTCTCCAGGTACAGTACTCTTCCAACTTTAACTAAAACCGAGGAACCGGTGGTGAAGGGCAGTCTATTCACACAGAGAGACAGTCTTCTATGCACATGACATAAAATAGGCCTAAATTAGAAAGTGCTTCATTTGAACTAAATTGTTTTTATGGAGATGCTTTGTTGAAACATTATACAGACAGCACTGGGTCAGAGGCACCAAGTTCCCGCCAATATTATTTGTATCCACTGAAACACTTTGTGTTTGTGTCCTCTTTCCTTCTTCTAGCATTCTACACAGCCAGGTATGGATTCAAGGTGTGCATGAGGCTGTACCTGAATGGTGACGGGGTGGGAAAGGGCACTCATATCTCTCTTTTCTTTGTGATCATGAAAGGGGAGTATGACCTACTTCTCTCATGGCCATTCAAGCACAAGGTAAGGAAGGCTCTCTGTGTTATACCTGTGTAACATACATCATAAATTGTTTATTTAAAGGGATGAGGTTTTCAACTGAAATGTTATTTGAGATTTGTCTCTACAGTAAATAAAACCCAACAAAAACTCTGCATGACTCTTTGTAGATGTAGTTCTCATCTCTTTCCCTCTGCATCATTAACATAATAAAAAATTATCAGCCATCTTGTGAGTGTCTGTCAGACATGTTAATGTCTAATCAGCATATCTCCTCGCCAGGTCACTTTCTTCCTGCTTGATCAGAATCACAGAGAACATGTGATTGACGCCTTCCGGCCCGACCTAACCTCATCATCCTTCCAAAGGCCTGTTTCAGAAATGAATGTGGCCAGTGGTTGCCCGCTTTTCTTCCCTCTTGGTAAACTTCGCTCGCCCAAGCATGCCTACTTGAAAGACGACACAATCTTCATCAAGTGTGTTGTTGACACTTCATCCTGAGCCATGCTTCAAATGATCTATCAAAGGAGGGGTGGGGGATGGGGGGGACGGACGGACGGGGGGATTACAATAGGGACTAAGGAATGCGTTGGTTTTCACACCAACCTTATGTTATGTTGAGGACACTTTTAGGGTTCAGAGAGCTAGATATTTTTTTTGCTTTACATATAAATATATATTTAATCTATTCTTTAGAAGAAGAAAAAAAATTCAGAAATATCATTGTATGGTTGTACTTGTTCCTCAGACTGTTGTTATTCAACCTTCTGAGTATTTACGAGGGTGTATCATTTTCAGAAATAATTTCAAGACAATCATTGGGTTTTTGTTACGGCTAACTAGATATTATAATATTGTTTTAAAAAATAACAGTGAATTCATGAGCTGAATAAAGATAAAATAAAAACACTGAATTGTATCAACCACCCATTATGTTAATATATGCCATTTAACAGATGCTTTTATCCAAAGCAATTTACAGACATGCGTGCATACATTTTACATATGGCTGGTGCCAGGAATCGAATCCACTACCCTAGCATTACAAGTGCCATGCTCCATCAACTGAGCTACAAAAGACCACCATGTTCTTTATGCTGTTTTTGGAAAATGTTGGTTCAGTAAGACATGGCACCAAACGCTCTCAGGTGACATTTTGGAGATTTTGATGTTACACATTGAATAAAATTGGATGCCCTCTGTAAGCTACGTGGTTACCATTCTCAAAACTGTCCATGCAGTTGCATGTAGGCTAATTACAACAACATTACAATGTGTTTGATTAGTTGCATTTAGAGTGCCTCAAACGTTTAACATTTAAGATAATTGTAAAAGTCTTACAAGTGTATAGCAGTACTTACAAATATTATATAGCAGTGACATTATAGCAGAACATATTTAAAAAAATAGAATTAACCAAATAATTGTCCCCTAAAATCATCTACTAAATGACATCTAAACTGATCACAGAGATTTCCTCTCAGCATAATTCCATAAACAAAATCCTCATAAACAGACAGCAGCGCTGTGGAAGTAAACAGAGAGCCTTCACATAAATGGATCTCTATGGATTTCATTATTTTTTTATTTGCTTAAGAGTAAGCTCAAATAAACAGGGCAGAATCCGCAATCTGACGTCAGTGCTAGTATATCAAATTCTAGATTCTCAAGGAATTTGATTACTGGAACATATTCATGTAATGTTGTGTGTGTTATTCATTACATACAAAAACATTAATGCATTCAGTCATGCAACATACATGTAACATACACATGTACAGGCATTTCAAAATCCTAATTCTTTACAAAAATGTACAAATAAATTATGAGTCTTATGATGATGACATTTATGATGATGATAACGATGATGATGAAGATAATGATGACATATGATGATGGTGTGATGATGAGTAGGGTAGCATAGCTAGTAATACAGTGTTGTGTAATAATCAGTAGTAGTGGTAGGCTGTATTACCAAAGATACTACTATCATTGATAATGATATGGATATTATCATAATAACTAAAAGTGCTTGAAAATACATCTGTTTAAAAATGCAAAATAAGGAAAAACAATTTTTTTTTAGAGTTGGAAAACGTTTAAGGCTCACTAGAAGAAGCTAAATAAATGTTCCTCCGCAGCTAGTGAGCGAAATGTTGAACTTCCTGTATAAAGACGATGATGATGTGATTATGTTAATTACATAAGGAAAACGTAAATTGATTCGCGGGAAAAAATGAAAAATGGCGACTTGCATAGTTTGAACTTTAGCGCCTGTACACATATTGCAAGAATAGACAACTCCTAGCGAATGGAACGTTACTCAACAGCAGCAACATTATTTCGAGCATTGATCCTGGATTGGAAGTTTATCAAGGCGGTAAGAGAAGTCCAGATACATTATTACAGCTAAATGACAGCTCACTGAATTGGATGTCATTTTTGCACCTCGTCCTACTTTTAATGTCGCAAACTATTGTTATAACGTGCTCAATCTCATCCTTCGGGTATTCATAGATTACATTTAGCAAGCTAAACTAAAAGTTCCATGCCTAAATGCATATGCGATACACTACCCAGGGGCAAGCAACAGATTCGTTTCATTGGTTTGACAGTTGCAGTTTAGCTGGCTAACTAGCAGTTATAGCTAGTTAGCTACCAAGCTGTATGGCTGATATAACAACTATAAAATGTTTAGACAGCAGACTAGCTAGCAATTAGAGTTTTGTGAGAAGACATGCAGTTGAGGAGAGGCAAAAGTGTCCGATCAGGTTTGCAAAATAAAATACTTTTAAACAATTTATGTTGGCAATATGCCCATCTTATTGACGGGACATAATTTTGCCAATCAACTAGTCAGTAATCAGTTTGATAAGTTACATTCGAGAGTCGTTACAGTTTGATAGCCTACTAGCTAACTGTTACAAACTTGCCATGCCACTTTTTAATGCTTGTGCACGACCAGTTTGGCTCGCGCAAGTGCTGCAATCTGCGACTGCGTTGACAAGTCAAATTCAAATGTGATAGTTGGCTGAGGTTTAAAATAACTTGGTCAGACCTGTAGGCTATGCTGTGATCTACACGCAGTACAAAATCCAGATTGAGTCATCAGACATCAGCCTACATCAGAACAGGGGTGGGGTGTTAAAACAAATATGTTGAAGGAATGGATTTCATTACATTTACATTTTAGTCATTTAGCAGATGCTCTTATCCAGAGCGATTTACAGTTAGTGAGTGCATACATTTTCATACTGGCCCCCCGTGAGAAACGAACCCACAACCCTGGCGTTGCAAGCGCAATGCTCTACCAACTGAGCTACATGGGGCCCTTTCATGATGTATTATTCTTGTATTATTCTTCAGGAAATGCATCTTATGACACCTTAACAACGGTTTCTGTCTACAGTGTGTGCATGTAAATACATTTGATTTAAAAAATAAAATAAAAAAGTGACACAACAATGTTCAACCTCCACCACCTCCATAATGTTGTGATCATGAGGACATACAGTTGCTACCTCAATGACAATGTAAAGCCCCGATTCTCCTAGGAATAGTAGTAGTGTGTGGACAGCCCAGCTGCAGCATGTTGCAGTCAGCCTACAGAGATGACTTCTGCAGTGTGGAGCAGGAAGAGGTGCTGGAGGCCAAGCATTTACCCCAGAAGAGAGGGAGGGGGTGGAGCTTCACAGACCTGGAAAGCAGCGTGACCGTGGGCCAGTATGTACTGTGCCGCTGGTCTGATGGCCTATACTACCTGGGGAAGATCCAGAGAGTAAGTCCCCAACACAACAGGACAATGTTTTATCAGTCAAATACTATAGTATACTGCCACTCAATGGTTTGGACTCATTTTATTTACATAGCAATGAGTACATTCTTAGAAAAAAAGGTGCTATCTAGAACCTAAAAGGGTTCTTCGGCTGTCCCCATAGGAAAACCCTTTGAATAACCCTTTTTGGTTCCCTGGTAAAACCCTTTTGGTTCCAGGTAGAACCTTTTTGGGTTTCATGTAGAACCCTTTCCACAGAGGGTTCTACATGGAACCCAAAAGGGTTCTATTTGGAATCCAAAAGGGTTCTCCTATGGGGACAACCGGAGAACCCCTTTAGAACCCTTTTTTCTAAGAGTGTACTGCCCAAATACTGCTCTGGAATATTCACACAAATATGGTGGTTTCTCTGTAGATTTTAGGCACCACAGCAGTCATTTGTGTTTTATGAAAAATCTAATGTAACACACTATTATTGGAATAAAACTGTAATAAACAATTTGCCTCCCACCTCATACTATCTGTTTTCACTTCATTCAAGGTGAGTACCTCCAAGCAGAGCTGCTTTGTCACTTTTGAAGATAATTCAAAATTCTGGGTTCTCTGGAAAGACATCCAACATGGTGAGTGAAGAGAGACTGGAATATTCATGTTGTTGTTGTTGTCTCAGTGTAGAATAAAAACGTGTGAATTGGTTTAACTGTCAAACTTACATCCTCAATAAATTTATGATCTACACCAGACAGGTTCAACATCTCAAAAGCTCTCTCTAAAAGCCATTACAAATGTGTAGTCCACTTTGAACAGTATTACATAACATCCTAACTGGAAATCATTACAGTTTTGTACAGTAGCTCCCTGGACCCTCATGAAGCTCCTTTATTCCGGGAAACATATTCCTCAACACTTTCAATTGGCTTCCTATTACTTAGCCGACACTTGTACTATACAGTAGGCCACTTAAATGTATATTTAGACACTTCCCTATTCCCTAATGGACTTGGCTGTCCTTCAAACTCTTCAACTGTCTAAATGACACTTTTCTCTGAAAGGGCCAATTTATGTCAGTAATGCCTCGCAGATTACTCTTAATTGAATATCTTGTATGTTCTTTTGACATGCTGACATCATGTAGGATGTAGCTGAAGTATAATCATCATTGAATGTACCCGAATGCTATTCTTCTCTCCCAAAACATGCAGCTGGAGTTCCGGGGGAGGAGCCGAAATGCTCAGTCTGTTCTGAAATGGTGCTGGTGTCCGACAATGAGATCCTGATATGTGGAAAATGTGGAATAGGTGAGTCACTGTAGAGTCTGACGACCCTTAAAGGAGGATGTGCCCTTATATACAGTCGTGGTCAAAAGTTTTGACAATGACACAAGTATTGGTCTTCACAAAGTTTGCTGCTTCAGTGTTTTTAGATATTTTTGTCAGACATTACTATGGTATACTGAAGTATAATTACAAGCATTCCATAAGTGTCAAAGGCTTTTATTTACAATTACATTAAGTTTATGCGAAGAGTCAATATTTGCAGTGTTGACCCTTCTTTTTCAAGACCTCTGCAATCCGCCCTGGCATGCTGTCAATTAACTTCTGGGCCACATCCTGACTGATGGCAGCCAATTCTTGCATAATCAATGCTTGGAGTTTGTCAGAATTTGTGGGTTTTTGTTTGTCCACCTGCCTCTTGAGGATTGACCACAAGTTCTCAATGGGATTAAGGTCTGGGGAGTTTCCTGGCCATGGACCCAAAATGTCGATGTTTTGTTCCCAGAGCCACTTAGTTATCACTTTTGCCTTATGGCAAGGTGCTCCATCATGCTGGAAAAGGCATTGTTCGTCACCAAACTGTTCTTGGATGGTTGGGAGAATTTTGCTCTCCGAGGATGTGTTGGTACCATTCTTTATTCATGGCTGTATTCTTAGGCAAAATTGTGAGTGAGCCCACTCCCTTGGCTGAGAAGCAACCCCACACATGAATGGTCTCAGGATGCTTTACTGTTGGCATGACACAGGACTGATGGTTGCGCTCACCTTGTCTTCTCCGGACAAGCATTTTTCCAGATGCCCCAAACAATCGGAAAGGGGATTCATCAGAGAAAATGACGTTACCCCAGTCCTCAGCAGTCCAATCCCTGTACCTTTTGCAGAATATCAGTCTGTCCCTGATGTTTTTCCTGGAGAGAAGTGGCTTCCTCGCTTGCCTTCTTGACACCAGGCCATCCTCCAAAAGTATTTGCCTCACTGTGCGTGCAGATGCACTCACACCTGCCTGCTGCCATTCCTGAGCAAGCTCTGCACTGGTGGTGCCCCGATCCCGCAGCTGAATCAACTTTAGGAGACGGTCCTGGCGCTTGCTGGACTTTCTTGGGCGCCCTGAAGCCTTCTTCACAACAATTGAACCTCTCTCCTTGAAGTTCTTGATGATCCGATAAATGGTTGATTTAGGCGCAATCTTACTAGCAGCAATATCCTTGCCTGTGAAGCCCTTTTTGTGCAAAGTAATGATGACGGCACGTGTTTCCTTGCAGGTAACCATGGTTAACAAATGAAGAACAATGATTTCAAGCACCACCCTCTTTTTAAAACTTCCAGTCTGTTATTCTAACTCAATCAGCATGACAGAATGATCTCCAGCCTTGTCCTCGTCAACACTCTCACCTGTGTTAACGAGAGAATCACTGACATGATGTCAGCTGGTCCTTTTGTGGCAGGGCTGAAATGCAGTGGACATGTTTTTGGGGGATTAAGTACATTTTCATGGCAAAGAGGGACTTTGCAATTAATTGCAATTCATCTGATCACTCTTCATAACATTCTGG
Organism: Coregonus lavaretus; assembly: GCF_964263955.1. Classification (NCBI taxonomy): domain Eukaryota; kingdom Metazoa; phylum Chordata; class Actinopteri; order Salmoniformes; family Salmonidae; genus Coregonus; species Coregonus lavaretus. Next base: position 13,224,963 of record NC_140001.1, read on the forward strand.
AGTATATACAAATTGCCATCATAAAAACTGAGGCAGGAGACTTTGTGAAAATTAGTATTTGTGTCATTCTCAAAACATTTGACCACGACTGTACAAGTGGATGCCAGTTCTTTACAGATTGTGGTTAAGTGGGAGGAGATCTCATTGTATACAGGGCTCTATTTGCTTCTATATTTACTTCCACAACTTTCTGCATTTTAATGCCTTTGACAGTGTAACTCTAAGAGCATAAACTGTATATTTGAACTGTGGTAAATGGACTGGAACAACATACAGAACTGAAGATGGGCACATCTGTAACGTAACTACATGTCATCTGCTAAAGGTCATTGAATCTCTGAAAGTGAAACAGTGAAAATGTTCAGTTGGACAAAGTGCACAGAAAGCCTCTGTGACTCATAACATCATTTAAACCCTGTGTACGTTAAACTAAGTACTTTCCATGGGTGTCTGTCTTAAAGAGACAGGTCCCATCTGAGATCTACAATTTTGTCCATGACAAGGACATGTATTAGGGTGGGGCCATAGTAACAGTTGTGCAGGGTCCTGTCCCCAGGCTGTAGTGTCTCGTCGGTTTTGTTTCTACTTGGCTCTTAATTAAAGTAATTTATTGCTTTGGGAGTCCACTCTCTGGCTTCCCAACATTTGCTGATCAAAAAAGCTGGACAGGATTAAAAGCTTCTAGAGTTGGCTGGATGCCCCCTCCAGATAAACATAACACATTGCTGTGGCTCAAAGTATGGCCGGCAGTAGCACTGTTTCATGAATCCGTCAATTCATTAAATTATTTATCGGGTTTGAGATTATCCAATGCAAGCATTATGTTTTCATTGTTGTCCTCTTTCTGCCAGGTTACCACCAGCAGTGTCACATGCCACAGGTGGAGAGCTCAATGGATTTGTCACCATGGTTTTGCAGGAGATGCATCTTTGTTTTAGCTGTGCGGGTGAGTATTATTGAAAGAACAAGCTGCTCTTCAATTGAGCAAGAAAAACTAAAATAACTGTAATATAATTTGTATTATGACTGTTTGTCTAGGGTAGTGTTCAACAGGGAGAAAACGTTTTGAAATGGAGTGAAATGGGGAGGCACTGCCTGAACACGTCCAATAAGAACACTGAGTTTTGTTTTCTGTTACCAAAACGTTTTGCTACGATGTGTCCTATTGAACACTGTCCTATAATGCCTAACCATGTTGACGTGGCTGTTTCTCCTCATCACAGAAAGGGGGAGCTCTCAAAAAGGGGCCCATAGCAAAAGCACTGCAGGCCATGAAGCAGGTGCTTACCTACAACCCAGAAGAGCTGGAGTGGGATTCTCAGCACCACACAAATCACCAACAGTGTTATTGCTACTGTGGAGGACCTGGGGAGTGAGTGTGCTGGCTAGACACTGTAGCATAGCATTTACATATCCACTCTATTAGAAAGCAGCTCGATTTGATTCAGATACATGTTGCTCATTCAGTAACTACTACTTTTCACTAATGGCTGCTCTCCTTCCAGGTGGTACTTGAAGATGCTGCAGTGTTTTCGGTGTGAACAGTGGTTCCATGAGGCCTGTATCCAGTGCCTACAGGAGTCCATGATGTTTGGAGATAGGTGTGTGGAATTGTTATCAAACAGAATAGGTTTTTAATTCTGGGGGTTCCCACGGTCAGGGCAAATCCTGGGAAGTCAGGGGAAATAATTATAGTCTGGAAAGTGATAGACATGTCATGGAAGCCGAGGGTATAGCCATATGACCGAGGACCACTATTGATTTTTGATTTCCCCTAGAGGCATATGACCTGTGCTTTCTCCTCTGATCGCTCTTCCTTTCTCTTTCAGGTTTTACTTGTTCATCTGTTCCGTGTGTAATAAAGGAGTGGAGTACATCAAGCGCCTGGCCCTCCGATGGTAAATGGATACTATACTCTTCCTATCTACCTCTGAGGCTCACTCTGAGACTCCAGATGGGATACTTTAATTTAGAATACAAAAGGCATTGGTGTCCTATAGTACAGTAGGTAGAGGATGTGTGGAATGATTGTGCTCTTGTGCTTATGACAATGTCCTAGTGTAAACATACAGTCAGTCATACAGTATTGCATTGTGTTACTGTTAATACATACCGGGGTGCTGTGAACAATTTAGGCAGCACAATATCTGATTAAGAGGACTACGTTTACACATCTCGCTAAACCCAATTCCCTATCTGCTAACTCATATGGATGTATAATTGAGAATTGTATTATTTATGAATGCAACGGAATCCATCATCATCATCCCTTATTATCTGATATCTGATATTATACATGTGAATGAATGCTGCTGGTGTGGAAAACCGGTTCCGCACTCAATCACTCTAGATACATTACAATCTGTTCTCATCTTTAGATTTTGTTGAACGTACATACCTTTTCTCCCTCTCATTTCATCTCTGTGCGTTGAGCTTAGCTCATCAATTGTCCCTGGTTTCTTATCCAGGGTGGATGTGGTGCACTTGGCACTTTACAACCTGGGAGTCCAGAGTAAGAAGAAGTACTTTGAGCTGGAGGAGATCCTCAACTTTGTCAGCAACAACTGGGAGCATTTCCAGTTGGGCAAGGTTAGAAACGGCAAATGAAATCCTGTCTGAATTCTGAATAGGAATCCGGATAGGAAGTTCAGATTAATGCAGTCTCGTGAAAACCAGATCATATTTTTAAAGCTATTTGCATCGGACTGACATTATGATATTCCCCACAGCTCTCGAATACTCCTCCAACAGAAAGAGGCCAATATCTCCTTGATGCTCTGAACAACTACAAGAGCAAGTAAGACATCTCTCTCTGTTATATATACAGTAGATAAAGTGTAAAACTGTAAATGCTAGGTTTAACAAAACTAGGTACTACAACAACTGCATACATGTACTGCAACAATATTATACTGTATCAGCCAATCTATTTTTCATGTGCTATTAACAATAGTATAGTATGGCCCCCAACATTCAGTAAGTTGTTAAATGTTTGTTCTGGTCATACAGTATTTGTTACAACAAACATGTTACTTGGCCGAAGGTGTATTTGTTGACATCACACCCCCTTCACCAGACCATGACCTTCTCACCTCCTCCGTATTTCTCCAGGTTTCTCTGTGGGAAGGAGATCAAGAAGAGGAAATGCATCTTCCGCCTGAGGACCCGCGTTCCCCCCAACCCTCCCTCCAAACTCTTCCCCGAGAGGGCCCAGAATGAGGGATGTCGAGGACGAAAAAAAGGCGCAGGCAGGAACAGGTATTTCACGCCGTAGTGATGTGCTGATATTTTGGTTTTCCGGGAAAAAGCTGGATATACTGTATTTCAATGAGGTTTCTGCTAACTTGCTACAAGACCTCTCTTGGCTCAGTCAGAAAGTGTTGATCAATGTTAAATGATAATGTAAATGTTATGTTTCCTAGGACCTCCCACCATTAATTTACCCCTAACAGAGAACAAATATTTAAAGATGAAAGTTCTAATTTAGTGGTAATGGCTGTGTAATAGTTCTACTTGAAGAATCACTGAATGATATTAGGCTGTGTCAAATTGTCACCTAGGAATCACTGAATGATATTAAGCTGTGTCAAATTGTCACCCAGGAATCACTGAATGATATTAGGCTGTGTCGGATTGTCACCCAGGAATCACTGAATGATATTAGGCTGTGTCAGATTGTCACCCAGGAATCACTGAATGATATTAGGCTGTGTCAAATTGTCACCTAGTAATCACTGAATAATATTAGGCTGTGTCAAACTGTCCCCTAGTAATCACCGAATGATATTAGGATGTGTCAAACTGTCACCCAGGAATCACTGAATGATATTAGGCTGTGTCAAATTGTCACCTAGGAATCACTGAATGATATTAGGCTGTGTCAAATTGTCACCCAGGAATCACTGAATGATATTAGGCTGTGTCAAACTGTCACCCAGGAATCACTGAATGATATTAGGCTGTGTCAAACTGTCACCCAGGAATCACTGAATGATATTAGGCTGTGTCAAACTGTCACCCAGGAATCACTGAATGATATTAGGCTGTGTCAAATTGTCACCCAGGAATCACTGAATGATATTAGGCTGTGTCAAATTGTCACCCAGGAATCACTGAATGATATTAGGCTGTGTCAAATTGTCACCCAGGAATCACTGAATGATATTAGGCTGTGTCAAACTGTCACCCAGGAATCACTGAATGATATTAGGCTGTGTCAAACTGTCACCCAGGAATCACTGAATGATATTAGGCTGTGTCAAACTGTCACCCAGGAATCACTGAATGATATTAGGCTGTGTCAAATTGTCACCCAGGAATCACTGAATGATATTAGGCTGTGTCAAACTGTCACCCAGGAATCACTGAATGATATTAGGCTGTGTCAAACTGTCACCCAGGAATCACTGAATGATATTAGGCTGTGTCAAACTGTCACCCAGGAATCACTGAATGATATTAGGCTGTGTCAAACTGTCACCCAGGAATCACTGAATGATATTAGGCTGTGTCAAATTGTCACCTAGGACTCATATTGTGTGATTAGAAAGTGAAAGTTGTCTCTTCTCAGCTCTCTCCCTGCAGAGAAGAGGAGGAAGAAAAGATCAAAATGGCTACTGGAGGACGCCATCCCCAATGTGAGTTCTCTGACTGTCACAAGATCCTCCCTCAAAACATCGAACTCTAGTCGTGCCAACCAGCTTTCTGCTGTTTCACCCAGCCTGAACGTTGAACAAATCCCTGCTGCAGTTGTTCTCTCCTACCTCTGATGATTATCAACGTTGCTGGAATTCCTCCCTCCTCCTCCTCCTCCTCCTCCTCCTCCTCCTCCTCCTCCTCCTCCTCCTTCTTCTCCTCCTCTTCCTCCTCTTCCTCTTCCTTCTCAGCCTTCTTTTTCTCATCTTCCTCCTCCTTTTCCTCCTCCTCTTCCTCCTCTTCCTCCTCCTTCTCCTCCTCCTCTTCCTCATCTTCCTCCTCATCTTCCTCCTCTTTCTCATCCTCCTTATCTTCATCCTCCTTCTTTTCCTCCTCCTTCTCTTCCTCCTCATCTTCCTCCTCCTTCTCATCTTCCTCCTCCTTCTCCTCTTTCTCTTCCTCCTCTTCCTCATCTTTCTCCTCCTTATCCTCCTCCTCTTCCTCCTCTTCCTCATCTTCCTCCTCTTCCTCCTCCTTCTTATCCTCCTCTTCCTCCTCCTCATCTTCCTCCTCCTTCTCATCCTCCTCCTCCTCTTCCTCCTCCTCATCTTCCTCCCCTTCCTCCTCCTCCTCCATTTGTCTGTGCTCTTCTTGTTTCCCTCCATGTCAGACCACTGTCCCTGTTTTAAAAGTCTATCTCCTGTCCGCCATGTACCATGAAGTCCTTGTGTGTCATTGCTCCCATCCCTCTCTCTCCACGGTTCTACTCAAAGGGGATTACTTACAGTTGGCCTTTGAGGCATTTTACTGACAAATCCCTCTGAGCAGTGCTGTGTCTGTCTGGTCCCCAGGCACATTCTGCTCTAACAACAAACCTCTGACATTTCCTAGTAATAAAGCTAATACTGCCAGGCTGGAAGGAGGAAGGTGCACAGATGAAAATATAGACAGAGCATATAATGGCATATAGCATATAGACAGTGTATAGACAGCATATATACAGCATATAAACAGTGTATAGACAGTATATAGACAGCATATAGACAGTGTATAGACAGCATATAGACAGTGTATAGACAGCATATAGACAGTGTATAGACAGCATATAGCATATAGACAGTGTATAGACAGCATATAGCATATAGACAGTGTATAGACAGCATATAGACAGTGTATAGACAGCGTATAGACAGTGTATAGACAGCATATAGACAGTATATAGCATATAGACAGTGTATAGACAGCATATAGACAGTGTATAGACAGCATATAGACAGCATATAGACAGTGTATAGACAGCGTATAGACAGCGTATAGACAGCGTATAGACAGCATATAGACAGCGTATAGACAGCATATAGACAGTGTATAGACAGCATATAGACAGTGTATAGACAGCATATAGACAGTGTATAGGCAGCATATAGACAGCGTATAGACAGCATATAGAAAGCGTATAGACAGCATATAGACAGCATATAGACAACATATATACAGTGTATAGACAGCATATAGACAGTGTATAGACAGCATATAGACAGTGTATAGACAGCATATAGACAGTGTATAGACAGCATATAGCATATAGACAGTGTATAGACAGCATATAGACAGCATATAGACAGTGTATAGACAGCATATAGATAGTGTATAGACAGCATATAGCATATAGACAGTGTATAGACAGCATATAGCATATAGACAGTGTATAGACAGCATATAGACAGTGTATAGACAGCATATAGGCAGTGTATAGACAGCATATAGACAGTGTATATACAGCATATAGACAGCATATAGACAGTGTATAGACAGCGTATAGACAGCATATAGACAGCGTATAGACAGCATATAGACAGCGTATAGACAGCATATAGAAAGCGTATAGACAGCATATAGACAGCATATAGCATATAGACAGCATATAGACAGTGTATAGACAGCATATAGCATATAGACAGCATATAGACAGTGTATAGACAGCATATAGACAGCGTATAGACAGTGTATAGACAACATATAGACAGTGTATAGACAGCGTATAGACAGCATATAGACAGTGTATAGACAGCATATAGACAGTGTATAGACAGCATATAGACAGTGTATAGACAGCATATAGCATATAGACAGTGTATAGACAGTGTATAGACAGCATATAGACAGTGTATAGACAGCATATAGACAGTGTATAGACAGCGTATAGACAGTGTATAGACAGCATATAGACAGTGTATAGACAGCATATAGACAGTGTATAGACAGCATATAGACAGTGTATAGACAGCATATAGGCAGTGTATAGACAGCATATAGACAGTGTATAGACAGCATATAGACAGTGTATAGACAGCATATAGACAGCGTATAGACAGCATATAGACAGTGTATAGACAGTGTATAGACAGCGTATAGACAGCATAAAGACAGTGTATAGACAGCGTATAGACAGCGTATAGACAGCATATAGAAAGCGTATAGACAGCATATAGACAGCGTATAGACAGCATATAGCATATAGACAGCATATAGACAGTGTATAGACAGCATATAGACAGTGTATAGACAGCATATAGACAGTGTATAGACAGCATATAGACAGTGTATAGACAGCATATAGCATATAGACAGTGTATAGACAGTGTATAGACAGCATATAGACAGTGTATAGACAGCATATAGACAGTGTATAGACAGCGTATAGACAGTGTATAGACAGCATATAGACAGTGTATAGACAGCATATAGACAGTGTATAGACAGCATATAGACAGTGTATAGACAGCATATAGACAGTGTATAGACAGCATATAGATAGTGTATAGACAGCATATAGCATATAGACAGTGTATAGACAGCATATAGCATATAGACAGTGTATAGACAGCATATAGACAGTGTATAGACAGCATATAGGCAGTGTATAGACAGCATATAGACAGTGTATATACAGCATATAGACAGTGTATAGACAGCGTATAGACAGCGTATAGACAGCGTATAGACAGCATATAGACAGCGTATAGACAGCATATAGAAAGCGTATAGACAGCATATAGACAGCGTATAGACAGCATATAGACAGCATATAGCATATAGACAGTGTATAGACAGCATATAGCATATAGACAGCATATAGACAGTGTATAGACAGCATATAGACAGCGTATAGACAGTGTATAGACAACATATAGACAGTGTATAGACAGTGTATAGACAGCATATAGACAGTGTATAGACAGCATATAGACAGTGTATAGACAGCATATAGACAGTGTATAGACAGCATATAGACAGTGTATAGACAGCATATAGCATATAGACAGTGTATAGACAGCATATAGACAGTGTATAGACAGTGTATAGACAGCATATAGACAGTGTATAGACAGCATATAGACAGTGTATAGACAGCGTATAGACAGTGTATAGACAGCATATAGACAGTGTATAGACAGCATATAGACAGTGTATAGACAGCATATAGGCAGTGTATAGACAGCATATAGACAGTGTATAGACAGCATATAGACAGTGTATAGACAGCATATAGACAGCGTGTAGACAGCATATAGACAGTGTATAGACAGTGTATAGACAGCGTATAGACAGCATAAAGACAGTGTATAGACAGCGTATAGACAGCGTATAGACAGCATATAGAAAGCGTATAGACAGCATATAGACAGCGTATAGACAGCATATAGCATATAGACAGCATATAGACAGTGTATAGACAGCATATAGACAGTGTATAGACAGCATATAGACAGTGTATAGACAGCATATAGACAGTGTATAGACAGCATATAGCATATAGACAGTGTATAGACAGTGTATAGACAGCATATAGACAGTGTATAGACAGCATATAGACAGTGTATAGACAGCGTATAGACAGTGTATAGACAGCATATAGACAGTGTATAGACAGCATATAGACAGTGTATAGACAGCATATAGACAGTGTATAGACAGCATATAGGCAGTGTATAGACAGCATATAGACAGTGTATAGACAGCATATAGACAGTGTATAGACAGCATATAGACAGCGTATAGACAGCATATAGACAGTGTATAGACAGTGTATAGACAGCGTATAGACAGCATAAAGACAGTGTATAGACAGCGTATAGACAGCGTATAGACAGCGTATAGACAGCATATAGAAAGCGTATAGACAGCATATAGACAGCATATAGACAGCGTATAGACAGCATATAGCATATAGACAGCATATAGACAGTGTATAGACAGCATATAGACAGTGTATAGACAGCATATAGACAGTGTATAGACAACATATAGACAGTGTATAGACAGCATATAGACAGTGTATAGACAGCATATAGACAGTGTATAGACAGCATATAGACAGTGTATGGACAGCATATAGACAGCGTATAGACAGCATATAGACAGTGTATAGACAGCATATAGCGTATAGACAGCATATAGACAGTGTATAGACAGTGTATAGACAGCATATAGACAGCATATAGACAGTGTATAGACAGCGTATAGACAGCATATAGACAGTGTATAGACAGTGTATAGACAGCATATAGACAGTGCATAGACAGCATATTTACATTTACATTTTAGTCATTTAGCAGACGCTCTTATCCAGAGCGATTTACAGGAGCAATTAGGGTTAAGTGCCTTGCTCAAGGGCACATTTACGTCATTTAGCAGACGCTCTTATCCAGAGCGACTTACAAATTGGTGCATTCACCCTATAGCCAGTGGGATAACCACTTTACAATTTTTTTTTATTTTTTAATTATTTGTAATTATTATTATTATTTGGGGGGGGGGGTAGAAGGATTACTTTATCCTATCCCAGGTATTCCTTAAAGAGGTGGGGTTTCAAATGTCTCTGGAAGGTGGTGAGTGACTCCGCTGTCCTGGCGTGGTGAGGGAGCTTGTTCCACCATTGGGGTGCCAGAGCAGCGAACAGTTTTGACTTGGCTGAGCGGGAACTATGCTTCCGCAGAGGAAGGGGAGCCAGCAGGCCAGAGGTGGATGAACGCAATGCCCTCGTTTGGGTGTAGGGACTGATCAGAGCCTGAAGGTACGGAGGTGCCGTTCCCCTCACTGCTCCATAGGCAAGCACCATGGTCTTGTAACGGATGCGAGCTTCAACTGGAAGCCAGTGGAGTGTGCGGAGGAGGGGGGTGACGTGAGAGAACTTGGGAAGGTTGAACACCAGACGGGCTGCGGCATTCTGGATGAGTTGTAGGGGTTTAATGGCACAGGCAGGGAGCCCAGCCAACAGCGAGTTGCAGTAATCCAGACGGGAGATGACAAGTGCCTGGATTAGGACCTGTGCCGCTTCCTGTGTAAGGCAGGGTCGTACTCTCCGAATGTTGTAGAGCATGAACCTGCAGGATCGGGTCACCGCCTTGATGTTAGCGGAGAACGACAGGGTGTTGTCCAGGGTCACGCCAAGGCTCTTCGCACTCTGGGAGGAGGACACAACGGAGTTGTCAACCGTGATGGCGAGATCATGGAACGGGCAGTCCTTCCCCGGGAGGAAGAGCAGCTCCGTCTTGCCAGGGTTCAGCTTGAGGTGGTGATCCGTCATCCATACTGATATGTCTGCCAGACATGCAGAGATGCGATTCGCCACCTGGTTATCAGAAGGGGGAAAGGAGAAGATTAGTTGTGTATCGTCAGCGTAGCAATGATAGGAGAGGCCATGTGAGGATATGACAGAGCCAAGTGACTTGGTGTATAGGGAGAAAAGGAGAGGGCCTAGAACTGAGCCCTGGGGGACACCAGTGGTGAGAGCACGTGGTGCGGAGACAGCTTCTCGCCACGCCACTTGGTAGGAGCGACCGGTCAGGTAGGACGCAATCCAGGAGTGAGCCGCGCCGGAGATGCCCAGCTCGGAGAGGGTGGAGAGGAGGATCTGATGGTTCACAGTATCAAAGGCAGCAGACAGGTCTAGAAGGACAAGAGCAGAGGAGAGAGAGTTAGCTTTAGCAGTGCGGAGAGCCTCCGTGACACAGAGAAGAGCAGTCTCAGTTGAATGACCAGTCCTGAAACCTGACTGGTTTGGATCAAGAAGGTCATTCTGAGAGAGATAGCAAGAGAGTTGGCTAAAGACGGCACGCTCAATAGTTTTGGAAAGAAAATAAAGAAGGGATACTGGTCTGTAGTTGTTGACATCAGTGGGATCGAGTGTTGGTTTTTTGAGAAGGGGTGCAACTCTCGCTCTCTTGAAGACGGAAGGGACATAGCCAGCGGTCAAGGATGAGTTGATCAGCGAGGTGAGGTAGGGGAGAAGGTCACCGGAGATGGTCTGGAGAAGAGAGGAGGGGATGGGGTCAAGCGGGCAGGTTGTTGGGCGGCCTGCAGTCACTAGTCGCAAGATTTTATCTGGAGAGAGAGGGGAGAAAGAAGTCAAAGCATAGGGTAGGGCAGTGTGAGCAGGGCCAGCAGTGTCATTAGACTATAGCATATAGACAGTGTATAGACAGCATATAGACAGTGTATAGACAGCATATAAACAGTGTATAGACAGCATATAGACAATATATAGACAGTGTATAGACAGTGTATAGACAGCGTATAGACAGCGTATGGACAGCATATAGACAGTGTATAAACAGCATATAGACAGCGTATAGACAGCATATAGCATATAGACAGCATATAGACAGTGTATAGACAGTGTATAGACAGCACATAGACAGCGTATAGACAGCATATAGACAGTGTATAGACAGCATATAGACAGCATTTAGCATATAGACAGCATATAGACAGTGTATAGACAGCATATATACAGTGTATAGACAGCATATAGATAGTGTATAGACAGCATATAGACAGCATATAGACAGTGTATAGACAGCATATAGACATTGTATAGACAGCATATAGCATATAGACAGTGTATAGACAGCATATAGACAGTATATAGACAGCATATAGACAGTGTATAGACATTGTATAGACAGCATATAGCATATAGACAGTATATAGACTGTGTATAGACAGCATATAGACAGTGTATAGACAGCATATAGACAGAGTATAGACAGTGTATAGACAGCATATAGACAGTGTATAGACAGCATATAGACAGCATATAGACAGCATATAGACAGCGTATAGACAGCATATAGACAGTGTATAGACAGCATATAGACAGCGTATAGACAGCATATAGACAGCATATAGACAGCAAATAGACAGTGTATAGACAGCAAATAGACAGCGTATAGACAGCGTATAGACAGCGTATAGACAGTGTATAGACAGCATATAGACAGCAAATAGAGTGTATAGACAGCATATATACAGTGTATAGACAGCATATAGACAGTGTATAGACAGCGTATAGACAGCATATAGACAGTGTATAGACAGTACTGATGAGGACAAGGATAATGATGATGTGAGCAATGTTTATGACAATGGTTGATACCAACAGTGTGTGTGTTGTGTGTGGTGTGTGTTGTGTGATGATTTGTTGTGTAGAATGACCTGACCTCCACTTGGAGCACCAACCATCACATGGCCAACATCTTTGACTTCACCATGGACGAGTTACAAAGCCTCAAAAGGTAAATGGTGTGGATGTTAAGGGCCAGTTTCCCGGACACAGATTAAGCCTAGTCCTGGATTAAGAAGCATGTTCAATGGAGTTTCTCTTCATTAATCTGTGTCTGGGAAACCAGCTCTAAGAGTGTAAGTTGGAAGACTTTTGTCTGGAAATTGACCTACAGTACACGATGATGCTGATTTCCAATGAAGCTGCAAACATTTGAAATTGACTTCATTGCCTTCGATTGAGTGCAATTCTTTTCTGGGCCCTAACAATCTACCCCCATTTACATGTATTTCCCTTTGAAAGACACCATTCTTTTCTTTCAGTCTTTGTTTGGTCACCACTCTGATGATTTTCATCAAAGTGCCGAACGAAGTGATTTAATTACATTTTCCTGTAAAGGTTATCATCTCTCCAACAGCGCTGAATAATAAATGAAAGAAAGGCAAACACTTTGGGGAATGTTGACAATCAACAGAGCTTTCTTAGAGGAGAGTCAATATATGGGGACTAGCTGGTGCAACTCCAAAAAGGGGACTAACCCTGTTGGAACGTGAGAAGTGGAATAGGCTCATAGCTCTGTAGAGCCTGAACTGAGCTGGAGGATGAGAACAGCTAATGATGATTCTGTGAGAGTAGACTTTGAAGCAGTACATTAACGTCCTTCCGTTAGCTAGATGTAGTACTTTCACTCACTCACACACACACAGACACACCTTTAGCATGCAGGCTCTTGTATTATGGGCTCAGAACAGTGACTTGGAATTTGCAGTCACAGGGTGAGGGTGAGGAGCCATAGTAATAGAAGTCGATTTTCCTTAGTGAGGTTTGGAATAAAAAGAACAAAAATAAGACCATCAATGTTAGAGCTATTCTGTCCTGTCCGGGGCCCCATCATTCTCTGATTAGCACCTCTGAATGCAAGCACCATAATTCCAGCGTTTGAATGGATCTTGTTGTTGTTGTTGTTTACTCCTCAGCACCAGCTCAGGACGGACCTTCAGTCTGGACCTGGACTCCACAGATGCGGCTAGTACCACAGGATCTGCCACCACCAGTGTCTCATATGACCTCAGGTACAGTACTATAGTCACTATGACCTCAGGTACAGTACTATAGTCACTATGACCTCAGGTACAGTACTATAGTCACTATGACCTCAGGTACAGTACTATAGTCACTATGACCTCAGGTACAGTACTACAGTCACTATGACCTCAGGTACAGTACTACAGTCACTATGACCTCAGGTACAGTACTACAGTCACTATGACCTCAGGTACAGTACTACAGTCACTATGACCTCAGGTACAGTACTACAGTCACTATGACCTCAGGTACAGTACTACAGTCACTATGACCTCAGGTACAGTACTACAGTCACTATGACCTCAGGTACAGTACTACAGTCACTATGACCTCAGGTACAGTACTACAGTCACTATGACCTCAGGTACAGTACTACAGTCACTATGACCTCAGGTACAGTACTACAGTCACTATGACCTCAGGTACAGTACTATAGTCACTATGACCTCAGGTACAGTACTACAGTCACTATGACCTCAGGTACAGTACTACAGTCACTATGACCTCAGGTACAGTACTATAGTCACTATGACCTCAGGTACAGTACTACAGTCACTATGACCTCAGGTACAGTACTACAGTCACTATGACCTCAGGTACAGTACTACAGTCACTATGACCTCAGGTACAGTACTACAGTCACTATGACCTCAGGTACAGTACTACAGTCACTATGACCTCAGGTACAGTACTATAGTCACTATGACCTCAGGTACAGTACTATAGTCACTATGACCTCAGGTACAGTACTATAGTCACTATGACCTCAGGTACAGTACTATAGTCACTATGACCTCAGGTACAGTACTATAGTCACTATGACCTCAGGTACAATACTATAGTCACCAAGACTTTTGTTGTTAGAAAAGGTAACTCTCACACACGTTACCTGTGCACCATAATGAATAGAATTGTTGAGCCGTAAGTACCACATATGAGAGTATGGTGGTGTGCATGTTAATATTAGTCCTTAAAGATTTCTTATCACTTTGCCCAAAGTGCAAGAGACTATAGGTAGCTACTGAGATGAGTGCAACACCATTCAAGAGCCTGCTTGACTGTAGTCCAGGGCCCTTATCCACAAAGTGTCTCAGAATAGGAGTGCTGATCTAGGATCAGGTCCCCCCTGTCTACTGTATGTAATCTTATTCATTATGATCTAAAAGGCCAAACTGATTCTGGTGAATACGGACCCAGGTGTTGGAGTCAAAGCGGACTTCCAGGTGAACCAGCAGGTTGCAGGATGGTGACACTACTTAGCACAGGGCTTGTTAGGGAGGACAAGTGATGATCAGTCTCCCTCCCTTTTCTCCCCAGCTGTCTCTCACTCATTTCTTCCTTTAGTTTACTTGGCTCCACCGTGTGTAGTGTGGTGCAAACCGATCGATACGACCCCCGACTCTAAACGCTGCAGCCCAGGCTGTCAGATGAGCTTTTCTCTCTGCCTTTCCAAGCTCTTGAACATGTTCCTATGTGAGAAGTTGAGGAGAGACAACCGTGTTTAACATCACACAAGAAGAAGTATGATGTGAGGTCTTGGACAATTTAATGCAGTTGGCTCCTGTACATCTTCCATTATTTGCTTAAAGTCATCTTGGTTGGAACTAAGCAATGGAGTGACTAAACACTCACTATATCCACATTCACAAACCCACCATTGTTTGAACATTGTGAACCCCCCCACCCCCCTTTCTGGGAACACCCCTGGGCTCTCTAACTGACTGGCTTTATTCTGCGACATTCTCAGTTCTGGCTCCTCCTCTCACAAGAAGGGGGGCTCTGAAGTTTGACATTCAGAGTGTGTTGACATTTGATGGTAGGTATTTTTTCAAACTTTATTTTCCCTCTTTGCCGTTACTGTGTTTAGTTGCATGGCAGAAACTCCTACTGATGGGGGTGACCGTGGTGCTTCTGACATCTCCTGTGGCTTTGAGAGAGGGGACTGATTGTTATGATAATGTTTAGACTGATGTAACTGCTCTGCCGTCTCCACGCTAGTGCTCTGCGTTCACACACACTCACACAGACACACACACACACACACACACGCACTGTCCTAGGAGATGAGAGCAGTGCCCAGAGGTGCGTGTGTGTGGCTAGAGACGGGCCACATCATTTCATGTCACTATCCCCTATTCCCCCGCTACCTCCGATATTTCATCCCTCTGCTTTAGTCTCTGTTTATTTTTAAATGTGGCTTCTGCTCATTAAAATCCTTGTGCGATACTCTAGAGAGGCCATGTGGGGGAAATAAGAGGCGCGTGGTGTGTTTGTGGAGACAGAGTGATTCCGTGGGGCGACAGAGAGCTTGTGCCCCCGCTGTGCCCTCCTCTCTCACTGTGGTTCAGATCAAAGATGCCAGTTTAGTATCTCCCTCTCTCACTGGCTCCCGTTGGCCAGGATGTGTCAATGGAATAAGATGTTGAGTTAACTCCGAGATGACAGTCACCTTGGTATCGGAAAAGAGGACGTCATCTGATTTGGGAATCCACCTCTCTAAGCCTAGTGTCATTTAATAGCCTAGAAAAGTTTCCATCTATTTGCAGTCTTCTTCAGACTGTTTTTAAGGGGGAAGTATAAAAGCAGCACCCACGTCATAGGGCATGAAAACCACAGAGAGTGAAAGCTTATATACCGGACCACAGCTACCCCTGGTGGCTGATCCAAGTCATGTTTGTAATCGGAGTGGGTGTCCAATGTCCAATTGACTTTTTTGTTGTTGTTGACTCCACAAAGGTATGTCTGGTGGCACAGCAAAGCACAACAAAGTAGTCAATTCAGGAAACTGTTGTTGCTTTTGTTTCAATAGGTTGCTGATATTAGGGTCAAACAGACTGAAAGAGGATGGACTTGTCCAATAAGAAATGCTCATGTTGCTGCATGCCCTAATGAATATTTTTCTAACCCGTTGCAGGAAGAATGTTGGCAGCCGTAAGAGGAAGCTGCCCACCTCTAACTACACGGTGCTGGCCACTAAGAAGGAGGTGGTGGAGAGTGAGCTGAGCCCCATGGAGCAGAGCCTGCCGGGAGAGGAGGCCGCCTCCGCGATGCTGGACAACGCCATCGACAGCCACACCTTCGACAGCATCAGCGAGGACGACTCGTCCCTCTCTCACCTCAAGTCCTCCATCACCAACTACTTTGGAGCGGCGGGGCGGCTCACCTGTGGAGAAAAGTACCAGGTGCTGGCCCGCCGGGTCACTCCGGAGGGGAAGGTGCAGTATCTGGTAGAGTGGGAGGGCACCACGCCCTATTGACCTGGCCGACCAGACGGCCTACTGACCTGGCCGACCAGACGGCCAGACTAGCTGTCTGCAGTTAGGAGGTGTTGCGGAGAAGGGGGGGAGTAAAAGGCAAGATCGGCCTAGCAAGGCCTACCTAGTTGTACTCATTGAATTGTTTCATGTTGCTTTCTCTTGCGCTACAGTGCTATTTCAGTATATAATATGACGAGTAAAAATGGGTGTTCTCTTCCACCATAGCTAAGGTTTTTATTATTTCATTTGTAATTCAACCGGAAAACAGCAAGCATTGAACAGAAACGTAAAGATTGAGTACGTTTTTTATAGGTACGTTGTCTGTTGAACCAATTTGGTAGCGTCCTCTCAAGCATCTTCAACAGTAACACAGCCTGAAAAACAGTCCCACTGGGCACAGACGTCAATTCAACTTCTATTCTACGTTGGTTCCACGTCATTTCATTGAAATTACATGGAAACAACGTTGATTCAACCAATGTGTGCCCATTGGGGTGTGCTTTGGTCTTAACTGGATGATAGTTTGAGTAGAAGATTTGTGATGGTACTGTAAAGGTAATGTGAGATATGGCTCAGGGGTCCAAGAAATAACAATACCACTGATTCTAAAGGATGGCAGTAAAACTGCTGAAAGAGCACTGCTAAAATGGGCTGGCAGTCCCTAAACTAAATTCAGACAACTTCCAATAATATTCTGCTCTAATAATAGTTTTTCAGTGTTTTTTTTTTACCTTCTGTTTTGAATTGTTTCTCTTTAACAGCCATATGCCATCTCTAAGCCACATTTAACTTGTAGCAAGTTATACCTTTGTCAACGTTGTGCCTCTCCACTGATCATTGAAACCGCAGTTTAAGAGCTTTATTTAGTACTGTAATGCCAAGTTTTAGTACAAATACACGTTTTTTTTATGAATGTTATCAGTAAACAGTCGGTTTATACTTGGTCCTTTCATTTTCAAATGTGTTTACAGACAGTTTTACAGGATGGTTAGGGGGACAAGAGACCAAGGCAAATACTACAAGCATTTCTGATAGTGTTCCTGGTTTTCCGTTTACCTCTAGCAGTTTATGCTGACATAGGTAGTTTGACTTAGGTAGATGCAAAACTGTTGTATTTTCTGGAAATTCAAGGTAGAGGATGGATAACTTATTTTAACATAGTACTTTTAGACACTGTAAGATCTTTTTTGACATTTGAAATCTAGAAAGTTAGAATGAGAATATTCCTTTAGTCATGGACTTTAAGGGGGGGTCTTGGTCTATGCTCTTACAATATCCAAAGATTTCTTTATATATTACTCTCCCACCTATAGATATTTCTGTGTTTCCTCAAGACATATATTTGTTTTGTGCCAGACTGTTAGATTCTTTCCACTGACAGTGAAACCTGGGGTTGTGTTCATTAGGGCACTCAGTGAAAAAAAGAGAAAATAATTCAGCGAAAACAAAAAATAGCATTTAGGCCTACTTATTCAACAAGTCCAGGTAATCCCTCCCGGTTTCATTTTGTTTTCTTCTGATTGTGCCTGATGAACATAATACAGAAAATCTTTCGACTTTGATAAATATGATTTGATTTCAATACGTCAGTACATCATGAAAGATAAATGACGCTTTCCTATTAACATTTATGTTAATGCACATCACTCCCTTTACGTCATTGCACTATTGACACATATCTTAAACTATGCAAGTATGTTTTTTCAATTGAATAACCAAATATTATTTACAATATAGTTTTAATTGATTATTATGTAAATTTGTGATCAGAAGTCACATGCTATATATGCGTTATATTATTAATAAGCAAAGTTTTAAGGTACTTGCAACCGTTTATGCACTTACTTTCCTTCAAATTACAGTATGACTGTATTCACTCTAAAACAAACAGTTTATATTATGAGTAGATTCATAATATCTATCCGATGGAGTTTCCATTTAATATATTTTATGGATGATTCTTGAATAGTGACACGTCAACGGTAAACTGTGTGCAGCATAAAAGTTTGACTTTTGATTTCTAGTTGTATTTTAAATCAAATAAAATGCATGTTTAAACATTAATGACTGTACAATAGTTGTTTTACCATGTTACATGCCCAGAGCTGTGTATATAGAGAACTTCCTGTGTACTGTACATTTCCCCCTATTTCCTATGCTTGTTAGAAATGTTAACTGTTACATCTCTCAGCGGGCATTATGCATCCTTATTTGTCATTCATTAAACTTTATTTGGTCATTTTCGAGATGTTTCGAGTTTTTATTAGTCTTACTGTATGTACAGGATACACATGGTAAACACCGTCCAACGAAACGCTTACTTGCAGGTTCCTTCTGGACAATGCAACACCAATAAGAAATAAGAAAAGATAAGAATACAAACAAAGTAAATGGCCCAGTAGAATACAGATTTTAGCATAAGTGTATGGTATAGGAAGGCACAATTATTTGGGGAAAGGGATTGGGGGGCAAGTGTTTACATTGTGCAGTATTTAGCAATTATAAACAGGAGTCTGGTAGCAGCAGTTGTGATGTGTGTGAAGCATGAATGTATAGGCTGTGTTTAGACAGGCAGCCTAGTTCTGATACTTTTTTTTTTCACTAATTGGTCTTTTGACCAATCAGATCAGCTCTGAAAAAGATCTGATGTGAAATTATCTGATTGGTCAAAATACCAATTAGTGGAAAAAAGATCAGAATAGGCTGCCTGTGTAAATGCAGCCCGTGTGTGTGTGGATGAGTGTGTCTGTGCACGAGTGAGTGCATGTGTGCTAAGATGCGGAGAGTCAGTGCAGGTGGCCAGTCCAGTTCTGCGGGACTTCCCCAGGCACTGGATGGGTGGGAGCACGGTCCCAGTGATGTACTGGGCTGTCTTCACCACCTCATCTGCATTTGCTCCTCCTTAGATATAGATGCCTACCAGTTAACTTTATTGCAATAGAAGAGCCCAAAAAACTAATCCACACAGGAATACAAATGTAAAATGGTACATAATCTTAAAACCATATCCACATCTGTTGTGTTCACAAAAGTCTTTAGCATTATTAAAACCAAGCCTGGTGGTTTTCCAGAGCAGCATGTGCAGAGAAATGTTAGAGGAGCCCGTAAGGAATGTACAGAAAGAGACAAAATGATCTATTATGAGACTGACAGTATCAACTTTACACATGATTACACAGCAAACATCCTTGGAGGAACATGCATGACCTCACCAGTTTCACCTTACCATATTAATGACACAACTATAAAGATAACTGGATGTTCATATAACATGAGGAGTAGGCTATGAAATGTTTATCAACATTCCCATCAGTTTACACTATGTAGTGTAAATCTCTGGAAAATATCTTATGCATTCCCGTACACCTAAAACATGTGACCTTTAATCAGGGGCGCAACTTTGGTTTTAGAAGTGGGGGGGACACAATTATATATATTTTATTTTCTAGTCGGATAAACACTCCGAACAGCCTACCCGACCACTCGGAGGCGTCCGCATGGTCCTAAAGCACATCTTTGCCTCGTTTTGTATCACATTCCAATTATAAAACTGTGGTGGACAAAAATGCAATTTCAGAATGTGGGGGGGGGGGGGGGACGACGACGACATGTCCCCAGTGAAAGTTGCGCCCCTGCCTTTAATATTAAACTGGTGACTAGTGAAAATCATTAGTGCTTTCGCTTGAAACAGCAAATAATTGTTCTACCTCTAGCCTTGGCACTAGATGGCAGCATAATAGCATGAAACAGATGGAGACTTCCTGTCCCATTACATCCAGTGACGTATGATCAGATCTGTTGTGATTGTAAGTCACAATGACAATCAAATGAGATGTTTGAAGACATACACTGTGAATACTTACACTACATGGCCAAAAGTATGTGCTCGTAGAACATCTTATTCCAAAATCATGGGCATTAATATGGAGTCATTAATATGGAGTTGGTCCCCCCTTTGCTGCTTTAACAGCCTCCACTCTTCTGGGAAGGCTTTCCACTAGACATTGGAACATTGCTGCAGGGACGTGCTTCCACTGAGCCACAAGAGCATCATTGAGGTTGGGCACTGATGTTGGTCAATTAGGCCTGGCTCACAGTTGGCGTTCCAATTCATCCCAAAGGTGTTCGATGGGGTTGAGGTCAGGGCTCTGTGCAGGCCAGTCAAGTTCTTCCACAACGATCTCAACAAACTATTTCTGTATGGACCTCGCTTTGTGCATGGGGGCATTGTCATGCTGAACCAGGAAAGGGCCTTCCCCAAACTGTTGTTCCAAAGTTGGAAGCACAGAATCGTCTAGAATGTCATTGTATGTTGTAGCATTAAGATTTCCCTTCACTAGAACTAAGGGCCCTGGCCCAAACCATGGAAAACAGCCACAGACCAATATTCCTCCTCCAACTAACTTTACAGTTGGCACTATGCATTGGGGCAGGTAGCGTTCTCCTGGCATCTGCCAAAGCCAGATTCGTCCGTCGGACTGCCAGATGGTGAAGCGTGATTCATCACTCCAGAGAACACGTTTCCACTGCTCCAGATTCCAATGGTGGTGAGCTTCACACCACTCCAGCCAACGCTTGGCATTGTGCATGGTGAGTTTAGGCTTGTGTGCAGCAGCTCGGCATGTAAACCCATTTCATGACGCTCCCGACTAACAGTTTCTGTGCTGACCTTGCTTCCAGAGGCAGTTTGGAACTCGGTAGGGAGTGTTGCAAACGAGGACAGACGATGTTTATGCGCCACGCGCTTCAACACTCCCCGGTCCCATTCTGTGAGCTTGGCTGAGCTGTTGTTGCTCCTAGGTATTTCCACGTCACAATAACAGCACTTACAGTTGACCAGGGCAGACATTTGACAACCTGACTTGTTGGAAAGGTGGCATCCTATGACAGTGCCACGTTGAAAGTAACTGAGCACTTCAGTATGGGCCACTCTACTGCCAATGTTTGGCTATGGAGATTGCATGGCTGTGTGGTCGATTTTATACACCCTTCTTCTTCGGTATATAGTGTTCGCAAACATATTTTAAGTGCATTCCGCCACCTACTGTGCGGGTGTTATACACCTGTCAGTAACCTGTGTGGCTAAAATTGCCGAATCCACTAATTTGAAGGGGTGTCCATATACATTTGTCCATGTAGTGTAACTACTGCAAGGCTAAATACGCCTAGCTTCTACGTCCCATAAACGTTTCCAAAAAGTGATGTATTTAAAAATAAATAAGAAAGCAACAAACCCGAAACAATTGATCACAGCTAGGTCGATGCCAGACAGTTAATCCTTTAATATAATTAAGGTGTTTAAGGACGTTGTAGGTGTGTCAAAACACGGCCCTATTTTCAGTCAGCGAGTTTTATTTTGTTTTTAGAGTGTGAAATGCACAGCGCGAGGCGAAGAAGTTGTGGAAGTCATGTTCATGGTCCTGAAAAGTGAGAGTGAACATTCGCACGGTTTATTCCCTTGCGCTGAATTTCCATTTGTAATTATCATGGTGTGATATGCTAAAAAATGCTTAAAGTAGATTACATGCCTCAATCCTTAATAGCTGAGGGAGACGCCACTTTATTTTTGAATCGTTATCCCCGGGAAAAGTGCGCTCTACTACGAAATAATATGGAGAATCTGGTGACCAATCTTTCACGATGTAAATTCCAAGGCTGGATGAGGGTTATCGGTAAGTAGCCATTAAGCACAGCAAATGTTTTTAGTTAGTTAGCTAGCAAATGAAACCTCAAGTACCGATGAAAGGGGGAGGAAGTATCTTTGCCTCAAAGCAATGGACTCCAAGCTAACTAGGTTGATATGCCTGAGAAATTGTAATTCCATGCACGTGAAGTATACACTGAGTGTACAAAATATTAGGAACACCTGTTCTTTCCATAACAGACTGAGCAGGTGTATCCAGGTGAAAGCTATGATCCCATATTGATGTCACTTGATAAATCCACTTCAATCAGTGTAGATGAAGGGGATGAGACAGGTTAAAGAAGGATTTTTAAGCCTTAAGATAATTGAGACATGGATCGTGTATGTGTGACATTCAGAGGGTGAATGGGCAAGACAAAATATTTAAGTGCCTTTGAACGGGGTATGGTAGTACGTGCCAGGCGCACCAGTTTGTATCAAGAACTGCAACGCTGCTGTGTTTTTCACGCTCAGCAGTTTCCCGTGTGTATCAAGAATGGTCCAACACCCAAAGGACATACAGCCAACTTGACACAACTGTGGGAAGCATTGGAATTAACATGTGCCAGCATCCCTGTCGAACGCTTTCGGCACCTTGTGGAGTCCATGCCCCGACGAATTGAGGCTGTTCTGAGGGTGCAACTCAATATTAGGAAGGTGTTTTTAATGTTTTGGCCAGCTCTCCATCAAAATTCCTGCTGTAGTAATTCTAGCTAGCTAGCTACACGTGAGTCATGACAGGTGAGAATCTAATTAATGTGTCTCTTTCCTTTTCTTGTTGACAAGTTATGCAACCATAATACCAATATTAAACTGCAGGATACAAGCTTAGTTGTGTAAAAACAGTAGCATAGTTGACAGAATAGACTGGAGTGATGCAACCATTACAAAGGAAAAGTAAGCAGGACTAAGCTGTAAGCTCAATTGGACACATGCAGCTACTTATCAATTCTTCAGAAGAGAGAACAACCACTCAGCCTTTGTATGTCTTCAATCTGTTATGGGCACACACTTACTGACAATGCTGGTGTAGCCTATCATAAGGTTAACATCAAATGAGACAAAATCCTTCTTCCTCAAGCAGTATACTACTTGAACTTGTGAACATTAGAGGACGTAACACGCATGCGACATTTGAACCCTGGTAGTAACCTTAATCTCCCAGAAAGTGGGGATTACTGAAAGCACAGCGTCCGCCTGCTATGACATGATCTGTGCTGCCTGCCTACAGTGCTTAACTAATATAGTATCAACTTATTTTGAGTTTGATAACAGTCAAACTCTGTAGCTAAGTTACTGTGTCTGGTGAAGTTGAGTCACCATCAGTAATGAGCCCAGAAGAACGAGCCCACCGTACTACAGTGAAAGGTGGAGGGTTATTGAATGATCCCCTTGATTTGATAAGGCTTGAGGCCCTCTGTGTCATGTGGGGGAAGTAGGGATCTGAAAAATGCATTGATTGTTTGCTCTTTATCAGAGCTTACATGAGTCACATCTCCACTGTACAGTCCGGGATGCTGGCATGTTTTTTTATGTGCATGTATGTCATCCATTCCAATAGAAGGGACTTGCTTCTATGTACTTACAGGTACTGTAAGTAATATTGGAATAAACACACTAAAGCCTATTAAGAGGAATCCACAGTCATTGTCTGTCATAGTTTGTTAATATACGTGTTTTGCAGATATGAAGAGCTCATCAACTAACTGGATATCCTGCGGCCAGCCTTTCACTGAGCCTGCCATATGGAAGCCCAAGTTCTGCATAGTTACCAACTGTCAGCTACTCCTATTGGACAAACAAGAGGTATTTAACTCCTACCATATAATGAATAATATATGGTGTGAGGATTGAAGAGATGGGAAATCATGTAGGCCTACATTTGTATTTGCTTTTTTAAGGAGAGTGGAATTCCACCCTCCTGGAGTGAACTGTCCCATTGCTTATTACCAGTAGCAACTGTAGCATAAGTTGTCCTCATTGCCTGCTGTCCTGGCTGTTCCTCAGATCCACCCACTGCTGCTGCAGGAGCGCCGGACCGAGTCGTGCACGGTGTGGCTACTACGTCACACCCTCACTGTGCCCAGAGACCGCCACACCCTTGGAGACAAAACAGCCCTGGCCACAGACAGCAGTAAGTACATTCTACCAACTCCTACCCTACCAGACTGAGTACACATCACTCCACTATACTATGGGATGAAACGCTTGCCTGTCAGTCAACACAGTAGAGTACAAGTAAAATATGTGGTCTTGTTCATTCACTCCATCTTTGAAGAAGAAATTACAAAGTAGTCAACAATCGGAAGTAGAGCAAACTAGGCTACTCGTTGTACACTACCGGTCAAAAGTTTTAGAACACCTACTCATTCAAGGGCTTTTCTTTATTTTTACTATTTTCTACATTGTAGAATAATAGTGAAGACATCAAAACTATGAAATAACACATGGAATCATGTAGTAACCAAAAAACTGTTAAACAAATGAAAATATACAGTGGGAAAAAAAAGTATTTAGTCAGCCACCAATTGTGCAAGTTCTCCCACTTAAAAAGATGAGAGAGGCCTGTAATTTTCATCATAGGTACACGTCAACTATGACAGACAAAATGAGAAAAAAAATCCAGAAAATCACATTGTAGGATTTTTAATGAATTTATTTGCAAATTATGGTGGAAAATAAGTATTTGGTCAATAACAAAAGTTTCTCAATACTTTGTTATATACCCTTTGTTGGCAATGACACAGGTCAAACGTTTTCTGTAAGTCTTCACAAGGTTTTCACACACTGTTGCTGGTATTTTGGACGATTCCTCCATGCAGATCTCCTCTAGAGCAGTGATGTTTTGGGGCTGTCGCTGGGCAACACGGACTTTCAACTCCCTCCAAAGATTTTCTATGGAGTTGAGATCTGGAGACTGGCTAGGCCACTCCAGGACCTTGAAATGCTTCTTACGAAGCCACTCCTTCGTTGCCCGGGCGGTGTGTTTGAGATCATTGTCATGCTGAAAGACCCAGCCACGTTCAAAAGTTCTATTTTGGTTTCATCTGACCATATGACATTCTCCCAATCCTCTTCTGGATCATCCAAATGCACTCTAGCAAACTTCAGACGGGCCTGGACATGTACTGGCTTAAGCAGGGGGACACGTCTGGCACTGCAGGATTTGAGTCCCTGGCGGCGTAGTGTGTTACTGATGGTAGGCTTTGTTACTTTGGTCCCAGCTCTCTGCAGGTCATTCACTAGGCCCCCCCGTGTGGTTCTGGGATTTTTGCTCACCGTTCTTGTGATCATTTTGACCCCACGGGGTGAGATCTTGCGTGGAGCCCCAGATCGAGGGAGATTATCAGTGGTCTTGTATGTCTTCCATTTCCTAATAATTGCTCCCACAGTTGATTTCTTCAAACCAAGCTGCTTACCTATTGCAGATTCAGTCTTCCCAGCCTGTTGCAGGTCTACAATTTTGTTTCTGGTGTCCTTTGACAGCTCTTTGGTCTTGGCCATAGTGGAGTTTGGAGTGTGACTGTTTGAGGTTGTGGACAGGTGTCTTTTATACTGATAACAAGTTCAAACAGGTGCCATTAATACAGGTAACGAGTAGAGGACAGAGGAGCCTCTTAAAGAAGAAGTTACAGGTCTGTGAGAGCCAGAAATCTTGCTTGTTTGTAGGTGACCACATACTTATTTTCCACCATAATTTGTAAATAAATTCATAAAAAATCCTACAATGTGATTTGTCTGTCATAGTTGACGTGTACCTATGATGGACATTACAGGCCTCTCTCATCTTTTTAAGTGGGAGAACTTGCACAATTGGTGGCTGACTAAATACTTTTTTTCCCCCACTGTATTTTATATGTGAGAATCTTCAAATAGCCACCCTTTGCCTTGATGACAGCTTTGCACACTCTTGGCATTCTCACAACCAGCTTCACCTGGAATGCTTTTCCAACAGTCTTGAAGGAGTTCCCACATATGCTGAGCACTTGTTGGCGGCTTTTCCTTCACTCTGCTGTCCGACTCATCCCAAACCATCTCAATTTGGTTGAGGTCGGGGGATTGTGGAGGCCAGGTCATCTGATGCAGCACTCCATCACGCTCCTTCTTGGTAAAATAACCCTTACACAGCCTGGAGGTGTGTTGGGTCATTGTCCTGTTGAAAAACAAATGATAGTCCCACTAAGCCCAAACCAAATGGGATGGCGTATCGCTGCAGAATGCTGTGGTAGCCATGCTGGTTAAGTATGCCTTGAATTCTAAATATATCACAGACAGTGTCACCAGCAAAGCACCCCCACACCATAACACCTCCTCCTCCATGCTTCACGGTGGGAAATACACATGCGGAGATCATCCATTCACCCACTCCGCGTCTCACAAAGACACAGCGGTTGGAACCAAAAATCTCCCATTTGGACTCCAGACCAAAGGACACATTTCCACCGGTCTAATGTCCATTGCTTGTGTTTCTTGGCCCAAGCAAGTCTCTTCTTCTTATTGGTGTCCTTTAGTAGTGGTTTCTTTGCAGCAATTTGACCATGAAGGCCTGATTCACACAGTCTCCTCTGAACAGTTGATGTTGAGATGTGTCTATTACTTGAACTCTGTGAAGCATTTATTTGGGCTGCAATTTCTGAGGCTGGTAACTCTAATGAACTTATCCTCTGCAGCAGAGGTAACTCTGGGTCTTCCAATCCTGTGGCAGTCCTCGTGAGAGCCAGTTTCATCATAGTGCTTGATGGTTTTTGCGACTGCACTTGAAGGAACTTTCAAAGTTCTTGAAATGTTCCGTATTGACTGACCTTCATGTCTTAAAGTAATGATGGACTGTCGTTTCTCTTTGCTTATTTGAGCTGTTCTTGCCATAATATGGACTTGGTCTTTTACCAAATAGGGCTATTTTCTGTATACCACCCCCCTACCTTGTCACAACACAACTGATTGGCTCAAACGCATTAAGAAGGAAAGAAATTCCACAAATTAACTTTTAAGAAGGCTCTCCTGTTAATTGAAATGCATTCCAGGTGACTACCTCATGAAGCTGGTTGAGAGAATGCCAAGAGTGTGCAAATCTTTCATTAAGACAAATATATTTTGATTTGTTTAACACATATGGAATCATGTAGTAACCAAAAAAGTTTTATGTCATAGTTTTGATGTCTTCACTATTATTCTACAATGTAGAAAATAGTAAAAATAAAGAAAAACCCTTGAATGAGTGGGTTCTAAAACTTTTGACCGGTAGTGTAAATATTGTGTTCATTGATTTTAATATCACACCAGTAAACATTATTTGTGAACTATAACTTGTTTAGCCATTTGTCTGGAGTAACTGATTTTCTACTGTGTTTGAGTCATAGTGCTACAAATGAATTGAGCCAAGATGTAGGTTCATGAAAAATGAGACTTTGATGGGAAAATTGCTTGTGGTGGTGAAATCAAGGCAGTTTGTCAGAACAGGGATAAACTCAGACCCATAAATAGTGGATTAGGCCTAACGGTGGAAAGGCGTGCTCAGACAGTATGAAAAAGTCCTGAAATGAATGTTTAGCAAAATTACCAGGTTGACGTTTATTTGGATGAGTCTTGTCCTGAAGGCAGAACTGAGTGATTTCCGCTAGATGGGCCAGCTGCAAAGTCAGAATTGTCTATATTGTAAAAATATATGAAAACGGAACGCATTTCTCCAGGTCTTTCACTCACTAATGTGACTAGCACAATTACAATTGAGAGAAATGCAATGTGCTTTTTCACATGCACAGCAATGCATTCATATTTAAATCCGGAATGTTCCTTTAAGTCGTCATATTCCAGCCGTTGACAGCCTGCTGCTTAGTTTGATCCTACAGCAGCTCTTACTGAGACACGGGTGAACCTAGCCTATTTCCTTTCCTTACCACTGGAGGTCTCAGTAGTCAATGACTGATCCTCAAACATTATCTAGTCATTCCTTTCCCAGTACACTGCAATAATGGCTAACTGTGATCACGGGACTCAAAATAGAAATTCACTGGTGATCTAATATAGTCCATACATTTGCCGACTACTGCTTGTTTTTGCTCAGTAGTTCCCCTAGCTATGCCCCTAGGTGTGCCCCTAGTAGAGTCCTTCACAGGTCAGTTTTTTGGAGCCACGCCGGCCACATCCATTCCGAGCCCCACTCGACATCAGGACAGATTTTTCTCCGCAACCCGACCCACCAACATATAATTGTTCAGAGAGCTGATCTGTTACCAGCCATATTACATTAATTTATTTAACTGTTTTTATGACTCCAGAGTAGTAGGCTTTATTATAATTATAATAATGATTAGGCTATTATTACTATTCCCCTTCCCTGCATGAATTAATTTGTCTCCATGTCTATTCACCATTTGGATGAAAGGAAACCATGCCATGAATTAAGAACGATAGGCTATCTTTTTATTTTCACAACGTGATGTGTCACTCAAATCGCTTTGAGAAAAATAGCCTTCTAATTAGCCTTCTTACCTAATGAAAGCCTGTAGCTGACATATCAAAACAAGACCTTTACCTTCAATATTGTTTAGATAATCAAATAGCTTAGGCCTAATTTAAAACTTAAATAAACCATTCCCAGCATTGAAAATAGGCTGCAAAAATAGGCTACGTTTATTTAGTAGGCTCCTCAAACCTTTACCAGCCGCTCCGGTTTACACTTTATATGGCCTGCGGATGGTCTAATGAACAAAAGCCTGAATTAATGTAATAATTAACTGAATTATCGAAAACAAGTAGGCCTACCTGCTTGCACTTTGTGCAGGTTGTGTATCCATCTACCATGTTGTTGTCCTTCCAAACTGGGTGCAGCACCTGTTTCCACGGTAATGTTGTAGCCTATACCCTTATCATAACCTATCTTTTTATTTCTCCGGGACGTCCCGTGTAGCTCAGTTGGTAGAGCATAAATGTAAAATGTATCCAGGGAAAGTAAACTTGGCAACGTGTCATATACTCATGTGGTGAGAGGGAACATAAGCTCTGAGCGTGGACAAATTATAACGTTTTAGCACCACACAAATAAGGGATAGTTAGTTCCCAGCTCCAAACACTCAATGCAAGCGTGGCTGATGTCTTATGTCTGCCTCGCCGCTCACAGAATGGAATTTGCAAAACACAATGCAACACAACAAGCTTCTGGGTTTCTTAAAAGTGTATTATCTTCATTTAAAAAATGTTTCCGACCCGCAATGTAATGGTTCTGAACCACGAGCCAACCCACGGATTGAAATAATGTTTTCATTCCACCAGCCAGTAGATTTTTTTTAAATTATTTTTTTACTTTTTTTTCGGCTCACCCGCGGGGAACCGTGGGTATCCGATCCGATGCAGGACTCTAGCCCCTAGCTGTGCCCCTAGCCGTGTCCCTTGCATCCCAACCTGGTTGTGTAGAGGAGAAGGTGGCCGGCCTTTGGTCAGATTCTCAGAGAACTGAAGTGAGAGGGATTCTGAGATATGTTTTGTTTAGTGACCATAAGAAAAAACATGCTGTGTCTTTAAGAGTTGAGTAGCAAGAGCTGGCAGCCAGGCCCTAAGTTGAGCTCAACCCAATCATAGCCCTGGAACGGCTGCCAGATGTAGCGTAGCAGCAGCCAGAACACAGCAGAGCTGTCCTTGCAAAACCAGGCAGCGCTACTCACTCAGTCAGGCGGGAGACGAGGCTAGGTTTCTGTACCTCTCTCAATTCTACATCCTCACGCACACACACACACACACACACACACACACACGCGCACACACACAGGGTTGGCAGAAAGGAGCATGTCTCATTCGGTGCTGTGAAGTTATGGAGTTGGACAACGCGGCCGAACCGGAGAGCTACAATGGTAAGGAGAACGTGTTAATCAAGCAGACAAACTGTTGAAGCCTGCTTCTGTCCCCGTGGCGAAGGGAGCTTTAAGGTCAGCAAGACTGGCAGTTGTTCAATTTGTGCTTCTCTCTTTCACTCAGTTCCAGATTTGAGTTCTGGTGAAGTGGGGCTGTTTGCTGTGGAGGCAGATAGCTTGTGGAATTCCTATGAATCAAATATTTTGTTCAAGTAGATTGAGCAGATGCCTCGGGGGGTTAATACTGTATTCAAAAGGCTGTTTACTAGGAATAACTTTTAGTCAATTTGAAAGCCACTAGGAAGAACGTTTTAGTCCATAGAGATTGCATTAGTCGAAAAAGTGATTGGACTGTTTACTGTTTTTGCTTAGAATGTGATGTCTGGGGTATTCTTCTGTCTCAGAATAAATTCAAACAATCTGTGCAGCAACTGGATTTCCACTCTGTAATCTGTGGGCTGAATGACCCATAAAAATCCTGTTTTGGGTCTTCTGAGAAATAGCAACTGCGCAGCACATCGACTCAAGTGTGAGGACGTGTAGGAGTCACTAAGATTTTTCAGAAAACAGAGATTGTTTGTCTTAAAAGTTTGTACGTTATTTGAACATTTCAGGAGAACAACTCTTCAGTGGACTGTTGAAGAGAAATTCTCCTTTGTATCATATAGCGATCCACTTGGAATATTTAGAATATTTCCACGGCCACACTTGGCTGACTTGGATTTATTCCGTTTTATTAGCCGGGCACTGTGCCATTTTCAAATTTGTCACGAGAATACCATACTAAAACCACTGTTTGGCCCAAATTTAATTTCATTGGAAATATAGTCTGTTCTCTTTATTAAATCCTACAACTAATTGGTTCACCTCATTGAAGTACAGTATGTAGTATCTACACAGTTGAGTATGGATTAGAATAGCCGCCCATCCTGGTGTTGGTGCTCAGACAGTCTTCCTCCAGGCTCTTGTCTGGGTTCTGTTGGCTCTATACTTCCCCTGACGCACCAGTCAGTAACCTAGACACTACTTTGTTCATAACTGCCAGGTGAGCTTTGTTCACAATTGCCAGTATCTTCATGTCAGTGCTCTGATATGATCAAAACATTTACTTATACTATTCTTTAGTTTGTAAGAGTTTGAATGAAGACACCTATTTTTCTATTTAACATGCCCCATGGTTAATTTGAATACATATTTTTGTATTTCTAGCTTTATGAGCATTCAATGTTTTACTCGGGTCCCATCCTTTTGTTCATCTTGCCATTTAGATGTATTCCTAGTTACAAAAATGGTCCTATTCACTGCCAACATTTAGATACAGTATGTCTTTCAAACCGGAAACCAAAGAATCTAACCACTGTTGGCTGATTTTAGAAAAACTGTAAAATGTGTTTTAAGGCGGCTTACTAAAAATCTCCAATGTTTTTTATCAATTTTACCAAGTAGGCTAAACATGCAAGTATTTAGTTTTTATCCCCTCTTGCATGGGATAACTTGTCTGCTTGGGATTAAGCCCACCTCCAGATTGAGAAATGCTTCCAGTGTACATAAGTGTAATTAAGTGTCCGCCTTATTTCCGTGACCAAAAAACTCATATATATTTTCTCTAACCTATCGAGTCTATTTGCATTGGATCATTTACAGTGCCCCTTAAAAAAGTGGCATGGCTTGCTCATGTCTTTTGAGTTAAAGCTGAGGATTGTGAATGACATTTTAATGGGTCCATTTTGGCCCTCTTGAAAAGCAAAGTGCTTGCCTCTGAATTTATTGGTAGGACTGACAGAACAATGGTGCACTTCTTTTTGACCCACCTTTTTGGGGAGTTGAACTGCATAGATACATTAAATCTAGCTTGAAACTGAGAGATGTTGAAGATTAATTTGTAACCTTTTTAGTCTATGCAATACTAGTTTTTATTTCTAAATCCACTTGGTTTATCCTGTACAGTTGTGAAAGTATGTTTTACATGAAGACTAGCTGACATTAGCTCTTCGCATGTCATTTAGGGGGAAACATGAGGCTGCCACTCATCTCATTGTTATCGCCATCCTTCGGCTTGTCTTTGAATCTAGTAACAAGGCTAAGCTGTCATTGCGCCTGCTATGTGCTTTAGTGGTTTTACTGATAGGCATGATGACAGTTGCCTTTGGCACTTCAATTCACCTTGAGAGCAAGGTACTGATTAGAGAGATTTACATTTCGATGAAATGTTTTCGATGTAATGATACGGCTCCCTGTATTCAGCTCAGTTGTATTAGAGTGGAGTAACTGATTTAGTTGTCAGATATATACAAAATAATAATCAAGATAACATTTGGACTACATTTGGCTACATGGTTTGACTAAATGGTGCCCTTGGTGTGAAATATTTGACACACTAGTTATTTTCTTTTCTTTAAACTCCACCTGTTGAACCACTGTGGTTAGATGTTGAACTACCAAGGAGAAGATAATCAGCAGATGTCCCTTCACTGTAGATCTCGTGCTCCATTTTTGACATATACACGTAAACATGTAAAAGCGTGTGGGCTTGTGACATTTGAAGTCCGAATTCCTTCGGAGAGGAACTTGGCTCAGCTGGCCGTCATATGCCAGGGCAATTTGCTGACCTCACATGCTACACACAAGTGTCTTTGTCTGTGAAAAATCAGCTGTATAAATCCCCTGCCCAATCTTCACTGTTGTTTCTATAGTCCTCCACTTAGGAAGTTCTGTCTTGCACAGCTAGTCAGGCCAATAGGCAGGAGTGCACCACGCAATGCGAGACAAGGATAGACTCATAGCGATGAGTTGAGAACATACAGTGGAACAGAATATAGCATAGAGAGAGAGAAAGTATTTTGCATAAATTCAGAACAGTATTACCCCTCTTTGTTGGCCAAGGACACCGTTGTTCAAGAAACAGCGGCCGGCTATCGCAGAGACAAATCACGGATTTTAAAAATACCTCGCGAACAAGGCCATATTTTCAAAGCCATGTATAGTGTTATTTAATATGATACATTTCACTATGCCTCTATAAAGCACGTTTCACAAGGCTTGTGAAGCCTACCTTCTCAGTTCTGACTCCAGCTACCTATTGCAGCCTCACTCCCTATATCCTGCCCTCTGAATGGCTACTCTAAGCCAGGAATGTAGCTCTCTGCAGTGCTTGTTCCCCTGAATGCCACAGAGAGAAAGAGGGAGAGAGCGTATTGTTGTAACCCAGTACCCAAACAGCTCCTGAACAAAAGAATGCCTAATTTCTATTATTTTCTTTACTCTTGAAAGAGGGAGGGACACAACTCGGAGAGTCAGTCTTGACTTTGTTACGGCCTCTCTTTGAGTTGAGAGAAGGGGAAATGGCTGGGACATTGTGGATAACTCCAACTTAATGTTCAGCTTTCAGAGGAACGGATCAAAGTCACTATTTTTCTTTGGAGTGAGAAAAAGTATGTCTGAAGTTCTCCCTCATCCTTACACCTTTCCCAGCTGTCATCTTTTGCTGATGTTTCCCTAGCCAGGAGAGAGAGAGGTTCTCCAGGGAGTCCCTTCATTGCTTTGTGCTCTTTGTGGAAGACGGATGCTCGTTGCAGTGAAATCCACAGGTAATGTACTGTACATTCCAATCTCAAAACTCCAGAGAGTCAGCAATGCTTTTGAATGTACCCCTGCACATTGACTCTGTACTGATACTCCTTGTATATAGCCTCGTTATTGTTTTTGTGTTACTATTTGCATTGTTGGGATTGGGCTTGTAAGTAAGCATTTCACTGTAAAGTCTACACCTGTTGTATTTGGCTCATGTGACCAATACCATTTGAGTTGATTTGTAGGTTTTCAATCTCTATGTAAAAATCGAGTTTGCTGCCATGGTAACGCCAATATAGAAATTACAGCAGGTAGCTCTTCGATCATGCCAAGTTGTGACTTCACCCTCCATAAGTCACCAAAGTGAAGTTCTTTTTGTCAGAATGTACTGTACTGTATAGGCCTAAGTCGGCAAGCAGTCGGTGTGAATGTGAATTGTATGTAGTCCCGTGTAGCTCAGTTGGTAGAGCATGGCGCTTGCAACGCCAGGGTTGTGGGTTTGTTTCTACTCTAAAACAAGACACAGGGCCGTAATAGCCTGTAAACTTGAGTGAAACCATGGGGAATGAGGATGGGTTTTTGTGTTGTGTTTTTGCTGTTTGCATCATGTGCGTGTTGTAAAGTACTTTTGTCTTTAAAATTATTTCAGACCTGGTTGGTTGCTGTACACCTTATCTAGTGAATGCGTTTTGTGTCTCTGGACTGCTCTCGTCAATGTACAATGGCTCAGAGTCACACTGCCTGCAGAAACAACAGTTCCCTACCAGTTTACCGCCAACTGGATTGAGAAGGTCCTTCTAGTGAGAACGTACACAACACTGCTTATTATCCTTCCATCAGGGCATTATTTCTGTACACTTTTCCCACCCTGTTCTCCAGAGGGAAACCCATCCTTCTATTCATTTACCACACTCACTCACTCCTAGAATCCTCTCTGTGCTCAAACAATGTAGCTTGGATGATAAGTTATGACAATCTCAATCTTTTTTTTCTGGGGGTAGATCAGCTTAATATTGCAGATAGATTGTAACTTCTATCAATGTAATTGTCTGCATCACTTCCAATCCCCCATGTTTTTTATATATATATATACTCCCCTTTATTACAATCTCAATCTTTACTAGGGTTGCAAAATTCCAGAAAACCTTCCCAGTCCTCTGGAATTTTCTGAAATGTTGCAACCCTAATATTTACATACAGACACACAGTCAGCATGCTAATGATAGGATTGCTAATCCAGATGAAAGCTGTGACTATCAGAAATGTTTTTTAATGAGTGTAGCTAGTGTTAATCTTAAGATAAAGATTGTGCTGTGAGTAGGCTGTTCCACAGATTTAATATTAGAATATAGGGAAGTTGCCTCCCGAGTGGCACAGCGGTCTAATGCACTGCATCGCAATGCTTAATGCGTCACTACAGATCCGGGTTCGATCCCAGGCTGTGTCACAACCGGCCGTGACCGGGAGTCCCATAGGGCAGCGCACAATTGTCCCAGGGTCGTCCGGGTTAGGGGAGGGTTTGGCTGGGGGGCTTTACTTGGCTCATCGCGCTCTATGGACTCCTTGTGGCGGGCCGGGCGCCTGCAGGCTGACTTTGGTCGTCAGTAGAACAGTGTTTTCTCCGACACGTTGGTGCGGCTGGCTTCCGGGTTAAGCGGGCGGGTGTTAAGGAGCGCGGTTTGGAAGTTTGAAATGAAGTAGCCTAAGTCTACTTAGGGCTGGACGATATGGCCAAAATGACATATCACGGTATAAAACATTTGCTTTATGAGTAGTGCGTGACTCTAGGGTGGCAACACATACATTCTAAGTGATTTCAATGGGTCTTTCTCCATTCTGATTGTTTTATACTGTTCAATTCAACTTCAACCAATTTCTTTTCCCTACATTTTCATAAATTTCAGCATTTCCTGCACTCATTTGTGAATTTCCACACTGCCACGTAGGGCTGCACGATATGGGCAAACAATCTAGGCCTTAACTTTAACCAAATGTTGTGAATGGACTTGCAATTTAGAGCAAAACACTTGGGTGAACTGTTGGAATCACGGAAATAGAATGATTATTCTAATTATGTAGTTAGAATATAATAGTGGGTGCTTTGAATACAGTGTTTGACATGACAACGAATGAAAATGCTAGGGAGGAGCTATTGTGACAGGGTAGGAACCAAAGTGTTGTTAAGTGTTTCCTAGGGGACCCTATAATCTTTGGCTACATTAAATGTTTTCTCTTAGCTACTTCTTGTAGCTAACCTATTCATACTTCACGTATTCCTCTTTGATTTAGAATATACTGTTGCACAAACAACATGCTGATTTGAGGTCTACCCCATCACTGGTAGCTGTATAGCTAATTACATTTGCTCTGACTCAGTACATTCATTAGCTAGTTGGCTAGCTAGCCAGCTAACTAGCAATTAGCATTAGCGGCTAACAAGATTTAGGCCCAACTTGCTAAGAAAAGACTAACTAGCTGTTTTCAGATGTAAGAAACGCAAAGTAATAATGTAATTATAGCACGCTAGAGGATTTATATTAAGAAGCAAAGTGAAAACAGCATCGTTGTCATCAATTTTTGCATGTGCTGCGTTGACCATGCAGACTGAAAGCAAATGTCTCATGGTCGAGGAACAACAAATGCGCTCCTTGAGTGACTGGGCGGGGCTAGGTCTGTGTGGAAAGCGTCATGGAGAGAGAGCGGAGAGAGATGACTCAAGTAGCGACGTAAACTATAAAAATGGACATTACACACGGCGTATCACATTTAACAAACCAAACATTCAAATACCGTTATAGTAAAGTAAAAACCCAAACTGGTCCGTGCATCAATACCGGTATATCGTAAAATACGGTATACCGCCCAGCCTTAAGTCTACTAATATGAGCTATTGCTAACTGTTGTAGTAGTAGTAGTTTTAAGGGTAATATATTTGTTTAAAAAGTAACTGGTGCATATTCATGTAATGAATTTATCCTTAGATTTATAATTATTGTGATAATTGAGTCAATTTTTTTGCCCATATCGCACAGCTCTAGATGAAAGCCAATGGAGAGAGCACAAGACCTGGAATTAGCACTGAAGCTTTGGCAAGTTTTTGTTGGCCAGCGCTGGGTGGAGTAATAAGCTGATTACGGGTGTTTAGAACAATCCTTTATCTGGTATCACTAGTTATCTTTGAGTATAAAGATGTCCTTCACTAATAGTGGTGATGACCAGAGTCTCAAGTAGAACCATCTCCACAACCAAAACTGGGATTTGAAAGCCAACTGAAGGTTTTGAGGGTAGGCCAATGCTATGTTTGGCATTCTGAGGGTCCATTTCTACTGCATGTATTGTGTATATGTACAGTGCCTTCGGAAAGTATTCAGACACCTTGACTTTTTCCATATTTACAGCCTTATTCTAAAATGGATTAAATAAAAACAATTCCTCAGCAATCTACACACAATACCACATAATGACAAAGCGAAAACAGGTTTGTAGAAACTTTTGCAAATTTATAAAAAATAAATAAAAAAATACCTTATTTACGTAAGTATTCAGACCCTTTGCTATGAGATTCGAAATTGAGCTCAGGTGCATCCTGTTTCCATTGATCATCCTTGAGATGTTTTACAACTTGATTGGAGTCCACCTGTGGTAAATTCAATTGATTGGACATGATATGGAAAGGCACACACCTGTCTATATAAGATTCCACAGTTGACAGTGCATGTCAGAGCAATAATCAAGCCATGAGGTCGAAGGAATTGTCTGTAGAGCTCTGAGACAGGATTGTGTCGAGGCACAGATCTGGGGAAGGATACCAAAACATTTCTGCAGCATTGAAGGTCCCCAAGAACACAGTGGCCTCCATCATTCTTAAATGGAAGAAGTTTGGAACCACGAAGACTTCCTAGAGCTGGCCGCCCGGCCAAACTGAGCAATCGGGGGGAAAAGGGCCTTGGTCAGGGAGGTGACCAAGAACCCGATGGTCACTCTGACAGAGCTCCAGAGTTCCTCTGTGGAGATGGGAGAACCTTCCAGAAGGACAACCATCTCTGCAGCACTCCACCAATCAGGCCTTTATGGTAGAGTGGCCAGACGGAAGCCACTCCTCAGTAAAAGGCACATGACAGCCCGCTTGGAGTTTGCCAAAAGGCACCTAAAGACTCTCAGACCATGAGAAACAAGATTCTCTGGTCTGATGAAACCAAGATTGAGCTCTTTGGCCTGAATGCCAAGCGTCACGTCTGGAGGAAACCTGGCACCATTCCTACAGTGAAGCATGGTGTTGGCAGCATTATGCTGTGGGGATGTTTTTCAGCAGCAGGGACTGGGAGACTAGTCAGGATCGAGGGAAAGATGAACGGAGCAAAGTACAGAGAGATCGTTGATGAAAACCTGCTCCAGAGAGCTAAGGACCTCAGACTGGGGCAAAGGTTCACCTTCCAACAGAACAACGACCCTAAGCACACAGCCAAGACAACGCAGGAGTGGCTTCGGGACAAGTCTCTGAATGACCTTGAGTGGCCCAGCCGGAGCACAAATACAGGTGTTCCAAGCTTGTAACGTCATACCCAAGAAGACTGCTGTAATCGCTGCCAAAGGTACTTCAACAAAGTACTGAGTAATGGGTCTGAATACTTATGTAAATGTGATGTTTCAGTTAGATTTTATTTATAAATGAGCAGAAATGTCTAGAAACAAGTTTTGCTTTGTGATCATGGGGTATTTTGTGTAGATTGATATATATATTTATATATATATTTTTTAAAATCAATATTAGAGTAAGGCTGTAACGTAACAAAATGTGGAAAAAGTCAAGGGGCCTGAATACTTTCCAAAGTACTCACTGGACAGTTTATTAGGTACACCACTCTGTTCACGAATATGGATCGCTCCTACAGACAGTGAGTTACATGGCCATGGCTTTTTATATAAAGTAGGCAGACAGTCATTGAGGCATTCAGTTACTGTTTGATTGAATGTTAGATTGGGCAAAACAAGTGACGTAAGCGACTTTGAGCGTGGTATAATCGTGCCAAGCGCGCCGGATCCAGTATCTCAGAAACGGCTGACCTCCTGGGCTTTTCACACACGACAGTATCTAGGGTTTACCGAGAATGGTGCATCAAACAAAAAACATCCAGTCTTCGGCAATCCTGTTGGTGAAAACAGCTCGTTGATGAGAGAGGTCGAAGGAGAATGGCAAGAATTGTGCAAGCTAACAGGCGGGCCACAGACAAACAAATAATGGCGGTACAACAGTGGTGTGCAGAACGGCATCTTGGAACGCACAACTCGTCGATCCTTGTCACGGATGGTCTATTGCATCAGACGACCACACCGATCTGCTAAAAACAACAAGAAGCGGCTCCAGTGGGCACGCGATCACCAACACTGGACAATTGATGAGTGGAAAAATATTGCCTGGAATATGACAGCACAGTCCCCAGACCTCAACCCAATAGAGCATCTTTGGGATGAGATGGAACGGGCTGTTCACAGCATGAATGAACCACTGTCCAATCCGCAGCAACTGCATGATGCCATCAGGTCAGCATGGACCAACATCCCTGTGGAACGTTTCCGACACCTTGTAGAATACCCCAAAGAATTCAGGCTGTTCTGGAGGCAAAGGGTGGTCCGACCCGGTACTAGATGGGTACCTAATAAACTGTCCGGTGAGTGTATATTATTTTGTATGATTTAGCCCAATATCTCACATTGGCCATACGCACGACTACAAAAAAGATGGGAACAGCATGCAGACTCAAGTAGGTCACCCAGACCTCTTTGTCCTGCTCATAAGACATTTTCCGCAGCCTGCCGTGAAACACCTCTGCCTGTATTTCTGGCCTGGCCTCAGCTTTAAACGATGACAGCTTTTGAAACACGGCTGATTTGAGAGAACTCCAGAGATTAGTCTTGTTTTTGGAAGAGCTGTGGAAAATTCACAGCCCCCAGGCTTTTCACAGAGAAGCCTCTCACGGCAGCGGGTGGGCGCAGGCGGGAGGGAGCAGCGCTAGGTACTGTATGAAGGAGCAGACCAGACTGAGGGGTGGGTGACTGAGCGTATGTGACATGCCTAAGAGGGCTAGGATTCCAAATGGATTAGATCCTATCACTGCTGTATTATCACCCTCTCCAGAGGCATGAATTGCATTTATGAAGGGGGGAAAACAACTAACTGAAACCTGCCCCTGTCAAGGCGTCATGTGTCCTCTAAACTGCTTGCAGCATGGCAGAGATTTTTCAGGGGCTGGAGGTTGTTGGAACATTCATTCAGCGATGTATGTTTGTGAAATTAAAAAGCTGCAGAATGTGGGTTGCACCAGTCTGAGCAATGATATGAAATGAAGGCAAAGAGAAACCCTGGACTGTGATCACTGGAGCCTCACTTTGCAGTCCTGGGTTTGAACGATTACAGCAATTGTCTCTCAATGATCTATGCAATGCTGAAGGCATGCAAAAAATAAACATGTATTTTTGCAGCACTTTTTATGTATAGACAGTAGACCCAGTCGCTTATTACTGTATAATTGCACATATACACTACATGATCAAAAGTATGTGAGCACCTGCCCGTCGAACATCTAATTCCAAAATCATGGGCATTAATATGGAGTTGGTCCCCCCCTTTGCTGCTATAACAGCCTCCACTCTTCTGGGAAGGCATTCCACTAGATTTTGGAACATTGCTGTGGGGACTTGCTTCCGTTCAGCCACAAGAGCATTAGTGAGGTCAGGCACTGATGTTGGGCGATTAGGCCTGGCTCGCAGTCGGCGTTCCAATCCATCCCAAAGGTGTTCGATGGGGTTAAGGCCTTGGCAGGCCAGTCAAGTTCTTCCACACCGATCTCGGGGAAAAAACATTTCTGTATGGACCTCGCTTTGTGCACAGGGGCATTGTCATGCTGAAACAGGGAAGGGCCTTCCCCAAACTGTTGCCACAAAGTTGGAAGCACAGAATCGTTTAGAATGCCATTGTATGCTGTAGCGTTAAGATTTCCCTTCACTGGAACTAAGGGGCCTAACCCGAACATTGAAAAACAGCCCCATACCATTATTCCTCTTCCACCAAACTTTATAGTTGGCACTATGCATTAGGACAGGTAGCGTTCTCCTGGCATCCGCCAAACCCAGATTTGTCCGTCGGACTGCCAGATGGTGAAGCGTGATTCATCACTCCAGAGAACGCTTTTCCACTGCTCCAGAGTCCAATGGCGGCGAGCTTTACACCACTCCAGCCGACGCTTGGCATTGCGCATGGTGATCTTAGGCTTGTGGGCGGCTGCTCGGCCATGGAAACCCATTTCATGAAGCTCCCGACGAACAGTTATTGTGCTGACGTTTCTTCCAGAGGCAGTTTGGAACTCGATAGTGAGTGTTGTAACCGAGGACCGACGATATTTACTAGATATGCTCTTCAGCACTCGGCGATCCCGTTCTGTGAACTTGTGTGGCCTACCACTTCAATGCTGAGCCGTTGTTGCTCCTAGAAGTTTCCACTTCACAATAACAGCTCTTACAGTTGACCGGGGCAGCTCTATCAGGGCAGAAATTTGACGAACTGATTGTTGGAAAGGTGGCATCCTATGACTGTGCCACGTTGAAAGTCACTGAGCTCTTCAGTAAGGCCATTCTACTGCCAATGTTTGTCTATGGAGATTCCATGGTTGTGTGCTATATTTTATACACCTGTCAGCAACGGATGTGGCTGAAATAGCTGAATCCACTCATTTGAGGGGGTGTCCACATACTTTTGTATATAAATAGTGTATATAGGCCTACATGAATGCATTAATTGTAACTTCATAGAGTTTTTAGCCAAAGTTGTCTCTGAGTGTCGGGTGAAATTGGGTCAGCCCAAACTTCTCCAGATGTTTTTTTAAAGATCTGTGCGCTCAGACTGTTGTGGGAAGTAAGTGGATTTGAATGCTGACAAAACAGCATACCAGTGTGTTTTCTGGACCCTGTCCTTTTGCTGACACAAACACATTGACTGGCTGTGTTTTAAATCACTTGGGGAAAGTAAACAAGTTATCTTGATTTAAATTATATCATGTTTTTACTATGAGTTGTTTTGGCAACTGACATTGTTAGGGGTTTCAATCGCATTTTCAACTCTACTGATGGTTTTGACAGAAACAAATGTGTGTTTTATATAGTGAATGTTCCCACTCTGGTCTTGAAACGTGCCCTCTAGCCAACAGCTAGCAGATACAGTGCGGGTAGGCTACTGTACATGATGAGATGATTATTTGTCAAACGGCAGCCAAGCATTGATCGTCATGTCACCAGAATAAGACCCTCGATATTTATTGGAAATAAGCGTCAAGCTCATCACTGTGTACTTTCACCACACTGTGAAGTTCATCATAACTTATTTCATGTGTAGCCTAATAAACTGCATGCTTTCCCGAGTCGTAGTTAGCGGACCACACACACGCGTGACTCAAAGTTTACTTTGATATGATGGTTATTATATCAATATTTGCACATAAAGCCGTTTCCACCGCAATTTCTTGCATAATACATTTTACCGACACAAAAAGATACGACCTCGTCTAGCGTATTTATTTTGTCGACATTTGGAAAGTTTACCGGCAAG
Source organism: Coregonus lavaretus (assembly GCF_964263955.1). Lineage (NCBI taxonomy): Eukaryota > Metazoa > Chordata > Actinopteri > Salmoniformes > Salmonidae > Coregonus > Coregonus lavaretus. The sequence continues at coordinate 13,267,207 of NC_140001.1, forward strand.
TGTGCTGTTTCCATCAAGCCCGTCGTTACATTTTCTAATCCGACACACTAATTTTACTTGCATAAAAAGGTTGGTTGGAAACCTGTTTAGAGACATCCAAAATCCTGTGGATCCATTTTCAATGCTTACACATACTGAGATGATATGCAGGTTACCAGCCACACACATGGTGTCCATCCCTTTACTATGCTTAGCTTAATCCCCATTCCACACTGTGCCCTAAGGTTGCAGGCTCAAGGGACTAAGCTGTCAGTGTACATGAATATTGCACAGAGAGATCTCTGCTGGCTGGTGGGACTGTTGGACAAATAATGAAAGGATTGCTGTAAGTAATGTCTGACTGCATCGCTGGCATATTTCAGCTACCACTGAAATGCATTACCTGTGTGTGCTAAGTATGTTTCTTTTTTATCAAATGTATAATTTCTGCAGGTTGTTGAATGACTTTGTCAGAGTGGAGAAAGAGGGGTTTCTCTTTTTTTAGATTATTTATTTCGAATCCTTTTCTCTCATGATAGTCTTAGCTGTAGGTTTGAAGCCTCATTCATTAGGATAAGTGTTGAGTGAATAATTATTCACTGTCATCCTATTTCTTTTATGTTTTACTTCATTAATAAGCTACTTTTTTAATGTCGTTTTTTAATTAGACTACATTCCTTGGTTTGTATAATGCTGTTTATATTTGTATTTATTGTGGATTCCCATTAGCTGCTGCCAACACCTTTTTGGGGTCCAGCAAAATTAAGGCAGTTATATATTTTAAAAACATTACAAAAACATTACAATACATTCATAACAGATTTCACAACATATTAAGTGTGTGCCCTCAGGTCTCTACTACCACATATCTATAACACAAAATCCATGTGTACATGTGTGTATTGTGTTCACACTGATGTATGGCTTTTGGTGTGTGTTAAGTCTGTCATCTTGTCTCAGATGAATGAAGCATATTAAAGCCATTCAATGTGTACTGAGCTCATGAAGGTCTTTTGTAGGTTTATCATGTTAAAAGGCAGACACAGAGAACATTAGCAATAACACTGTCGGTATGATTCACATCACAAATCAACTCATTGTTTACATTCACAAAATGCATGTTCATCCATAGATGATTCATCTGTTTTTGTTATGCTGGCACACCCATGCTTGTACAGTGGTGCCAAGTCTCTCCCGTCTCTAAATGTATTCATGTCCAGGCCACTGTGGTCCGGAGATAAAACAGACAGTGTCTTCAACGTCATCCTATAATTCATTGGGATCTGTCTAATGTACACAACAGCTTCTGCCGCGCTAAACACACAGGCGGTTTCTCCTCTGTTCTCTGCATGTGTAATGAAGCAAGCTGATGTCCTGTGTAGTTACCACTGTGCTGGAGACTGTGACTGTTCAAAGATACTAGGCTGTTTTACAGCGGTTGAATTAATTGAATCCTTGTGTTTTGTCATTTTGTCTTATATAGCCTACAGTGGAGGCTGCTGAGGGGAGGACGGCTCATAATAATGGCTGGAACGGAGCAAATGGAATGACATCAACCAATGTTGTTTGCTGTATTTGATACCATTCCACTCATTCCACTCCAGCCATTACCACAAGCCCATCCTCCCCAATTAAGGTGCCACCAACCTCCTGTGATAGCCTAGTCTCTGGAGGGATGTTTTTGAAGGATTTCCATGAATTATGTTGTTAGTAAATTGAAAGCAATTTACTAATAACATCATGAAACACTACCGCATCAGTAGTAGGGAAAGAGATACATGGGCTGTGTTCCCATTCCCTACCCAAAGTGTGAACTTGCGCACTCCCCTCCTGGATGGATTGAATAGCATTGGATTGGTGTAAGTAAGCACATACTGAGGGAGTGAACGAGTGCACACTTCAGAGCCTGGATGAACCTTTTGATAATCCACCCTAGTTCAATAGCACTTCTCCCCTTCTCCAAAGGAGGGCGCTGCATGGAAACATTTGGGGCCATGACTAGAGGCACCACGGTATAGATATACTGAAACATACCCAGCTTAATTTGATTCCTATCACCGCCACTGTCTGTCTCCTATTGCGCCAGGACTAATGGAATATTCACCACAGTAGAAAAGTGGTTGGGGGGGATGAGAATGTGTGGGCTGCTGTGTGCTGTTGTACAGGAACCCTCAGGGCCATGTGCAGTAGGAAGAGAGGGACAGGAGGTAGAACCCTCAGGGCCATGTGCAGTAGGAAGAGAGGGACAGGAGGTAGAACCCTCAGGGCCATGTGCAGTAGGAGGAGAGGGACAGGAGGTAGAACCCTCCGGGCCATGTGCAGTAGGAGGAGAGGGACAGGAGGTAGAACCCTCAGGGCCATGTGCAGTAGGAAGAGAGGGACAGGAGGTAGAACCCTCAGGGCCATGTGCAGTAGGAGGAGAGGGACAGGAGGTAGAACCCTCAAGGCCATGTGCAGTAGGAAGAGAGGGACAGGAGGTAGAACCCTCAAGGCCATGTGCAGTAGGAGGAGAGGGACAGGAGGTAGAACCCTCAAGGCCATGTGCAGTAGGAAGAGAGGGACAGGAGGTAGAACCCTCAGGGCCATGTGCAGTAGGAAGAGAGGGACAGGAGGTAGAACCCTCAGGGCCATGTGCAGTAGGAGGAGAGGGACAGGAGGTAGAACCCTCAAGGCCATGTGCAGTAGGAAGAGAGGGACAGGAGGTAGAACCCTCAGGGCCATGTGCAGTAAGAGGAGAGGGACAGGAGGTAGAACCCTCAGGGCCATGTGCAGTAGGAGGAGAGGGACAGGAGGTAGAACCCTCAGGGCCATGTGCAGTAAGAGGAGAGGGACAGGAGGTAGAACCCTCAGGGCCATGTGCAGTAGGAGGAGAGGGACAGGAGGTAGAACCCTCAGGGCCATGTGCAGTAAGAGGAGAGGGACAGGAGGTAGAACCCTCAGGGCCATGTGCAGTAAGAGGAGAGGGACAGGAGGTAGAACCCTCAAGGCCATGTGCAGTAGGAAGAGAGGGACAGGAGGTAGAACCCTCAGGGCCATGTGCAGTAGGAGGAGAGGGACAGGAGGTAGAACCCTCAGGGCCATGTGCAGTAGGAGGAGAGGGACAGGAGGTAGAACCCTCAGGGCCATGTGCAGTAAGAGGAGAGGGACAGGAGGGGGTGCTCAGAGCAGAGGGAATGTATTGTATCTATTGATGGAGCCAGACTGCATAACCCACACATAGAATATTGCTTTGAATAACTGAAATTATATGATACAGCTAAATTTATTTGGCCCCCAAAGTTGTTGAGAGAATGCCAAGAGTGTGCAAAGCTGTCATCAAGGCAAAGGGTGGCTATTTGAAGAATCTCAAATATAAAATATATTTTGATTTGTTTAACACTTTTTTGGTTACTACATGATTCCATATGTGTTATTTCATAGTTTTGATGTCTTCACTATTATTCTACAATGTAGAAAATAGTAAAAATAAAGAAAAACCCTTGAATGAGTAGGTGTGTCCAAACTTTTGACTGGTAGTGTATATGTGATCGTATACAAATGTAAGCAAGGTTTGAAATGATTATATTTAGGTCAAATTTGATATCTTCTTGAGGTCAATTTGCAGTCTACAAATTATTTGTAGTTATGTTCAGGGCCCCTGACCATCCACTCTAGAAAAAATCAGCCCGCAGCTAAATCTAGTTGATGATCCCTGCAGTATGGTATCCTGCACTATTTTTCTCTCCTCTGTCGATTCTGTCCAGTCGTCTCTTTAACAAATGAATTACACTTTTCTAGAGACTACACAGATGTTGATCAGCTGTTTCTTTCCTTATATTCATTACGTAATCACTGTGTCCAAAGAAGACTATATGATTTACATTAATAGGCTGTTTATCTTCTGAATGGAGAGTGTAGCGTATGTGGAGTTGTCGAAATTCCTCAGTCTGGAGTGGTATGTGGGAGCTTTTAATCCGCACAGCTTTGTGTGGCCGAAATAATGCCTTTATGGGGAGGAAGTGGATCCCAGCTCCATCTGTAAGCCACACACACCCACCAAAATGCTTCTCGAAATATATTGCCTCCCTGCCAAAGATGGAGCATATATTTGTTAATCAACACACAGGCTTATTTTCATTTGGGTAATGGAATGAAATCTAACCAAATCCATGTGGCCGGGCAGGGGAAGGAGAGATGGGGGAGAAAAAGACTGAAGCAGTAATGTTCTGGAGCTGTCTTGGACAGGATTACTTGTGTGGATGGGACACTGGGAGGAGATCATGGCCAGCATTCACAAAGCTTCTCAGAGTAGCAGTGCTTATCTAGGATCAGATTAGATCATAATGAATACGATTATATGAACAGTGGGGGAACTGATCCTAGATCAGCACTCCTACTGAGATGCTTTATGAATATGGGCCCAGGGCATAGCATAATGCTGCAGGGGCAGTAATAGTATCATCAATCGTTGATGATAAAGCCAGCTCTGTGTGGGTGCAGACAGTGTCTAGCTGCTCCTGGGAAGAGCCATGGTTCAAAGGGAGGTCGGCAGTCTTTCTGTACCTCTGGCGTTAAAGAGAGTGAGAGAGACTGAAAGTGAGTTTGAGTTCTTTACCCTACCCAGTTGGAATCCCTTCTAGCCTATTTTTATACTAATGAATGCTGCCTGTGACCTGACCAGGAAAAACTCTGCCACCTAGTCATAGGCTAAAACGAGGGCCCATAGTTATGGACTACTACAAGGGTGTCACTCATTTTGCCCTGGGGGCCGCATTCCGTCTTTAATTCGTATATATTCCCTTGCTGTCAAAATTAGCAAAAAAACAGTCCTCTAGCCATCGTTTTTGGAATTTGCGATGCTCCCTGACTGTCTAGCTTTCATTTTGGTGATTATTAGCGAGCTGGACAGTACAGAAACTGTATGAATGTAGGTCCATTATCATTTCTACACAGTTTCGATTTGGTTTTAGTCATTTTAGTAGTTTGGGATGGATCCGGCCTGTGGGCCGTATGTTTGACATCCCTGGACAAGTATATGTAGGGTTGAGTTTTTCCTGGTATGTTAAGGTTGCCAGGACAAACTCCCGGCCCCTGTGACTGGCTGTTGTTCCCAGGGTCACGTGTGAGGAGCTCAGAGGGGTGTGACTGGGTGTGTAACATTAGCAGCACTGTTGCTGGACTGATGGGACGTGTTCCCCCGTCAAGGCTTTGGGGGTGTAGGGTCACATGCTGTCAACGTCTAAAAAAGAACATTGAATCATAAAATAGCCTATCACCAGGGCTGTACCTCTATACTGCTCTTCAATGACAAACTATCAGCACTGGTATCTCAAAAAATCATTTTTCTTTTGTTTGACACCGGCACGCTGCTGGAGAGGCCACAAGCATGACATTTACATTTTAGTCATTTAGCAGACGCTCTTATCCAGAGCGACTTAAATTATTATAATTTTTTTTTCCTACCCCCTGTGGGAATCGAACCCACAACCCTGGCGTTGCAAACGCCATGCTCTATCAACTGAGCTGGGCCAATTGCGCGCCGCCCCATGGGTCTCCCGGTCACGGCCGGCTACGACAGAGCCTGGATTCGAACCAGGATCTCTAGTGGCACAGCTAGCACTGCAATGCAGTGCCTTAGACCACTGCGCCACTATGACCCCTGACCTGCCCCCTCAGGAGCATAACTCACCTCCTCACTGGGATTGTTTATCCTGACATGTAGGTGCAGTGCAGTGCTGTTCTCTAGTCTAGCACATTACATCAGAAGCTGCTCAACTCAGTACAACAGAGGGTTGACTGAATAGTCTGAATAGGTTTCTGGCAGACTGTTAGTATATCTGAGGTTGAAATGTCGGGAACAGTGAGAAAAGGTTTGGGGAGGAAGTCCTACTACTACTACTACAGAGTACTGGTTCGGACCCGTCTGCACAGACCGCACAGTCGCTCCAGGAGTAGGACCAGAGCTGCAAACAGAGTTAACCAACTACTATTTTATCCTTTGGGACAGCCCTCCTCCACCATAAAAGTCATCCCTCAGGACTGTTGTTTGTCACTTCAATTCGTTTTGTCTAACCTAAATATCCCAGGAGAAGGTGTGATGTATGGTGTTGAACAGTGAACAAGTAGGCTACCACTGTAACTGCACAGTAAACTAGGGCTGTCCCCGACAAAAAAATTATCTTGGTCGATCGAAATACATTTTAACGTGTATTTTTCCATATATATATTATATAAACTATATGTATTGAGCTTGTCTGATGCTTTAAGCATACATGATGAAATAAGACACAAATGACTTGAGGGAGCCAGAGATCAAGATAACCAGAAGAAAAAAGCCTTAACCTGACCCGACCATCCTCCTCTTGCTCCTGCTGGCTTTCGCAGATTCTGCCGTTACTCTCCTGAAGTTGCCGGTAATAGGCTATAATAGGTCGGCAACCTTTCTCATGTTGAATACCAATTTATCGGACTATTTCTACCGATCTGCGTGCCAGTTATGGTTTTCATATGCACATTTTCGTGGAACAGTTTCATTTAATTTATAATGTCTTCGTATCTCAAAAGCATTGTCATGTGGTTATTAAAAATTATATCCAAATCTAAATGAAAATTATACAAACCCAAAAAGTAACTTCTATTGCCATTTGCCAACTATGTAAAAATCGCCTACATAAAGCCAACAAATAAAAACATTGCATCCTGCAGGTAGAAAATATCCTGATTTAAAAATAAATATCCTATAAATCACATTGGCTACCGCATGGCCTGTCTGCAACGAACTTGTATCAACTATCAACTTGGGTCCGGCCTGAATGCGCTAGCAAACTTGCAACATTGTATAAAATATTCTGGTCTCTCAGTTTCCTGCGCCAGTGAGCTCGGGACAGACACGGCTGTAGGCTATTTGCGCAAGGGGTAAGAGGTCATCAGGTAGGCCTATTTTATGATGTTTCCACTGGATCAGAGCATGACATTTTTCCCTTTCACGCTGAGTGGTTATCGAAAGGGAGAGAGCTGGAAATATTTTTCTAATAAATTGAGGAACTATTGTCATTCTCAATGGATGTAAAAACAGACTTTGTTTGCTTGCTGTTTGAGGTGAAGAAAACATTACTTTGAGTAGCTCCACAGCTCATTAGTGGTGGTGCGTTAAGCCAATCAGAAATACTATCAGATCCCCAAATGGGCACATTTATATGCCTACATTTGCACATAGGCCAAGTAGCCTATAGGCTTACTTCTATGAGTAATCAGGTGTGTGTCCTTACTCAACATTGACTGGAGCGCTCCAAACAAAAGACAATGACTAAATTGACAACTCGTAAATGGAATGAAATAAACCAAATCTTGATTCTCACAAGCATAGGTTGTGCGCTCTGCAAACAACGTGTCCACTCAGACAATGAGAACAGTAGAATACTGGAATAATAATATATTGAACGCATTAACAGAAATTAACTTAACAAAACAAACATTGTAGATTAGGAATTAACGGTAAATGTACTACTGGTGATATACAGTGGGGAGAACAAGTATTTGATACACTGCCGATTTTGCAGGTTTTCCTACTTACAAAGCATGTAGAGGTCTGTAATTTTTATCATAGATACACTTCAACTGTGAGAGACGGAATCTAAAATCCAGAAAATCACATTGTATGATTTTTAAGTAATTCATTTGCATTTTATTGCATGACATAAGTATTTGATCAGAAAAGCAGAACTTAATATTTGGTACAGAAACCTTTGTTTGCAATTACAGAGATCATACGTTTCCTGTAGGTCTTGACCAGGTTTGCACACACTGCAGCAGGGATTTTGGCCCACTCCTCCATACAGACCTTCTCCAGATCCTTCAGGTTTCGGGGCTGTCGCTGGGTAATATGGACTTTCAGCTCCCTCCAAAGATTTTCTATTGGGTTCAGGTCTGGAGACTGGCTAGGCCACTCCAGGACCTTGAGATGCTTCTTACGGAGCCACTCCTTAGTTGCCCTGGCTGTGTGTTTCGGGTCGTTGTAATGCTGGAAGACCCAGCCACGACTCATCTTCAATGCTCTTACTGAGGGAAGGAGGTTGTTGGCCAAGATCTCGCGATACATGGCCCCATCCATCCTCCCCTCAATACGGTGCAGTCGTCCTGTCCCCTTTGCAGAAAAGCATCCCCAAAGAATGATGTTTCCACCTCCATGCTTCACGGTTGGGATGGTGTTCTTGGGGTTGTACTCATCCTTCTTCTTCCTCCAAACACAGCGAGTGGAGTTTAGACCAAAAAGCTCAATTTTTGTCTCATCAGACCACATGACCTTCTCCCATTCCTCCTCTGCCAATGACCATCTGGATGATCCAAACTTCAGACGGGCCTGGACATGCGCTGGCTTGAGCAGGGGGACCTTGCGTGCGCTGCAGGATTTTAATCCATGACGGCGTAGTGTGTTACTAATGGTTTTCTTTGAGACTGTGGTCCCAGCTCTCTTCAGGTCATTGACCAGGTCCTGCCGTGTAGTTCTGGGCTGATCCCTCACCTTCCTCATGATCATTGATGCCCCACGAGGTGAGATCTTGCATGGAGCCCCAGACCGAGGGTGATTGACCGTCATCTTGAACTTCTTCCATTTTCTAATAATTGCGCCAACAGTTGTTGCCTTCTCACCAAGCTGCTTGCCAATTGTCCTGTAGCCCATCCCAGCCTTGTGCAGGTCTACAATTTTATCCCTGATGTCCTTACACAGCTCTCTGGTCTTGGCCATTGTGGAGAGGTTGGAGTCTGTTTGATTGAGTGTGTGGACAGGTGTCTTTTATACAGGTAACGAGTTCAAACAGGTGCAGTTAATACAGGTAATGAGTGGAGAACAGGAGGGCTTCTTAAAGAAAAACTAACAGGTCTGTGAGAGCCGGAATTCTTACTGGTTGGTAGGTGATCAAATACTTATGTCATGCAATAAAATGCAAATTAATTACTTACAAATCATACAATGTGATTTTCTGGATTTTTGTTTTAGATTCTGTCTCTCACAGTTGAAGTGTACCTATGATATAAATTACAGACCTCTACATGCTTTGTAAGTAGGAAAACCTGCAAAATTGGCAGTGTATCAAATACTTGTTCTCCCCACTGTATGTAATGGGGAATTGATAGACACTAACAATCAAACGCAAACAATGCACACCATGAAGTTATGAAATTGGCAGGAGAGAGCGCGGAGAGATGTGCATCTTAGCCACATTCCCTTCTTCTTGGACTGTGCCATTCAGCAGCCTGCGCAATGGATTAGTCTCGGCCCCCTATACAGTGGGGAGAAAAAAAGTATTTAGTCAGCTACCAATTGTGCAAGTTCTCCCACTTAAAAAGATGAGAGAGGCCTGTAATGTCATCATAGGTACACGTCAACTATGACAGACAAAATGAGAAAAAAGAATCCAGAAAATCACATTGTAGGATTTTAATGAATTTATTTGCAAATTATGGTGGAAAATAAGTATTTGGTCAATAACAAAAGTTTCTCAATACTTTGTTATATACCCTTTGTTGGCAATGACACAGGTCAAACGTTTTCTGTAAGTCTTCACAAGGTTTTCACACACTGTTGCTGGTATTTTGGCCATTCCTCCATGCAGATCTCCTCTAGAGCAGTGATGTTTTGGGGCTGTCGCTGGGCAACACAGACTTTCAAATCCCTCCAAAGATTTTCTATGGGGTTGAGATCTGGAGACTGGCTAGGCCACTCCAGGACCTTGAAATGCTTCTTACGAAGCCACTCCTTCGTTGCCCGGGCGGTGTGTTTGGGATCATTGTCATGCTGAAAGACCCAGCCACATTTCATCTTCAATGCCCTTGCTGATGGAAGGAGGTTTTCACTCAAAATCTCACGATACATGGCCCCATTCATTCTTTCCTTTACACGGATCAGTCGTCCTGGTCCCTTTGCAGAAAAACAGCCCCAAAGCATGATGTTTCCACTCCCATGCTTCACAGTAGGTATGGTGTTCTTTGGATGCAACTCAGCATTCTTTGTCCTCCAAACACGACGAGTTGAGTTTTTACCAAAAAGTTCTATTTTGGTTTCATCTGACCATATGACATTCTCCCAATCCTCTTCTGGATCATCCAAATGCACTCTTGCAAACTTCAGACGGGACATGTACTGGCTTAAGCAGGGGGACACGTCTGGCACTGCAGGATTTGAGTCCCTGGCGGCGTAGTGTGTTACTGATGGTAGGCTTTGTTACTTTGGTCCCAGCTCTCTGCAGGTCATTCACTAGGTCCCCCCGTGTGGTTCTGGGATTTTTGCTCACCGTTCTTGTGATCATTTTGACCCCACGGGGTGAGATCTTGGGTGGAGCCCCAGATCGAGGGAGATTATCAGTGGTCTTGTATGTCTTCCATTTCCTAATAATTGCTCCCACAGTTGATTTCTTCAAACCAAGCTGCTTACCTATTGCAGATTCAGTCTTCCCAGCCTGGTGCAGGTCTACAATTTTGTTTCTGGTGTCCTTTGACAGCTCTTTGGTCTTGGCCATAGTCGAGTTTGGAGTGTGACTGTTTGAGGTTGTGGACAGGTGTCTTTTATACTGATAACAAGTTCAAACAGGTGCTATTAATACAGGTAACGAGTGGAGGACAGAGGAGCCTCTTAAAGAAGTTGTTACAGGTCTGTGAGAGCCAGAAATCTTGCTTGTTTGTAGGTGACCAAATACTTATATCCCACCATAAATTGCAAATTAATTAATTAAAAATCCTACAATGTGATTTTCTGAATTTTTTTCTCTCAATATGTCTGTCATAGTTGACGTGTACCTATGATGAAAATTACAGGCCTCTCATCTTTTTAAGTGGGAGAACTTGCACAATTGGTGGCTGACTAAATACTTTTTTTCCCCACTGTATATTTGCTACTGCTCCACAAATCTTGGTTGACCAACAACCTATCGACCAAACAATCGACCAGTCGACTAATTGGGGTCAGCCCTACAGTGTAAACAGCCTTGGTAGTGTTTGTCTGAAGTTGTCTGATGATCTGTGGCTTTCGGCTTGCGCTCTGGACTGAATTACATTTTACATTTACATTTTAGTCATTTAGCAGACGCTCTTATCCAGAGCGACTTAAAGTTAGTGAGTGCATACATTTTCATAGGCTCATCTTGTCATATAGGAATTTACACACAGGTATAGGTTAGGCTATGGGGAAAGGGGACCCCTTTTTATAACCTAAAATAGCTTGCCCCTGGCTTTTACTTCCAATTAGTGGTGGAAAAACAATTTTTTTTCAATTTGGAGATGAAAAACCACAAGCTAATGGTCTCCAAAGCCATGTTTCCTGTGTTGTTTACGATCTGTACCTAGAGTTGCTCTTTAAAGTCATCTTTTAAACTTGAGTCTGAGTGCTCTACTCAGAATTCCTTTGTATTCAAATAAACCCTTTGGAAAATGGACATCAGACATTTTTGTGCTTTGGAGAGAAAAGGTAATCTTTCTCGTATCACAGTGCTGTTGTGTGACACTCACACTGAAACTGAGACCTTTGGGACATGACTGCATTGTTTGGTTTGTCCAATGGCCAAAATGTCTGAAGACGGAGCACATTTTTGATTGTCAGTGTTAAACGGATACTTCGGGATTTTGGCAGTGAGGCCCTTTATTTACGTCCCCAGAGTTGGAGGAACTCATGGATTCCATTTTTATGTCTCTGCGTGCAGTTTGAAGGAAGTTGCTAACTAGCGTTAGCGCAATGCCTGGAAGTCTATGGGTATCTGCTAGCATGCTAAAACTAAAATACTAAGGTTCATTATTTCACCACATGGTATTAAAATGTATTTTTACATTTAAGTCATTTAGCAGACACTCTTATCCAGAGCGACTTACAAATTGGTGCATTCAACTTAGGATAGCCAGTCGGACAACCACTCTTTAAAAAAAAATTTTTTTATGGGGGTTGGGGGAAATGTATCTATACTCTAAGTCTAAACACTTTAAGGATACTGTATCAAACAAGAAATCAAACAAAAGATTGATGCAATGGTGTGCTGCAGTAGGCTGTAAACTGTTTGTAATTTGATAGGTCATATAACAGCTCTCCTGTGAAGACTTCTCTCTGATACAGGTTGGCTCTGCCTCAGGGGATGCACTCCCACTGGCCTATACACCATGGACTGACTGCACTAAAAGACTGATAAACACCCTCTGCTCTGTCAGTGAAGTAGAACATTTTAGTTTACAGAGGCTGTACAGTACTTTATGTAGGCATATATGATGGGGTCTTAAGCTTCTTCTAGTGGCAGATTCTCTGCTATGGCAGATGAAGGAGCTCGCAGGGTGTTGCTGTTAACTGAACCCTGATAAGATGTTGTGACTGAGACAGACGGGTGCACACTGATCAGACCAGACCTTGGTTGTATTGTATGTCAGGATCTCATACACACTGACAGGGCTGATATCTTTGGTCAGACTGGAATAAAGCCAGTGTGCCTGGAGTGGACTTGAGTTCCAACAAGAGGTGTGGGAAAGGTCCAGTCTTGTGTCGCTAGACAGCAGCAGGTATGGTATGCTCTATCCGTCACTGCGGTCACTGTGTTTGCACTCGACAAACCTGGGCAGAGAGGTGAAAAGTTCATGGTACAGGTTGGTGTCAGGGGTGCTCTGCCGACAAGAGTCCAATCACAGAGCTGAGTTGGGGGCTGAAATATCTCCATTGTCTGGAGGAGCCCACTCTCTGAGACAAGTCTGAATTCAAGTGAGGCAGCCTCAGCCTACTGCCCTTTTAATGGCTATGCTGTTGACGCTAATGATCGCTTACTGTATACAGGAATAAGGAATACATAGCTTGGGGCTTTGGCACAAAGTTAGTCTGAAGATGTTGAAGAGGGAAGCATTTTAAAAGTATTTGTATTTAAAGAATAGAACTGACAGAAATGGTTGAAATTGGCCTAGTCTTGGGTGACAATATGTAACACGTGTACTTGAGGTACCTTCAATTAATTCTGAATTTAAAGAAGTAGAAAAAAATCGGTTTATTGATTTGAAGCAACATTTTAGGCTATATTCTTAACATTTTTGACTACTGTACTCCTGCTTAGAAAACCCTTGAAGAAATGTCAGCTAGTCAAGGCAGACTTATGGCGATGCCTTCTGAAAGCTAGCCAGTGAAGGATGCAGTCAGAGGATATTCCCTGAGACAGCCAAACGCAGTGTAAACATTCTCCAGACATCTGGCAGCCAGACGGTTTCTACACATGACTTTCCCATTTTGACAGCGTTCTCTTCCTGCTTTGAAGTGATATCGTCGTGTTGATGTGCTTTCATATTATCTCTTGGCCTTTCTGTGGCTGATGAGCTACAGGAGCTAGCCTAGCAAATCCTATTATTAGCTGAAATTGTTCTAAAAGCCAGAAGTGAAGTATTACACACTATAAAAATGTTCTCATGTAATTGAATGCAGTGCTTTTTCTGTTATCTCCTTCCTCTGTGAGAAAGTGTGAGGCAATAAATGAGGGAGCTCAGAGGTCTACCATCTTGTTAGAGCCTTATCTTTCCCATAGGCAGCAAGGCAGAAATAAGTGACACTTCACTCTCGGCCTATCAACTTAGAACAGATACCGACACACAGAAAGAGAGAACAAGCATGGATTTTATAGTCTGTCAGGGATGGCAGTTTTCCATGCAAACTTGCTTCTACCTTTCTCTCGTTGCATTCTGAATAGACAAACAGGGGTAGTGTGTAGCGCATCTCAAACACAAATCATTTAGGCGAAGCCCGAGCCAAGGGGTTGTGTATACCTTTTTCATTTTATTCTTTCTCCTCCTTTCTGAAGATCATATGTACAGTGAGGGGAAAAAAGTATTTGATCCCCTGCTGATTTTGTACGTTTGCCCACTGACAAAGAAATTATCTGTCTATAATTTTAATGGTAGGTTTATTTGAACAGTGAGAGACAGAATAACAACAAAAAATCCAGAAAAACGCATGTCAATAATGTTATGAATTGATTTGCATTTTAATGAGGGAAATAAGTATTTGACCCCTCTGCAAAACATGACTTAGTACTTGGTGGCAAAACCCTTGTTGGCAATCACAGAGGTCAGACGTTTTTTGTAGTTGGCCACAATATTTGCACACATCTCAGGAGGGATTTTGTCCCACTCCTCTTTGCAGATCTTCTCCAAGTCATTAAGGTTTCGAGGCTGACATTTGGCAACTCGAACCTTCAGCTCCCTCCACAGATTTTCTATGGGATTAAGGTCTGGAGACTGGCTAGGCCACTCCAGGACCTTTAATGTGCTTCTTCTTGAGCCACTCCTTTGTGGCCTTGGCCGTGTGTTTTGGGTCATTGTCATGCTGGAATACCCATCCACGACCCATTTTCAATGCCCTGGCTGAGGGAAGGAGGTTCTCACCTAAAATGTGACGGTACATGGCCCCGTCCATCCTCCCTTTGATGCGGTGAAGTTGTCCTGTCCCCTTAGCAGAAAAACACCCCCAAAGCATAATGTTTCCACCTCCACGTTTGAAGGTGGGGATGGTGTTCTTGGGGTCATAGGCAGCATTCCTCCTCCTCCAAACACGGCGAGTTGAGTTGACGGCAAAGAGCTCGATTTTGGTCTCATCTGACCACAGCACTTTCACCCAGTTCTCCTCTGAATCATTCAGATGTTTCATTGGCAAACTTCAGACGGGCATTTATATGTGCTTTCTTGAGCAGGGGGACCTTGCAGGCGCTGCAGGATTTCAGTCCTTCATGGCGTAGTGTGTTACCAATTGTTTTCTTGGTGACTATGGTCCCAGCTGCCTTGAGATCATTGACAAGATCCTCTCGTGTAGTTCTGTGCTGATTCCTCACCGTTCTCATGATCATTGCAACTCCACGAGGTGAGATCTTGCATGGAGCCCCAGGCCGAGGGAGATTGACAGTTCTTTTGTGTTTCTTCCATTTGCGAATAATCGCACCAGCTGTTGTCACCTTCTCACCAAGCTGTTTGGCGATGGTCTTGTAGCCCATTCCAGCCTTGTGTAGGTCTACAATCTTGTCCCTGACATCCTTGGAGAGCTCTTTGGTCTTGGCCATGGTGGCGAATTAGGAATCTGATTGATTGATTGCTTGCTTGCTTCTGTGGACAGGTGTCATTTTATACAGGTAACAAACTGAGATTAGGATCACTCCCTTTAAGAGTGTGCTCCTAATCTCAGCTCGTTACCTGTATAAAAGACACCTGGGAGCCAGAAATCTTTCTGATTGAGAGGGGGTCAAATACTTATTTCCCTCATTAAAATGCAAATAAATTTATTACATTTTTGACATGCGTTTTTCTGGATTTTGTTGTTGTTATTCTGTCTCTCATTGTTCAAATAAACCTACCATTAAAATTATAGACTGATAATTTCTTTGTCAGTGGGCAAACGTAAAAAATCAGCAGGGGATCAAATACTTTTTTCCATCACTGTACATTGTTCGGGATTATAATAGCACCGCAAACGTCTACCTTTGGAATTTGATTAAATTGTGCCGCAATGACTTACATGTGAATTCCTCTCCCCCTCCCCAGAGCTCTCTCCTGAGAGGGTGGGTCGCAGGCGCAGCATGCCAGGCAGCGCTCTGGACAAGAGCCCCTCCATGGAGCCGGCCACCTCCACCCCATTCAAAGTCACGGTGAGCATTCAACAGGACACCTACTCTACTGTGCTCGCTCGCTCGCTCTCTCGCTCGCTCGTTCTCCCCCTCCTCCCTCTCGCTCTCTCGTTCTTTTCTCCCCCTGCCCCCTCTCACTCTTTTCTCCCCCTGCCCCCTCTCTCTCTCCCCCTCCCCCCTCTCGCTCTCTCTCTCCCCCTCCCCCTCTCTCTCCCCCTCCCCCTTTCTCTCAAATTCAAATTCAGATTGCTTTATTGGCATGAAATACAATTGTACATGGATGAAATTACATTATGTATTACTTGTAAGTTACTGTATATACAATGTAAATGGTCATGGGATGTCCGTCAGGCTATGGTAATCATATACAGTTGAAGTCGGAAGTTTACATACACTTAGGTTGGAGTCATTAAAACTCGATTTTCAACCACTCCACAAATTTCTTGTTAACAATCTATAGTTTTGGCAAGTCAGTTAGGACATCTACTTTGTGCATGACACAAGTAATTTTACCAACAATTGTTTACAGACAGATTATTTCACTTATAATTCACTGTATCACAATTCCAGTGGGTCAGAAGTTTACATACACTAAGTTGACTGTGCCTTTAAACAGCTTGGAAAATTCCAGACAATGATTTCATGGCTTTAGAAGCTTCTGATAGGCTAATTGACATCATTTGAGTCAATTGGAGGTATACCTGTGGATGTATTTCAAGGCCTACCTTCAAACTCAGTGCCTCTTTGCTTGAAAATTGTAGACCTCCACAAGTCTGGTTCATCCTTGGGAGCAATTTCCAAACGCCTGAAGGTACCACGTTCATCTGTACAAACAATAGTACGCAAGTATAAACACCATGGGACCACGCAGCCGTCATACCGCTCAGGAAGGAGACACGTTCTGTCTCCTAGAGATTAACGTACTTTGGTGCGAGAAGTGCAAATCAATCCCAGAACAACAGCAAAGGACCTTGTGAAGATGCTGGAGGAAACAGGTACAAAAGTATCTATATCCACAGTAAAACGAGTCCTATATCGACATAACCTGAAAGGCCGCTCAGCAAGGAAGAAGCGACTGCTCCAAAACCGCCATTAAAAAGCCAGACTACGGTTTGCAACTGCACATGGGGACAAAAATTGTACTTTTTGGAGAAATGTCCTCTGGTCTGATGAAACAAAAATAGAACTGTTTGGCCATAATGACCATCGTTATGTTTGGAGGAAAAAGGGAGGAGGCTTGCAAGCCGAAGAACACCATCCCAACCGTGAAGCACGGGGGTGGCAGCATCATGCTGTGGGGGTGCTTTGCTGCAGGAGGGACTGGTGCACTTCACAAAATAGGTGGCATCATGAGGAATGAAAAGTATGTGGATATATTGAAGCAACATCTCAAGACATCAGTCAGGAAGTTAAAGCTTGGTCGCAAATGGGTCTTCCAAATGGACGATGACCCAAAGCATACTTCCAAAGTTGTGGCAAAATGGCTTAAGGACAACAAAGTCAAGGTATTGGAGTGGCCATCACAAAGCCCTGACCTCAATCCTATAGAAAATGTGTGGGCAGAACTGAAAAAGCGTGTGCGAGTAAGGAGGCCTACAAACCTGACTCAGTTACACCAGCTCTGTCAGGAGGAATGGGCCACAATTCACCCAACTTCTTGTGGGAAGCTTGTGGAAGGCTACCAGAAACGTTTGACCCAAGTGAAACAATTTAAAGGCAATGCTACCAAATACTAATTGAGTGTATGTAAACTTCTGACCCACTGGGAATGTGATGAAAGAAATAAAAGCTGAAATAAATCATTCTCTCTACTATTATTCTGACATTTCACATTCTTAAAATAAAGTGGTGATCCTAACTGACCTAAGACAGGGAATTTTTACTAGGATTAAATGTCAGGAATTGTGAAAAACTGAGTTTAAATGTATTTGGCTAAGGTGTATTTAAACTTCCGACTTCAACTGTACGTATCTGGCAGTAATATTTGTGGTTCTCCCTCACTCAGAATAATTCCCAGCATTATGTAATTAGTAAATGCACAGTAGTTGGGAATTGATTTAAATATTTTCTTGAAAAATATTATCTTATTTGGGAGTATTTCACACAGATGAAAAAAGTGCATCTCTGTCTCTACCTCCCCTGTCGTGCAGGGACCACATAGACACTCCTCTTTGAGTAGCCATGTATTTTTGTGTGTCCCTTTTTCTGCAGCCAATTGGTGATCGCTGAGTCTGTATTTGGTCAGGATCAGTCTTTGTTTTGTATCTCTAAGAGTAGAGATATTCTGCCAATTTGTATGCTCTTTTGAGGGCCACATTTAGTTTGTTCTGTGTTTTTGTTTCATTTTCCCAGTTTGTCAAATAGGTTTTCATTTCTGTAACAATTTGATTGATTTCCCTGTGTGTTTGGATAATAGGGTTGTTTAGTGTTTTTAACAGCTGACATAGGGGACTCTTTTCAGGGCTCAGCTCTTAGGTTTCCAGTGCTTTGATTTGTAAGGCTGTTTGGGGCTTCATTTCAAAATGTTAGTGTCCTTTTCTTTATATTTACAATTAAAGGAATCATCCAAGTTCCGCTCAGCATGCATTATTTGGTACTTCTTTTGGATATTTAGGATAATTCTGCAGAAGTCTGTATGTCGATTTTCTATTGTATTTTTCTCCCAATGCTTATAATCGTAATTACAGTTTGGACCCCAAACCTCGCTTCCATATAGTGCAATTGGTCAAATTACACTATTGACTATTTTGCACCAGATTTGGATAGGACAATTTATTTTTGAGAATTGTCTTTTTTGGACAAAAATACTTTGCAGGCTTTTTCTTTTAGTGAATTCACTGCCAGACCAAATCCACCACAGGCACTGATTTTTAGTCCCAAGTAGTTGTACCTGGGACTAAATTTGAAGGAGTGTCTGCTGCTCTGATTCCTGGCCTTTTTCTGGAAAGTCTATGTTGATGCTGTATTCCCAAAGAATGTTAAGTTGTTCCTGTAGACCTTGCTCTGTTAGTGACAGTAGGACAAGGTCATCTGCGTAGAGCAGGAATCTGACCTCATCCTTGAGGGTGAGTCCATGGGCTGCAGATCGGTCCAACAACACTGCTAGTTCATTGATGTAGACGTTGAATAGGGTTGGACTTAAACTGCACCCTTGTCTCACCCCTGTTTTGTTCGGGTAAATAAATGTTATGATGTCGTATACTTTACCCCCAATGCCGCTTTGGAGGGTTTTGTTATATAATCCATCATGCCATATGGAATCAAAAGCATTCTTAAAATCAACAAAACGTGCAAATACTTTTCCTCTGCATTTCGGATTAACATGCTGGTTTATTAGTGTGTAATGTGTGTATGTGGTCTGTTCTGTGTTTGGGTAGAAAGCCAATTTGTTTTTTGCTGAGAGCATTATGCTGTGTAAGGAAGGTCTGTATTCGGTCATTCAGAATACAGCAGAACAGTTTCCCCATGTTACTGGTGACACATATTCCCCTATAGTTATTAGGGTCTAATTTGTCACCTTTTTATATATGGGTGTTATGAGCCCCTGGTTCCAAATATCAGGGAAGCAGCCACTCTCCAAAACCAGGTTGAATCGTTTTAATAAGGCATCCTGCAGCTCAGGAGTACTGTGTTTAAGCATTTAAGGGTGTTTAAGCTGTCAGGGCCACATGCCTTTCCAGGTTAAGGCTTTGTATTTTGTTCGAAAGTTCAGCCTGTGTAATTTGGTAGTCAATTGGATTTTTCTTGCATATTGTTTTTGGTTTAAAGTAATGTCTTCTGATGGTATTATTCCATAGACTTTCAAAGTAATCTATTCAAATGTTGCCATTTTGAATGGCTAGGTCATTCCTCTGTTTTCCATTTAGACCATTCCATTTCTCCCAGAACTGGTTTCCATCAATGGAGTCTTCAATCTCTTTCAGAGTGTTCTCAAAATGCTTCAGTTTCTTCCATCTTACGTTTTGTTTTTATTCTTTCAATGTGTCAAATCAACAACAAAAAAATGGGCACATGTGCCGAATACAACAGGTGAAGACCTTACCGTGAAATGCTTACTTACAAGCCCTTAACCAACAATGCAGTTTTAAGAAAATATTTACTAAATAAACGAAAGTAAAAAAGTAACACAATAAAAGTACAGTAATGAGGCTATATACAGGGGGTACAAGTAGTTAACTGAATAAATTTGTACATGAGATAATATGTGACCCGTTTCAGGAAACTAGGCGTATGTCGTGCATCACTACTTCAATGGAGCGCCATTTGACTGTAAACTTTTTTTTCAAGTCAAAATGCATTTTTGGGCAGAAATGCCTTCTGGAACATGTGAACTTTAATGTGCCTTAATAACAAACGTGTATGCCATCTGTAAATACAAATACAATTGTTAAATTACGAGCCTAGGAAAAAGACAGCAACCTTCCCGCTAGCCATGATTGGCTGAGATAATGAGTGGGCTGGACATGCCGACAGATGAATTCGGATTGGTCTGCCATGTAGCACGCTTCTGTCTATAATATGAGCTGGTCAGCATGTGTAGGTAATCCTTTCTAATGGGGCTTTTTTGAAAGGTATCATGTAGTAGAACTACATAAGTGTTGCTCTCCACTTTCTGGAGAGCAACACTTATGTGGAATTAAAGTATTATAGCTAAGGAGATGGAGAAAAGTCTGGCGTTTGATTGCAAATATGCATACGGAGTCGAAAAGGGAACACACAGAAGGCTGTTGTATAAAACACCAGTCTCCGGATTACATCTTCAAACTAAGGGCAACCATGGCATCCATGACAGAGAGGGAGAAGGATCCATCCATTTATACGGGTAAGAGAGTCTAGCTAGCTACATTTTCAGATATTACACGTTTCTAATTTTGTCAGTCGTTTTCATTTCAAGTTAGTGTACTGTTAGCTAGCTAGCTAACATTAGCTAGCTAGCTGGCTAGCTAGCTAACGTTACATGTATGATCTGTGTAGTAATATTATTCGTATCTCAGAGCCATTTGCATTGCTAGTTATAGCCTAATGTTAGCTAGCTAACATTGAACCTGGTTGGTTAGCTACCTGCAGATTCATGCAATGTAGTAAAGTTCTGAGTTGGGATTATGGTTCATTGTTTAGCTACCTAGCTACATATCTAAACAAAAGACTCCACTATGCAAGTAACTATTTCAATAGAATGTTTCTGATGTCACTGCGACAACTGTCGATAGACGTAGCTGGTAAATTCGCTCTGGCTATCTACTCCGATTTCAGAGCACTCTCGTCTGAGTGTGCTGCGCAGAATAACTGACGAATTTACGAACGCTCAACACCTGTTGAATATGGCCGGTGTCAGTAAACGTTGGCAAAAAAGCTTAATTAAATGGTTGCCAGCAGCACAGTTGCAGTCACCAACGCTCTGGATAACATAAAGACAGCCTAACCAGCTCTGCTAGGGTGAGTAAAATGGTCAGAGTGAGCTGTTCTCTCATTTGTGTCTGGAAGTAGCTAGCAAGCTAGCCAACGTTAGGTCAGAACGCTCGGATCAACCCTACTCCTCGGCCAGAGCGTCCAGTGTACGCTCCGAGAGCGAAACGCTCTGAATTTACGAACGGACAACGCTCTGAGTTTACGAATGCCCAGAGCACAGATTACATTTACGAACACACCCGTAGTATAAGCCAGCCTTTAGTCTTGAAATATTTTGGTTGTTTAGTACATAGCCTCACATGTGAATCCTTAAAGAGATGGGTGGGGCTAAAGCTTAAGAGGGTGTGAACGATGCTGAATGGGTGTAGACAAAGAAGAACTCTCCAGTAGGTACCAAAACATTCAAGGGCCATTTTCTCAAGTGAGGTTACAAGTTTATAAACTTTCAAAGCAGAATTGCTTTCCCATTGTTCCTCAACTGTAGTATATGATATACCATTTTATAGCTCTGAGTCTCTACTTTTATCCAATGTAAAAAACACAATTTCAAATTTTGCTACATATGATCGAGCCGGTCGGTCACATATGTACATGTTGTTAGGGCTGGGCAGTATACCGTATTTTACAATATACCGGTATTGATTCACAGACCGGTTTGGGTTTTTACTTTACCTTCTGTAACAGTATTTGAATGTTTAGTTTGTTAAATGTGATACTCCGTGTGTAACATCCATTTTTATAGTTTACTTCACTACTTGAGTCATCTCTATCTGCTCTCTCTCTCTCCGTGCCACTTTGCACACAGACATACCCCCGCCCCCTGTCACTCAAGGAGCGCATTTGTTGTTCCTCTACCACGAGTCACTTGCGTTCAGTCTCTGCATGGTCAGTGCAGCACATGAAACAATGTTGTTACAACAATACAGCCTGATAATACTAGTGATGGTGTGGACCTACATCTGCATGTTTTTTGTGCAACAGTATCTTCTAAATCAAAGAGGAATACGTGAAGCAAGAATATGTTAGCTACATGAAGTAGCTGAGAGAAAACCAAAGGTTATAGGGTCCCCATAGGAAACACATGTCAACACTTTGGTTGCTACCCTGTCACAATAACTCCTCCCTGGCATTTTGATTTGTTGTCATGTCAAACACTGTATTCAAAGTGCCCACTATTATATTCTAACTATAGAATTTGAATAATCATTCTATATCCATGATTCCAACAGTTCACCCAAGTGTTTTGCTCTAAATCACAAATCAAATCGCAATTTCAACATTTGGTAAAAGAATAAGGTCTAAATTGTTGGCCCATATTGTGCAGCCCTATGTGGCAGTGTGGAAATTATATCAAATGAGTGCAAGAAACGCAGAAATTGATGAAAATGCTGAAAATTATTTTGGGTTGAATTGAACAGTATAAAACAATCAGAATAGAGAAAGACCCATTGAAATCACTGAGAATGTATGTGTTGTCACCAATGTTCCCTCAAATTTTTTCAGCACTGAGCAAATTTCAGGTCTGCTGAGCGCAAATTAGAATGTTGTGAAAATTCTGTGCAACTTCCAGCGCGCGTTTACTGTGAACACTGAGTCTGTACCCGCTTTAAGTTACAGTTTTAACATTGGCCATGTAGGCTACTGTGGCTATTTGATCATAATGTAGGCCTAACAGAGTGGCCTACCATCAAAAACAATAGAGAAAATGCATCCCATAACATTTTAACATGGAAATAGCTGTTCTATCATTTAGCCGATGTTTGGTGTACAATGTAGGCCTACATTCCATGGGACTTTTGAAGAAAAAAACATGCTTGGCTTGACATTAACCTGTTTATCCACTTGTCCTTCAGACAAGGAGGTGACTGAAAATGTTGTGTGTGTGATGCTAGAAACCACTTATTTTTCCCATACCATTATTACAGAGAATCAGACATTATTCTACCCTCTGCCCATTGGCTACTTAGCTTATTCAAGCCTGTCTCAAAATACAACATTTCCCCTTTAACACAAAAAAATCTCTTTACCTGACTCTTTTCAAAGATGTCTAGAAATGTACACGTTTTGTACTCTTGTAGGAAGCAATCCTTCCCCTATTGCTGACTACAAATGATCTATAACTGGGCTAAAAACTCACTAACTAGCAAAGGATATGGACAAAATGTGCACACGTGGCTACATGCAGCTCTCGCTTTGATCTCAAAACAAGCGCATCTACTCACGACCGATCATGCTGTAAACACAGTCCAGTTCAAAGTAAATGGCACAGATCCATACATGGCAATGGTCTATTTGCATATAGGCCTACTGCAGCTCTGATTGTTTATGCTGCACCGGTCTGTGTAGAGTACGGGTGTGTCAATGCAATAGGGACACCGTCTTCCAGCTGATGACGAAACTCAAGTCACATTGCATTATTTCTGCCTCATGCACAAATCATGTTACTCCTATGAACAGAGAAAGTAAATATTCCTCGATATTAAAAAAGACCCAAGCCGCTAATAATAACACAAGCCTATAGATACACTTTCCTACTCATTCATTACTTCTGCAGTGCTTGTTGTAACGCTGAGTAGAAATAGGAAGAATGCGCATTTTATGGCTTATAAAAGTGTTGACAGTGCTGAGTAAGAACTTAAACATGAACTCATAAAAACTGCATCTCTTTGCTGTATTCTCTCTCTAGAGAGAGACAGTCTCTCTCTAGTCATGGTTTTAAACGTTTTGAAATCTCACAGTATCAATTTTGCTGTAGCTTTCTTTTAAGCCTGCTACATTACTGCAGACACAGTCATCCGATTGGCCAGCGGTAGGCCTATAGTGCACTTCATTTGCACTCTGGGCCCGCCGGGAAGGCAGAGTTTGTACCTTCAGACACATGAAATGGTTCAAAATGTTTGGCGATCAATTATTAATGCCTTGGAGATCGACCAGATGGTGACCATTGCTCTAGAAAGTTGAGTGAAGTTCAATCTCGTGCTTCTCTCTGTGGGCTGATATTTCTGCCCATGGCAGTTTCGGGGCTACTGCGCGCGCAATTTAGAGGGAACATTGGTTGCCACCCTAGGATCATGCACTACTCATAAAGCACATTTTGAACTTGTATTATCCAAAAACACAAAATACCGTCATACCATCTGTTTTTGAAATACCGTGATATGATATTTTGGCCATATCACGCAGCCCTCCATATAGGTAGGGATAAAATGACTATGCATAGATAATAAACAGCAAATAAAAAAAGGGGGGGTTTCAATGCAAATAGTCCAGGTAGCCATTTTATGAATTGTTCAGCAGTATCATGGATTGGGGGTAGAAGCTGTTAAGGAGCCTTTAGGACCTAGACTTGGCGCTCTGGTACTGCTTGCCGTGCAGTAGCAGAGAGAACAGTCTATGACTTGGGTGGCTGGAGTCTTTGACAATTTTTTTAGCCTTGTATAAGGGTCCTGGATGGCAGGAAGCTTGGCCTCAGTGATGTAATGAGCCGTACGCAGTACCCTCTGTAGCGCCTTGTCGTCGGATGCCAAGCAGTTGCCATAACAGGCGGTGATGGAACCGGTCAGGATGCTCTCGATGGTGCAGCTATGGAACTTTTTGAGGATCTGGGGACCCATGCCAAATCTTTTCAGTCTCCTGAGGGGGAATAGACGTTGTCGTGCCCTCTTCACAACTGTCTTGGTGTGTTTGGACCATGATAGTTTGTTGGTGATGTGGACACCAAGGAACTTGAATCTCGACCCGCTCCACTACAGCCCCGTCGATGTGAATGGGGGTGTTCGGCCCTCCTCTTCCTGTAGTCCACGATCAGCTCCTTTGTTTTGCTCACGTTGAGTGAGAGGTTGTTGTCCTGGTACCACACTGCCAGGTCTCTGACCTCCTCCCTATAGACTGTCTCATCGTTGTCGGTGATCAGGCCTACCACCGTTGTGTCGTCAACAAACTTAATGATGGTTTTGGAGTCGTGCTTGGCCACGCAGTCGTGGGTGAACAGGAAGTACAGGAGGGGGACTAAGCACGCACCCCTGAGGAGCCCCCGTGTTGAGGATCAGCATGGCAGATGTCATAATACAGTGAGGGAAAAAAATATTTGATCCCCTGCTGATTTTGTACGTTTGCCCACTGACAAATAAATTATCAGTCTGTAATTTTAATGGTAGGTTTATTTGAACAGTGAGAGACAGAATAACAACAAAATGTATTTTAAAAAATCCAGAAAAACGCATGTTAAAAATTTATACATTGATTTGCATTTTAATGAGGGAAATACATATTTGACCCCCTCTCAATCAGAAAGATTTCTGGCTCCCAGGTGTCTTTTATACAGGTAACGAGCTGAGATTAGGAGCACACTCTTAAAGGGAGTGCTCCTAATCTCAGTTTGTTACCTGTATAAAAGACACCTGTCCACAGAAGCAATCAATCAATCAGATTCCAAACTCTCCACTATGGCCAAGACCAAAGAGCTCTCCAAGGACATCAGGGACAAGATTGTAGACCTACACAAGGCTGGAATGGGCTACAAGACCATCTCCAAGCAGCTTGGTGAGAAGGTAACAACAGTTGGTGCGATTATTCGCAAATGGAAGAAACACAAAAGGGGCTCCGTGCAAGATCTCACCTTGTGGAGTTGCAATGATCATGAGAACGGTGAGGAATCAGCCCAGAACTACACGGGAGGTTCTTGTCAATGATCTCAAGGCAGCTGGGACCATAGTCACCAAGAAAACAATTGGTAACACACTACGCAGTGAAGGACTGAAATCCTGCAGCGCCCGCAAGGTCCCCCTGCTCAAGAAAGCACATATACAGGCCCGTCTGAAGTTTGCCAATGAACATCAATGATTCAGAGGAGAACTGGGTGAAAGTGTTGTGGTCAGATGAGACCAAAATCGAGCTCTTTGGCATCAACTCAACTCGCCGTGTTTGGAGGAGGAGGAATGCTGCCTATGACCCCAAGAACACCATCCCCAACGTCAAACATGGAGGTGGAAACATTATGCTTTGGGGGTGTTTTTCTGCTAAGGGGACAGGACAACTTCACCGCATCAAAGGGACGATGGACGGGGCCATGTACCGTCAAATCTTGGGTGAGAATCTCCTTCCCTCAGCCAGGGCATTGAAAATGGGTCGTGGATGGGTATTCCAGCATGACAATGACCCAAAACACACGGCCAAGGCAACAAAGGAGTGGCTCAAGAAGAGGCACATTAAGGTCCTGGAGTGGCCTAGCCAGTCTCCAGACCTTAATTCCATAGAAAATCTGTGGAGGGAGCTGAAGGTTCGAGTTGCCAAATGTCAGCCTCGAAACCTTAATGACTTGGAGAAGATCTGCAAAGAGGAGTGGGACAAAATCCCTCCTGAGATGTGTGCAAATATTGTGGCCAACTACAAAAAACGTCTGACCTCTGTGATTGCCAACAAGGGTTTTGCCACCAAGTACTAAGTCATGTTTTGCAGAGGGGTCAAATACTTATTTCCCTCATTAAAATGCAAATCAATTCATAACATTTTTGACATGCGTTTTTCTGGATTTTTTGTTGTTATTCTGTCTCTCACTGTTCAAATAAACCTACCATTAAAATTATAAACTGATCATGTCTTTGTCAGTGGGCAAACGTACAAAATCAGCAGGGGATCAAATACTTTTTTCCCTCACTGTATTGTTGCCGAACGTCTCTCCTGTGGTTGGTGATGTTTTCTATTTGATAAAGATAAAGTTTTTCTTATGAGATTACATTCGGCATCAAACCATTTCCCTTTTTGAGGTTTCCAATTAGAACAGTTACAGTGGGGAAAAAAAGTATTTAGTCAGCCACCAATTGTGCAAGTTCTCCCACTTAAAAAGATGAGAGAGGCCTGTAATTTTCATCATAGGTACACGTCAACTATGACAGACAAAATGAGGAAAAAAAATCCAGAAAATCACATTGTAGAATTTTTAATGAATTTATTTGCAAATTATGGTGGAAAATAAGTATTTGGTCAATAACAAAAGTTTCTCAATACTTTGTTATATACCCTTTGTTGGCAATGACACAGGTCAAACGTTTTCTGTAAGTCTTCACAAGGTTTTCACACACTGTTGCTGGTATTTTGGCCCATTCCTCCATGCAGATCTCCTCTAGAGCAGTGATGTTTTGGGGCTGTCGCTGGGCAACACGGACTTTCAACTCCCTCCAAAGATTTTCTATGGGGTTGAGATCTGGAGACTGGCTAGGCCACTCCAGGACCTTGAAATGCTTCTTACGAAGCCACTCCTTCGTTGCCCGGGCGGTGTGTTTGGGATCATTGTCATGCTGAAAGACCCAGCCACGTTTCATCTTCAATGCCCTTGCTGATGGAAGGAGGTTTTCACTCAAAATCTCACGATACATGGCCCCATTCATTCTTTCCTTTACACGGATCAGTCGTCCTGGTCCCTTTGCAGAAAAACAGCCCCAAAGCATGATGTTTCCACCCCCATGCTTCACAGTAGGTATGGTGTTCTTTGGATGCAACTCAGCATTCTTTGTCCTCCAAACACGACAAGTTGAGTTTTTACCAAAAAGTTATATTTTGGTTTCATCTGACCATATGACATTCTCCCAATCCTCTTCTGGATCATCCAAATGCACTCTAGCAAACTTCAGACGGGCCTGGACATGTACTGTCTTAAGCAGGGGGACACGTCTTGTACTGCAGGATTTGAGTCCCTGGCGGCGTAGTGTGTTACTGATTTTGTGTTACTAGGTTTTGTTACTTTGGTCCCCGCTCTCTGCAGGTCATTCACTAGGTCCCCCCGTGTGGTTCTGGGATTTTTGTGATCATTTTGACCCCACGGGGTGAGATCTTGCGTGGAGCCCCAGATCGAGGGAGATTATCAGTGGTCTTGTATGTCTTCCATTTCCTAATAATTGCTCCCACAGTTGATTTCTTCAAACCAAGCTGCTTACCTATTGCAGATTCAGTCTTCCCAGCCTGGTGCAGGTCTACAATTTTGTTTCTGGTGTCCTTTGACAGCTCTTTGGTCTTGGCCATAGTGGAGTTTGGAGTGTGACTGTTTGAGGTTGTGGACAGGTGTCTTTTATACTGATAACAAGTTCAAACAGGTGCCATTAATACAGGTAACGAGTGGAGGACAGAGGAGCCTCTTAAAGAAGAAGTTACAGGTCTGTGAGAGCCAGAAATCTTGCTTGTTTGTAGGTGACCAAATACTTATTTTCCACCATAATTTGCAAATAAATTCATTAAAAATCCTAATTTTTTTTCTCAATTTGTCTGTCATAGTTGACGTGTACCTATGATGAAGATTACAGGCCTCTCTCATCTTTTTAAGTGTGAGAACTTGCACAATTGGTGGCTGACTAAATACTTTTTCCCCCACTGTATTTTGCATGAATTTTCTTTTGTGCCTGCTTTATGATAGATCTAATTTAATTTGTTCACAGCCAAATTCATGTCAGGGAGGTTTGGGCTGAATGTACTTGAAAGGAAATCATTAATACAGGTTGTAGTGCAATGCTGTGTTTGAAGTGTGGTGCGCTGTCAGGGGTCTATCTGTATGTTTTATTTCGATTAATCAGTGTACAGGGCTCTGTTTGTGTGGTCTTTGGTGGAGAAATATTTTCAAAAAGACATTAATCTGGCAGTGGTCAGACAACGGTGTCTGTGGTCTGACAGTGAATGCACTAATGGAGAAGGGGTCCAAGTCTGAGATTGCAGAGTCAACAACACTGGTCCCAAGAGCTCAGCAGTAGGTGAACCTTCCCAAAGAATCCCCTCCTGCCATTAAGAATATAATACTCCTTTTACATTTCTGTTGACTACCTGGTCAGGGCTATTTATTTTACTAGTGATGGGAATCGGGTATAAGGAGGGATGTCCAAATATGTCTGTTACCCTCAGGGTCTACACATTCAGGTTCAGAACCTGTTCTAGCATTAAAATCCCCACACAAAAGCACATTTCCCTCAGCATGAAACTGGTTGGTCTCTTTTGGAGATTATCATAAAACTGATCATCATAGTAAGATGAATCTGAGGGAGAAGCATACACCGCACCTATATATAAATCATTGTCACTAACATGCTGACCACACCACTCACGTTACGTGCGCGAGCGTTGCCAAATGTACACATACATGTTATTCAATAATTTCATCCAAACTGCTCGCGAGCGTCAACGAGCGTCTGTGTAGCCAGGAGCTAAAATATAACTTGGTTCTATTTTTTACGCTTGACACGCTGCAAGTCCTGCCTCTCCAAGCTAGCTAGCTAAATTGCCATGAATGTTCAATGTGTTTCAACCTGTCCCCAAATTAATATAGTTGGTTCAGAGTTCAACCTGCATGTCCTGATCGCGTCTGGTGTGGTATATGGCCAATATACCACGGCTAAGGGCTATTCATTTGCACGACGCAACACAGAGTTCCTGGATACAGCCCTTAGCTGTGGTATATTGGCCATACACCACAAACCCCAGAGGTGCCTTCTAGCTACTATAAACTGGTTACCAACATAATTAGAGCAGGACAAATAAATGTTTTGTCATACCCATGGTCAGCCAATCAGCATTCAGGGCTTGAACCGCCCAGTTTATAAATACAATACATTACCAAAAGTATGTGGACACCTGCTCGTGAACATCTCATTCCAAAATCATGGGCATTAATATGGAGTTGGTCACCCCTTTGCTGCTATAACAGCCTCCACTCTTCTGGGAAGGCTTTCCACTAGATGTTGGAACATTGCTGCAGGGACTTGCTTCCATTCAGCCATGAGCATTAGTGAGGTCGGGGACTGATATTAGCCGATTAGGCCTGGCTCGCAGTCGGCGTTCCAATTCATCCCAAAGGTGTTCGGGTGAGTGCTCTGTGCAGGCCAGTCAAGTTCTTCCACAACGATCTCGACAAACCATTTCTGTATCGCTTTGTGCATGGGGGCATTGTCATCCTGAAACAGGGAAGGGCCTTCCCCAAACTGTTGCTACAAAGTTTGAAGCACCGAATAGTCTAGAATGTCTTTGTTATCTGTTGCGTTATGATTTCCCTTCACTAGAACTAAGGTACCTAACCCAAACCATGGAAAACAGCCCCAGACCATTATTCCTCCTCCACCTAACTTTACAGTTGGCACTATGCAAACCGAGATTTGTCAGTCGGACTGCCAGATGGTGAAGCGGCCATGGAAAATCATTTCATGAAGCTCCCGACGAACAGTTATTGTGCTGATGTTGATTCCAGAGGCAGTTTGGAACTTGGTTATGAGTGTTGCAACTGAGGACAGACCATTTTTACGTGCTACGCGCTTCAACACTGCGGTCCCGTTCTGTGAGCTTGTGTGACCTACCACTTTGCAGCTAAGCTATTGTTGCTCCTAGACATTTCCACTTCACAATAACAGCACTTACAGTTGACCGGGGGATCTCTAGCAGGGCAGAAATTTGAGGAACTGACTTGTTGGAAAGGTGGCATCCTATGACGGTGCCACGTTGAAAGTCACTGAGCTCTTCAGTAATGCCGTTCTACTGCCAATGTTTGTCTATGGAGATTGCATGGCTGTGTGCTCGATTTTATATACCTGTCAGCAACGGGTATGGCTGAAATATCTGAATTCACTCATTTGAAGGGGTGTTTACATAGTTTTGTGTATATATACAGTATCTCACAAAAGTGAGTACACCCCTCACATTTTTGTAAATATTTGAGTATATCTTTTCATGTGACAACACTGAAGAAATGACACTTTGCTACAATGTAAAGTAGTGAGTGTACAACTTGTATAACAGTGTAAATGTGCTGTCCCCTCAAAATAACACAACACACAGCCATTAATGTCTAAACCGCTGGCAACAAAAGTGAGTACACCCCTAAGTGAAAATGTCCAAATTGGGCCCAAAGTGTCAATATTTTGTGTGGCCACCATCATTTTCCAGCACTGCCTTAACCAGAGCTTCACAGGTTGCCACTGGAGTCCTCTTCCACTCCTCCATGACGACATCACGGAGCTGGTGGATGTTAGAGACCTTGCACTCCTCCACCTTCCGTTTGAGGATACCCCACAGATGCTCAATAGGGTTTAGGTCTGGAGACATGCTTGGCCAGTCCATCACCTTTACCCTCAGCTTCATTAGCAAGGCAGTGGTCGTCTTGGAGGTGTGTTTGGGGTCGTTATCATGTTGGAATACTGCCCTGCGGCCCAGTCTCCGAAGGGAGGGGATCATGCTCTGCTTCAGTATGTCACAGTACATGTTAGCGTTCATGGTTCCCTCAATGAACTGTAGCTCCCCAGTGCCGGCAGCACTCATGCAGCCCCAAACCATGACACTCCCACCACCATGCTTGACTGTAGGCAAGACACACTTGTCTTTGTACTCCTCACCTGGTTACCGCCACACACGCTTGACACCATCTGAACCAAATAAGTTTATCTTGGTCTCATCAGACCACAGGACATGGTTCCAGTAATCCATGTCCTTAGTCTGCTTGTCTTCAGCAAACTGTTTGCGGGCTTTCTTGTGCATCATCTTTAGAAGAGGCTTCCTTCTGGGACGACAGCCACACAGACCAATTTGATGCAGTGTGCGGCATATGGTCTGAACACTGACAGGCTGACCCCCCACCCCTTCAACCTCTGCAGCAATGCTGGCAGCACTCATACGTCTATTTCCCAAAGACAACCTCTGGATATGACGCTGAGCAAGTGCACTCAACTTCTTTGGTCGACCATGGCGAGGCCTGTTCTGAGTGGAACCTGTCCTGTTAAACCGCTGTATGGTCTTGGCCACCGTGCTGCAGCTCAGTTTCAGGGTCTTGGCAATCTTCTTATAGCCCAGGCCATCTTTATGTAGAGCAACAATTTTTTTTTTCAGATCCTCAGAGAGTTCTTTGCCATGAGGTGCCATGTTGAACTTCCAGTGACCAGTATGAGGGAGTGTGAGAGCAATGACACCAAATTTAACACACCTGCTCCCCAAAAATATGAGGGGTGTACTCACTTTTGTGAGATACTGTATATAGTGTATCTCTATATAATTTGGTTAGAGTAAAGTACATAGGAAATTAATACATAAGCAAATATAGAACAGGAAAATCCAAACGTGTGTGTGTGTGAGGAACAAAACTAAATAAATGTGTGTGTGTGGTAAATAATACAAAATAATAAAGTGTGTGTGGAATAACTAAATATAAATAATAACTAAATAAAAAGGGTTGTGAAGTGTTTGAGTGTGTGCGGGTGGGTAGGTGTGTGTGTTTTCCAGCAGTTGATGTGACT
This sequence comes from Coregonus lavaretus, assembly GCF_964263955.1. NCBI lineage: Eukaryota > Metazoa > Chordata > Actinopteri > Salmoniformes > Salmonidae > Coregonus > Coregonus lavaretus. The sequence continues at coordinate 13,299,443 of NC_140001.1, forward strand.
GAGGATATACAGTGTGGTATGGGTCTTGTATTATGTGTGTGGTTAATGCACCCGCACAATACTTCGACTAAGCGACCAACCACGCCCAACACAATAGTACATGTTGTGCTGTGTGTTTCAACTAAGAGCATTCTTCAGTAGCAGTAAAGAACAATTCTATAAAAAGACAACAAGAAAATTATAACTAATATGACAAGTGTTGACTATCTCTACAATGTGACTTTTAGCTTATAGAATGAATGTATTCTGATAAGGTCCAATACATTGACTTATACCTATTCTAGAAGTTTGCTCATCAGCTTTAGCACTTGACGCACCTCTCCGATGGCTGAAGGTTCTATATGTCTCTTACCGGACACTGCCTCTGCATATGTGGGCTGGCAGTGAGGCTGAGGTCTGGGCTGGGGTACTCTCCTGTTGGCCACTATTTGTCCTACCCCTAGAGTATAGTGCAGTGAAGTGTTGAGCTGAGCTATGTCCGGCACCGCTGAGCTGGGCTGGTTTTGGCACCGCTGGTCTGGGCTGGGTTGGTTCTGGCACCGCTGAGATGGTCTGGGTCTAGCGCCATTGGGCTGAGCTGGCCTGGTTTTGGCACCGCTGGACTGGTTCTGGCAATGCTGAGCTTGAACCCCAGAACGACAAAGCAAAAACAGGTTTTTATACATTTTTAGACTCCCCCCTGTATTTGGGGAGTTTCTCCCATTCTTCTCTGCAGATCTTCTCAAACTCTGTCAGGTTGGATGGGGAGCGTCGCTGCACAGCTATATTCAGGTCTCTCCAGAGATGTTAGATCGGGTTCAAGTCCGGGCTCTGGCTGGGCCACTCAAGGACGTTCAGAGACTTGTCCCGAAGCCACTCCTGCATTGTCTTGGCTGTGTGCTTAGGGTCGTTGTCCTGTTGGAAGGTTAACCTTCACCCCAATCTGAGGTCCTGAGCGCTCTGGAGCAGGTTTTCATCAAGGATCTCTCTGTACTTTGCTCCGTTCATCTTTCCCTCGATCCTGACAAGTCTCCCAGTCCCTGCCGCTGAAAAACATCCACACAGCATGATGCTGCCACCACCATGCTTCACCATAGGGATGGTGCCAGGTTTCCTCCAGATGTGACGCTTGGCATTTAGGCCAAAGAGTTCAATCTTGGTTTCATCAGACCAGAGAATCTTGTTTCTCATGATCTGAGAGTTTTTAGGTGCCTTTTGGCAAATTCCAAGCGGGCTGTCATGTGCCTTTTACTGAGGAGTGGCTTCCGTCTGGCCACTCTACCATAAAGGCCTGATTGGTGGAGTGCTGCAGAAATGATTGTCCTTCTGGAAGGTTCTCCCATTCCCAAAGAGGAACTCTGGAGCTCTGTCAGAGTGACCATCGGGTTCTTGGTCACCTCCCTGACCAAGTCCCTTCTCCCCCGATTGCTCAGATTGGCCGGGCGGCCAGCTCTAGGTAGAGTCTTGGTGGTTCCAAACCTCTTCCATTTAAGAATGATGGAGGCCACTGTGTTCTTAGACCTTCAATGCTGCAGACATTTTTTGGTACCCTTCTCCAGACCTGTGCCTCAACACAATCCTGTCTTGGAGCTCTACGGACAATTCCTTCGACCTCATGGCTTGGTTTTTGCTCTGACATGTGCTGTCAACTGTGGGACCTTATATAGACAGGTGTGTGCCTTTCCAAATCATGTCCAATCAATTTAATTTACCACAGGTGGACTCCAATCAAGTTATAGAAACATCTCAAGGATGATCAATGGAAACAGGATGCACTTGAGCTCAATTTCGAGTCTCATAGCAAAGGGTCTGAATAATTATGTAAATAAGGTATTTCTGTTTTTTATTTTTTATACATTTGCAAAAATGTCTAAAACCCTGTTTTCGCTTTGTCGTTATTGGGTATTGTGTGTAGATCTATGAGGGGAAAAATAATTTAATCAATTTTAGAATAAGGCTGTAACATAACCAAATTTGGAAAAAGTTAAGGTATCTGAATACTTTCCGAATGCACTGTATGTATGACAAGGTTGTCAGGATTTTCCAGCTTGGCTTGATAGAGCAGTTGTTGTGCACTGTCACTAGTGGGACTCCAGAATTTAGCTGTCTGGGGAATAGTATCCTATCTTCCAGATAATCCCCATTAGAGTCTATCAGAACTGCAGTTTTGGGAGGTCTCCTGGGTTGAACTGGATCCTGTCCCTTGTCCTCTGGAGGTGTGTTCAGCTGAACATGTTCAGGCTTCTCGGAGGTTGACAAGGCAGGTTAGGCTGTGGCATTCTACTCTCTCTCTGTCATTCACAAATACACAGCTGCACTTTTGTTAGTCTCATGCCCTCTAGAGGCCAGTGGGGAGGATGAGATATATACTGAACAGAAATATAAATGCAAAGTGTTGGTCCCATGTTTCATGAGCTGAAATAAAATATCCCAGAAATGTTCCATATGCACAAAAAGCTTATTTCTCTAAAATGTTGTGCACAAATTTGTTTACATCCCTTTTAGTGAGCATTTCTCCTTTGCCAAGATAATCCATCCACCTGACAGGTGTCTCATATCAAGAAGCTGATTAAACAGCATGATCATAACACAGGTGCACCTTGTACTGGGGACAATAATAATAATAATATAATATGCCATTTAGCAGACGCTTTTATCCAAAGCGACTTACAGTCATGCGTGCATACATTTTTACGTATGGGTGGTCCCGGGGATCGAACCCACTACCCTGGCGTTACAAGCGCCATGCTCTACCAATTGAGCTACAGAGGACCACAGTAAAAGGCCACTCTAAAAGGCCACTCTAAAATATGCAGTCTTGTCACACAACACAATGCCACAGATGTCTCACATTTTGCGGGAGCGTGCAATTGGCATGCTGACTGCAGGAATGTCCACCAGAGCTGTTGCCAAAGAATGTAATGTTCATTTCTCAACCATAAGCCACCTCAAGTCATTTTAGATAATTTGGCAGTACATCCAACCGGCCTCACAACCGCAGACCACGTGTAACCACGCCAGCCCAGGACCTCCGCATCCGGCTTCTTCACCTGCGGGATGCACAACCAAAGTATTTCTGCACAAACTGTCAGAAACCGTCTCAGGGAAGCTCATCTGCGTGCTTGTTGTCCACACCAGTGTCTTGACCTGACTGCAAATAACAATATAGGGATGAGGTAGTTGGGCGGGCTAATTTCAGATGGCTGTGTACAGGTGCAGTGATCGGTAATGGACCCCATGGTGGCAGTGTGGTTATGGTATGGGCAGGCATAAGCTACGTACAACAAACACAATTGCATTTTATCTATGGCAATTTGAGTGCACAGAGATACAGTGACGAGATCCTGAGGCCCATTGTCGTGCCATTAATCCGCCGCCATCACCTCAGGTTTCACCATGATAATGCACGGACGGCTCCATGTCGCAAGGATCTGTACACAATTCTTGCTGAAAATGTCCCAGTTCTTCCATGGCCTGCATACTCACCAGACATGTCACCCATTGAGCATGTTTGGATGCACTGGATCGACGTGTATGACCTCACTTTCCAGTTCCCGCTAATATCCAGCAACTTCACATAGCCATTGAAGAGGAGTGGGCCAAGATTGCACAGGCCACAATCAACAGCCTGATCAACTCTATGCGAAGGAGATGTTGCGCTGCATGAGGCAACAAATGATGTTCACACCAGATACTGACTGGTTTTCTGATCCACGTCCCTACCTTTATTTTAAGGTGTCTGTGACCAATAGATGCATATTTGTACTCTTAATCCATAGATTAGGGCGTAAAGAATTTATTTCAATTGACAGATTTCCTTGTATGAACTGTAACTCAGTAAAATCTTAGAAATTGTTGCGTTTTAGATTTTTGTTATGTGTATTTTACATCTGCTCTGTATAAACCAACTGTATGTAAATACTGTAAGTCACTACGATGCCACATTTTTATGCTTTTGTCAACCGAGAAAATATTTTCGGCTTTGAATGGTGGAAGCAAGACTGGTAGAATATGGTCCCTTACGCCCGGAAGGAAGGTCCATGTTACTTCAACAGAATATGATCAGATTAGTGAGTTCCCCTGAGAGCTTATGTTGGGAGTATAATAGGAAGTGTGATCGCTCAGGTGATCAGGGAGTTGGTACACACACACACACACACAGCTCTTATGTTTGATGTCATGCTGCTAATCAGTGGGCTTCCTTTACTGTAAGATGGAGCTCATGTCGTCCTCCTCTGTTGGATCTTGACAAGCACAGTGACCTTCCTGATTGTTTAAATAGGGTAAATAGATGGAGGAGCCCAAAGGTCAGGCTGGTGGCGCCAGAGAACCAGCTCCATGTTGTCTGGAGTGACTAAAAATGACTAAAAAAATGTACCAAAAAAATGACTAAAAATGTCTGATGGCACTTTGGCTCCCAACGGTCATGCTGGAGGGAGAGACAGCAGAGATCTGATCAGCTTGTCCTCGTTTGCCCCCCTTGCGCCACAGGTCATAATCAATTGTTAATTGCTTGTTGGGTAACCAGAGACGGGACTGAGAATTCCCAGCCAAACAAAGCCCTGGCATTCTGCAGACACCGGTGCCTCCCAATGCCATCCTGGCTGAGTCCTCTGAGGTGCAGGTTACTATGGTGACATTACTGCTGAGCGCCTCCCTCATACCTGAGTCAGATTCATTGGCTGATTACAGCATGGTGATGTATAACCCATTATAGGAGAGACGTCCAGGCCTTAGGAATATGTCACCATTGATAATACAGTGCTGTGCTTCACGTAAGATGCGCTCAAAAGATAATTGTATATTTGTCATTTGACAATCTCTCTCTTTAAGGATATGCCTAAGTATAGATCAGAAATCTCCCCTCTTCTTCTGTGTCTCTCTTCAGGATGTTCTCCAATGGGATAAAGTATGAATTAAATTATGCACTCAATGAATAAAAGCCAAAGGATGATACAGGATGGTGTTGGCACGCTGTGGCTCCTCCCACAAATAATATTGTGTCCTTCTGGCTGGCCGTCCTGGGCTGAGCAGAGCTTGGAGTGGGAGGGAGGGTGGAGTTGGAAGTGATGTTAATTGAACAGGACCAGGAGCTTGTTGGAGCAGAAGATAAGGGGGAGGGGTGAAGCCCCCTAACTGTGAGGACGAGGCCTCCTAACTGTGAGGACGAGGCCTCCTAACTGTGAGGACGAGGCCTGGCGCCCCAGGAGAAACTCAATACCGCCAGCAGGTGGTCCCTGTGAGAATCAGCAGGAGACACCAACAGAGAGGAGGATATCCCACCAGTCTCATTCATACAAATCTGAAGTTAGAATTTCCACTGTAGTTTGAGCACAGCAGTTAGTCTTTTGATTTGAGGTTCAGCTTCTAGGCCCTACTTATGTGCCCAACTCCTGAATGTATTTTTTTTGTCAGTCACATGCAGCACCGCAATCCAAACAAAAGAAAAGCAAGGGTTAATCATCGTTCATCCATTGTGCCTACCATCCTGCCCTGCCCTACCTCTCCCTACCCTACCTACCCTGCCCTACCCTATTTCGCCCTACATACCCTACATCGCCCTGCCTTGCCCTACCCTGCCTTTCTCGCCTCACCCTGCCTACCTACCCTACCCTGCCCTACCTACCACCCCCTACCCTACCTCGCCCTGCCCTACCTACCACCCCCTACCCTACCTCGCCCTGCCCTACCTACCAACCCCTACCCTACCTCGTCCTGCCCTACCTACCACCCCCTACCCTACCTCACCGTACTCTACCCTGTCCTACCCTACCTTACCCGCCCTACCTCACCCTTCCCTACATCTCCCTACCCTGCCCTCCCTCACCCTACCCTACCCTGTCATACCCTGCCCTACCTCACCCTACCCTGCCATACCCTATCCTACCCTACCTCTCCTTGCCCTACCTCACCCTATACTGTCATGCCCTACCTCACCCTACCCTGTCATACCCTGCCCTACCTCACCCTACCCTGTCATACCCTACCCTGCCCTACCTCACCCTACCCTGTCATACTCTACCCTGCCCTACCTCACCCTACCCTGTCATACCCTATCCTACCCTACCTCACCCTGCCCTACCTACCTCGCCCTACTGTATCATTCCCTGCCTTGCCCTACACTGCCTTTTTCGTGTTACCCTTCCACGCCTTACCCTGCCTACCTCACCCTACCTACCTCACCTTACCCTGCCCTAGCCTACCTCACCCTACCCTACCTCGCCCTACCTACCCTTCCCTACACTCGCCCGTCCCAACAACTACCTCACCCTGCCCTGTCCTACCCTACCTCACCCTGCCCTGCCCTACCTCGCCCTTCACTGTCATACTTACACTACCCTACCTTACCTTATCCTACCCTGCCCTACCTACCCTACCCAGAGCTTCCCTGCCCTACCTACTCTTCCCTACCCTACCTCGCCCTACCCTACCTAACCCTACCCTACCTCACTAGAGTATGAAAAATGTATGCACTCATTAACTGTAAGTCGCTCTGGATAAGAGCGTCTGCTAAATGACATAAATGTAAAATGTAGACCCTATCCTACTCTACCTCACCCTACCCTTCCCAACCTCACCCTACCATATCCTTCCCTAACCTACCTCACTCTAATCTACCCTACCCATGCCAGAGGTTCTCTGTAGGGGAGCTGGGGTCAGCTGCATCATCAAACACCTCTCCCTCCTCCAGCTCTGTTGAGCCCCATCAATAATTTGCCTCCCAGTCACTCTGCAAATGTCATAGGAGGGGAAAGCCTAAGAATAGAGAGCCCAGATTCCCAAATTCCCCACAAATTACAGCAGGAAAGGAGTAATGCCTCCCAAGAGACTGGCATAATTGGAAGGGATACTTTCTTTACCAGAAGCAGAAACGTTTGGGTCTTTTGAAGGACTCATTTGCTTGAAGGTACCGTTTTAGAAATGTGAGTCTTGATTTAAACCGGTACAACCCAACCTCAAGCCAGCTCAACATTGAGGGCTAGGCTATGTTCAATATCTGTGATGTCATGAATGATTCCCTCCGTTTGTGCATTTTACTTGTCAGTAGCTAGGTTTCCATCCAATTGGCGACAGATTTTCATGCGGAAATTGTAAAATCTGAATAAAAACAATATGCACATTTTCCCACCAGACGTGTTTCCAAAGGATGTGCGTGTTGACGTAGTGCACATAAAAAAACTTCTGTGGCTAAATTCTCAAGTATCAACTCTACTGATGGTTTTGTCACAAGAATGTTTGCATTGTATAGCGAATGTGCCCATTCTGGTCTTGGCACATGCGCTCTAGCCAACAGCTCGCAGATACAGTGCGGGTATAGCCAACATGATGGGATTATTATGGACAAAAGAGCCAGATTTATTTTTATTTGTCAAACGGCAGCCAAGCATCGATCATCATGTCACCAGAATAAGAACCTCGATATTTATTGAAAAGGAACATCAAGCTCATCACCGTGTACTTTCACCACCCTGTGAAGTACATCATAACTTATTTGATCTGTAGCCTAATAAACTGCATGCTTTCCCATCGAGGCTAGTGGGGGGGACCACACACCATATCATCGCGTGACTCCCAAGTTTACTTCGATATGATTGTTATTATATCAATATTTGCGCATAAAGGCTTTTCCACTGCCATTTCTCGCATAATTAAGTTTACTGACACAAAACGATCCCACCTTGTCTAGCAGATTTTGTTTGGTCGACATTTGGAAAGTTTACCTGCAAATTTGCTGTTTCCGTCAGTCCTGACGTTAATTATTTTATCAGGCATGTACTTTACTCTCATAAAAAGATTGGATGGAAACCTGGTTAGTGTCACAGATTTCTTGGATACATTAAAGAGTTCCCTTCTGTTTGCATGGAGCTCGTGATTTAATTGGGGATTGGTGTAGGCTAATGCCGATGGTCAAATATAGTGTAGACTGTAAAATGATATGTAACAATAACTAAATTAATTCCAAGAGAATTTACCCTTTATATTTTCATGTTCCTTGAAGCAGACTCTGTGAGGACTAGCATCGACAATTCTTCCATTTCACAAATCTGTGTGCACAGGGCAGCTACATTAGCTATGGCGTGATGTCTGTGAGCTGTTCATTTGTTTGGCGTGTGAGCCAGTGGGAACTGAAGTGTGAGACCGATCCCAGTGAAAAGCTGTTATTGGATTTATTTGTCACAATGTCTGGTGATAGCCTTTTATCCTTAATACCCAAAGCCTTCTCTTCCTCCTGTGTTGCTTTCCACCCACTGTCTTCTTACAACAATACTATAGTTCAACCATCTGCTCAAATAGTAATTAAGGAAATGCATTAATTGTACAGGGAAGAAGCCTTGCTCACTGTTTAGGATTGCAGCACTATCATTATCTCAGCACATGATTGTGGCGGAGGCTGAATCTTTTGTTCCCCTCGTCACCACAGGAGACAAAGACGGGTCTGGGTCTTCTTAGAAATAATCAAACTCTTGTTGATCTCTCTCTAATCTCTACAGCCTATCAAATGCACATTCTCAGCTTTCCCCTCTCACCTCGCGGCTGCTCCGGTCCTGTAATTTTACGTGGAATACTGACTTTTCTTCTACCCCCCGCCAACAGTTTCCATGGCAACAGGGACTTAGGGGAGTCGCACATCAACAAGGCTGCTTCTGCTGTGTGTGCACAGCGAGCAGATGTGCAGGAGAGATCCACATAACAATGCACAGCTCTCTCCGAATGCCACGGATGAGAGGAGACAGAGAGAGGCAGAGCTCAATCAGTAGAATTTTCTCTTGCTGCTCCACCATTTATTTTGTGTTTTATCTAAATGAAAGGGAAGTGTGAGTGAATTTCCTCCCTCTGGTCTCTCTCCTCCCCCCTGGGCCACGGCGACACCCCTCTCTCCCTGTCCAGGGCTTCCTGAGCCGCCGACTGAAGGGCTCCATCAAACGCACCAAGAGCCAACCCAAGCTGGACCGCAACAGCAGCTTCAGAAACATCCTGCCGGGCTTCAAGACCGCAGACAATGACAGGTGAGATGCAATTGATCAACCCCTTCCACACACACACACAAACAGAACTGTACACACACAAACAAACACATGTCCACACACTCTTCACAAGGCTATTAATGTGCACTGGCTATCTTCCTGTCTCTAACCGCTCTATAGTGTCAAGGTCAGTCAATTCTCACTGGAAAAATAAGCTTTGTATTGTACAACGAGCTAATCCACATACTGTACAGTGTGATGTCCTCCCCAGCCCTCATACTGTGGGGCTGTGACACCTCACTGAGCAGTGGAATGAAACGGTCTGTAGCGTGGCTGCTGGCTGCTCTATACTGTAGCTATGAATCATGCAGCGCTTTACATGGTTCTTAACCTGCATACACAGTACAGGCTCTTGTTGAGGTGGGAGGGATTGGCTGAGCTGCACTGCGCTGTCTGGAGATTTCATCCCTCATTACACCTGCCCATTAGCCTGGGGCTGGAGGAAGAGGAAATCCTCCTCATGGCAACCACAAGGCACTGGAGCATGATAATTGTCGACACATCCACTGGAGTGGCCATGCTTGTGTGAGTAGTGTGTACGCTATCCTGGAGTATGATGCAGTGGACCGTACATGCTTGAATACTGTTTGTTACTTTTGAGGGTGTGTTTGTTTGTGTGGGTGTGTTTGGAACTATGTCCAAACTCCTGTCTCTAGTAGTGTAGACCAGTGGTTACTGTACCATCAACAATTGTTTACAGACAGATTATTTCACTGATAATTCACTGTATCACAATTCCAGTGGCTTAGGAGTTTACATACACTAAGTTGACTGTGCCTTTAAAATTCCAGAAAATGATGTCATGGCTTTAGAAGCTTCTGATAGGCTAATTGACATCATTTGAGTCAATTGGAGGTGTACCTGTGGATGTACACTGCTCAAAAAAATAAAGGGAACACTTAAACAACACAATGTAACTCCAAGTCAATCACACTTCTGTGAAATCAAACTGTCCACTTAGGAAGCAACACTGATTGACAATAAATTCCACATGCTGTTGTGCAAATGGAATAGACAACAGGTGGAAATTATAGGCAATTAGCAAGACACCCCCCAATAAAGGACTGGTTTTGCAGGTGGTGACCACAGACCACTTCTCAGTTCCTATGCTTCCTGGCTGATGTTTTGGTCACTTTTGAATGCTGGTGGTGCTTTCACTCTAGTGGTAGCATGAGACGGAGTCTACAACCCACACAAGTGGCTCCGGTAGTGCAGCTCATCCAGGATGGCACATCAATGCAAGCTGTGGCAAGAAGGTTTGCTGTGTCTGTCAGCGTAGTGTCCAGAGCATGGAGGCGCCACCAGGAGACAGGCCAGTACATCAGGAGACGTGGAGGAGGCCGTAGGAGGGCAACAACCCAGCAGCAGGACTGCTACCTCCGCCTTTGTGCAAGGAGGAGCAGGAGGAGCACTGCCAGAGCCCTGCAAAATGACCTCCAGCAGGCCACAAATGTGCATGTGTCTGCTCAAACGGTCAGAAACAGACTCCATGAGGGTGGTATGAGGGCCCGACGTCCACAGGTGGGGGTTGTGCTTACAGCCCAACACCGTGCAGGACGTTTGGCATTTGCCAGAGAACACCAAGATTGGCAAATTCGCCACTGGCGCCCTGTGCTCTTCACAGATGAAAGCAGGTTCACACTGAGCACGTGACAGACGTGACAGAGTCTGGAGACGCCGTGGAGAACGATCTGCTGCCTGCAACATCCTCCAGCATGACCGGTTTGGCGGTGGGTCAGTCATGGTGTGGGGTGGCATTTCTTTGGGGGGCCGCACAGCCCTCCATGTGCTCGCCAGAGGTAGCCTGACTGCCATTAGGTACCGAGATGAGATCCTCAGACCCCTTGTGAGACCATATGCTGGTGCGGTTGACCCTGGGTTCCTCCTAATGCAAGACAATGCTAGACCTCATGTGGCTGGAGTGTGTCAGCAGTTCCTGCAAGAGGAAGGCATTGATGCTATGGACTTGCCCGCCCGTTCCCCAGACCTGAATCCAATTGAGCACATCTGGGACATCATGTCTCGCTCCATCCACCAACGCCACGTTGCACCACAGACTGTCCAGGAGTTGGCGGATGCTTTAGTCCAGGTCTGGGAGGAGATCCCTCAGGAGACCATCCGCCACCTCATCAGGAGCATGCCCAGGCGTTGTAGGGAGGTCATACAGGCACGTGGAGGCCACACACACTACTGAGCCTCATTTTGACTTGTTTTAAGGACATTACATCAAAGTTGGATCAGCCTGTAGTGTGGTTTTCCACTTTTAATTTTGAGGGTGACTCCAAATCCGGACCTCCATGTGTTGATACATTTGATTTCCATTGATACTTTTTGTGTGATTTTGTTGTCAGCACATTCAACTATGTAAAGAAAAAAGTATGTAATAAGATTATTTCATTCATTCAGATCTAGGATGTGTTATTTTAGTGTTCCCTTTATTTTTTTGAGCAGTGTATTTCAAGGCCTACCTTCAAAAAGTGCCTCTTTGCTTGACATCATGGGAAAATCAAAAGAAATCAGCCAAGACCTCAGAAAGAAAATTGTAGACCTCCACAAGTCTGGTTCATCCTTGGGAGCAATTTCCAAACGGCTGAAGGTTCCACGTTCATCTGTACAAACAATAGTACACAATTATAAACACCATAGGACCACGCAGCCGTCATACCGCTCAGGAAGGAGACGCGTTCTGTCTCCTAGAGATGAATGTACTTTGGTGCGAGAAGTGCAAATCAATCCCAGAACAACAGCAAAGGACCTTGTGAATATGCTGGAGGAAACAGGTACAAAAGTATCTATATCCACAGTAAAACAAGTCCTATATCGACATAACCTGAAAGACCGCTCAGCAAGGAAGAAGCCACTGCTCCAAAACCGCAATAAAAAAGCCAGACTACGGTTTGCAACTGCACATGGGGACAAAGATTGTACTTTTTGGAGAAATGTCCTCTGGTCTGATGAAACAAAAATAGAACTGTCTGGCCATAATGACCATCGTTATGTTTGGAGGAAAAAGGGAGGAAGCTTGCAAGCCGAAGAACACCATCCCAACCGTGAAACACGGGGGTGGCAGCATCATGCTGTGGGGGTGCTTTGCTGCAGGAGGGACTGGTGCACTTCACAAAATAGATGGTATCATGAGGAAGGAAAATTATGTGGAAATATTGAAGCAACATCTCAAGACATCAGTCAGGAAGTTAAAGTTTGGTCGCAAATGGGTCTTCCAAATGGACAATGACCCCAAGCATACTTCCAAAGTTGTGGCAAAATGGCTTAAGGACAACAAAGTCAAGGTATTGGAGTGGCCATCACAAAGCCCTGACCTCAATCCTATAGAAAATGTGTGGGTAGAACTGAAAAAGCGTGTGCGAGTAAGGAGGCCTACAAACCTGACTGTTACACCAGCTCTGTCAGGAGGAATGGGCCAAAATTCACCCAACTTATTGTGGGAAGCTTGTGGAAGGCTACCAGAAACGTTTGACCCAAGTTAAACAATTTAAAGGCAATGCTACCAAATACTAATTGAGTGTATGTAAACTTCTGACCCACTGGGAATGTAATGAAAGAAATAAAGCTGAAATAAATCATTCTCTCTACTATTATTCTGACATTTCACATTCTTAAAATAAAGTGGTGATCCTAACTGACCTAAAACAGGGAATTTTTACTAGGATTAACATTTACATTTTAGTCATTTAGCAGACGCTCTTATCCAGAGTGCATACATCTTTCATTAAATGTCAGGAATTGTGAAAAACTGAGTTTAAAACTATTTGGCTAAGATGTATGTAAACTTCCAACTTCAACTGTATATACATATCCTTTTATTTTTTTATTTTTTTTATTACCTTGCTATAGGCCACCAAGTGCGAACAGTCAGTATTTAAATAATATGTGTGAAATGCTTGATAGTGTATGTGATGTAAACAGAGAGGTCTACTTTCTTGGGGACCTGAATATTGACTGGTTTTCATCAAGCTGTCCGCTCAAGAGGAAGCTTCTTACTGTAACCAGTGCCAGTAATCTGGTTCAGGTTATTAATCAACCTACCAGGGTGTTTACAAACACTACAGGAACAAGATCATCCACATGTAACAATCACATTTTTACTAATACTGTTGAGCTATTTTCTAAAGTTGTATCCTTACCCATTGGATGCAGTGATCACAATATTGTGGCTATATCCAAGAAACCCAAAGTTCCAATAGCTGGGCCTAAAATAGTGTATAAGAGATCATACAAAAGATTGTGGATGATGTAAAAAATATTTGTTGGTCTGATGTGATTAATAAGGAGCATCCAGATGCTGCACTTGATGAATTTATGAAATTGCTTCTTCCAATTATTGATAAACATGCACCTGTTAGGAAACTTACTGTTAGAACTGTTAAGGCTCCATGGATTGATTAGGAATTGAAAAACTGTATGTCTGAAAGAGATGTGGCAAAAGGAGTGGGTAATAAGTCTGGCTGCACATCTGACTGGTTGACTTACTGCAAATTGAGAAATTATGTGACTAAACTTAACAAAAAGAAGAAGAAACTGTATTATGAAGCCAAGATCAATGATATAAAGAATTATGGGAAACAACTTTGGAGTACTTTAAATGTAATTATGGGTAGAAAGACAAATTCAACTCCATCTTTCATCGAATCAGATGTCTTACTCATCACAAAACCATTTGATGTTGCTAATTATTTTAATGATTACTTAATTGGCAAAGTGGGCAAACTTAGGCAGGAAATGCCAACAATGAACAGTGAGCCATCGTATTCATGCATAATTTTTTTTTTTTAAGAAAAGCATTGCAAGTTTGAATTTTGTAAAGTTAGTGTGGGAGAGGTGGAAAATGTATTGTTATCGATCAATAATGACAAACCTCCTGACATTGACAACTTAGATGGAAAGCTCCTGAGGATGGTAGCTGACTCTATAGCCTCTCCTATCTGTCATATCTTTAATCTAAGCCTAGAGGAAAGTCTTTGTCCTCAGGGCTGGAGGGAAGCCAAGGTAATTCCGCTACCCAAGAATGGTAAAGCGGCCTTTACTGGTTCTAACAGTAGACCTAATAAGCTTGCTGCCAGCTCTTAGCAAACTGTTGGAAAAAATGGTTTTTGACCAAATACAATGCTATTTCTCTGGAAACAAATTAACAGACTTTCAACATGCTTATAGGGAAGGGCACTCAACATGTACTGCACTGACACAAATGACTGATGATTTTGGTTGAAGGAAATTGATAATAAGATTGTGGGAGCTGTACTGTTACATTTCAGTGCAGCCTTTGATATTATTGACCATAACCTGTTGTTGAAAAAACTGTGTTATGGCTTTTCAACCTCTGCCATATTGTGGATTCTGAGCTATCGATCTAATAGAACTCAGAGTTTTCTTTAATGGAAGTTTCTCTAATGTCAAACATGTAAAGTTTGGTGTACCACAGGGCAGCTCTCTAGGCCCACTACTCTTTTCTATTTCTACCAATGACCTGCCACTGGCATTAAACAAAGCATGTGTGTCCATGTATGCTGATGATTCAACCATATACGCATCAGCAACCACAGCTAATGAAGTTACCGAAACCCTTAACAAAGAGTTGCAGTCTGTTTTGGAATGGGTGGCCACTAATAAACTGGTCCTGAACATCTCTAAAACTAAGAGCATTGAATTTGGTACAAATCATTCCCTAAGTTCTAGACCTCAGCTGAATTTGGTAATGAAAGGTGTGGCTGTTGAACAAGTTGAGGAGACTACATTACTTGGCTGTCACGATCGTTTACGGACGAGAAGGACCAAGGCGCAGCGTGATATGCATTCATGTTTATTAACGACTAAACACACGACAAAACAACAAACGAAACGTGAAGTCCAAGGTAGCATACAAACAACATACCTTACACGGAACAAGATCCCACAACTGACTGGTGCCAAAAGGCTGCCTAAGTATGGTCCCCAATCAGAGACAACGAGCTACAGCTGCCTCTGATTGGGAACCAAACCGGCCAACATAGATCTACACATAATAGATATTCACCATAGAAATAAACACAACACAGAAACTACACACCCTGGCTCAACATTTGAGTCCCCAGAGCCAGGGCGTGACATTGGCGTTACCTTAGATTGTAAACTATCATGGTCAAAACATATAGATTCAATGGTTGTAAAGATGGGGAGAGGTCTGTCCGTAATAAAGAGATGCTCTGCTTTTTTGACACCACACTCCAAAAAGCAAGTTCTGCAGGCTCTAGTTTTGTCTAATCGTGATTATTGTCCAGTTGACCTAGACCTAGTTAAGCTGCAGCTGGCCCAAAACAGAGCGGCACGTCTTGCTCTTCATTGTAATCAGAGGGCTGATATAAATACTATGCATGCCAGTCTCTCTTGGCTAAGAGTTGAGGATAGACTGACTGCATCACTTCTTCTTTTTATAAGAAACATTAATGTGTTGAAAATCCCAAATTGTTTGCATAGTCAACTTACACACAGCTCTGACACACACACACTTACCCCACCAACATGTCACCAGGGGTCTTTTCACAGTCCCCAAATCCAGAACAAATTCAAGAAAGCGTACAGTATTATATAGAGCCATTATTGCATGGAACTCCGTTCCATCTCATATTGCTCAAATAAACAGCAAACCTGGTTTCAAAAAACAGATAAAGCAACACCTCACGGCACAACGCCTCTCCCTTATTTGACCTAGATAATTTGTGTGTATGTATTGATATGTAGGCTACATGTGCCTTTAAATTTTTTTTATGTAGTTCTGTCCTTGAGCTGTTTTTGTCTATTAATGTTCTGTATTATGTCTAATAGCTAATGGGGATCCTAATAAAATACCAATACCCACCACCCCTCCCTTAATTGGAGTAAACTAGTGAACAACAACGCCTAGACCTCTACTTCCAGCTTATACATACTATATACAATTTATGGACACAGTCAATTTTACAATAATTATATTTTGTTTGTTTTTACTCCTGAACTTCCTCTACCTTCAACCTCTCTGATCATTTTCATGATGTCCATCCGGTTTGCCTCTACAGGCCATATCCCCCCAAACTGTGCTCTTTCACAAAAGTTCTCAACCTATATACTTATTATGGACACAGTATGTTTTACACTAGTTATTTTGTTGTTATTAGTTGTTATTAGTCCCAACCTTCAGCTCCATTCAACCCCTCCCATCTATCTCTTAACACCATCCATATTGGATTTCTACTTGCCATATATTTCTCAACTGTGCTGTGATGTTTCACAAAAGTTCTGGACCCTTCTATTCTCATTGTTTCTACAGATTGTAAATTGAAAATAAACATTTTGTAGTTTCTGTGTTGTGTTTATTTCTATGGTGAATATCTGCATTCTTTAACCAATGATGGTCTTTAATGCAGGGCCGACAGACAAGTTACTTACTTTTTCCCCCTTCCACTTTCCTCTTCCATCTTTGTGGTAATGCTGCAATTAATTGGTTGTAATTTTGGGTAGAGCAGACATTTCCATATGTTTTTGTTAGCTGCATAACTCCACCAGTTCCACCTATGATATAATTTACGAAGATTATACATTTGTAAAACATTTTTTCAAAACATATTTTTTTTAATCAATTTGTTTAACCACAACATTTGTGTCATTATTTGTTCTGTCGTTTCTGGAGGATTAAATTGAAATTGCAACCAACTTCCTATGGCTTGTTTTAGAAATAGTGATATTTGGGAGATGATTTCCTTTTCAAATAACTGAAAGTGAGTGGTTGTAATCTGAATAAAGGGAATAGGCCATTCTTGAACATGGGGTGAGACAATCTTACTAATTTCGGATTTAAGTATAACTTTTGTATGACTGAAGCTTTTAGTGATAGGTCTAATGCTTTAATATTTAATAATTTCTGTCCTCCGAATTCATATTCATTATATAAATAGGCCCATTTAATTTTGTCTGGCTTGCCGTCCTAGTACCCCTGGTTGGGAACAACTGGTGTAGACAAGAAGACTGAGGGGCCAATATGGGCTTGTTCCTTATTCAATAGCTGTACATTGTGTTGTGACATTGTCATTTGTATGGACCTCCTTTGTCTTTGAAGTATTGGTTCTGCTAACCCGGGTCGCCTTTGCCTCAAAGGACTCGCCCTGCATCTGAGAGATGCACAGAACAGTGAACCGAGAGCCGCCACCCCCCGTAGTGTTTTTATGGTCTCTCTTCCATCGCCTAGTTAGCCATTGGAAAGGTTTCCAGCTCAGGGCAGTACTGTACAGTACAGGCAGTGGCCTACTTAATTACAGTGGCACACAGCTCTGTAACAGAGAGACACACTAATACCAAGAGACATGGGAACCTCAGGCCAGCCTGCGTCGCATTGAAGCCTTCTCGGCTTTGTGTGTATGTACTGGTGTCTTTGTTTGGGCTTTATTTAAAGCTTCAATATGTAACTTTTGGGGCATTCCGACCAAATTCACATAGAAATGTGTGTTATAGATCTGTAATTCTCATTGAAAGCAAGTCTAGGAAGCGGTAGATCTGTTCTATGTGCTCTTTCTATACTTCCCTGGCATAAGTTTCGTTTTTGCATCTTTTACTTTCGGCTTTCTACACCAGCTTCAAACAGCTGACAATACAATATTTTTGTTTATGTAAAATATATTTCACAGCGGTTTAGATGGTACAATGATTCTCTACACCCCTCAATCTCAACTCTGGACCTCGAAGCCAGTTCCACTGCATTTTTTCATTGTTCCCCTTTTATCAGGGACTGATTTAGACCTGGGACACCAGGTGTGTGTGCAATTAATTATCAGGCAGAACAGAATACCAGCAGGCTCCGGACTTTGTAGGGTGAGAGTTGAGTACCCCTGCTCTACACTATACTTTCTAGTTTTGTCACGTAAATTGAAATTTAGCAAACTATTAGAATTTTAGCAACCAGGAAATAGTGGAGCGATCTTTAAGGGAGAGAAAGAGGAAATAGACTGGTGCCTTTTTTTGATGGCAAGCTGCTGTCTTCGTTTTAGAGCCTGACAACAAGATTATGATTTTCTCTTGACTATAGTCACGCATTCGGGCTGATACTGTAGACTGTACTGTAAGGTATGTACCATATTTCTATTGGCTGTGTTAAGCTAGTGATTTCTCAGTGTGGCTGACTGACTCGATGAATGACTGACTGACTGGCTCAATTAATCAATGACGGACTGACTCAATGACGGACTGACTCAATGACTGACTCACTCAATGACTGACTCACTGACCATTAATTCTACACTATAAACATATAGCCCACTGATTCGGAAACCAAACAAGTAGGCTAGTAACTTTACCCAGGAAAAGCACAAAATAGAACAATCAATAATGGACTGTATGTCCTCAGAGGCATCTTGACTGTTTTAATATCAGGTATTTACTGGCAGTAGGCCCAGGCAGGCAGGCAGGAGCAATGTGGATGTGGTGCATAATAATGACTGGATGAGGATTTGGCTTCGCTGTCCGAACAATGTTTGCTGCTTTTTGAGTCTCAGAGATTTGTGCTTAATTGGATAACTTGCAGGCATGTCGAATTCCATTCTGGAAGGTGAGGGAATTCCTAATCTTGTAGGATAGCCTATTATTAAAGTCAAAATCTGTACGATTTCCTGCTTTTCAATGGTAATTTCAATTAATGATATACTGTATGTACCTATTGATTCTTGAATAATGTAACTTATAAATGCCTCATGACTGGATCCATACACTTCCATTAGGCTCTACAGTACATTTTGTTGTCTGATCGCAAAACTTGTCATATCTCCTTTCCATCTTTCATTTAAAATGTGATTGATTTATTCCGATAAAGGTTATTTAATGAGTCTGTATAGAAGCTTACTAGCCTGTGATTTGAGAGTGAATAATACGTTATGCCCTTTCACTCACTCTGGTGCATCTGTTATAAAACATATTTCTCTCAAATACGTTCTGTCAATATAGTATGTAGCCTTTATATAGGGCATTTACTTTTAAGAGAGATTGATAAGACTTGCAAGAGCCTTCATTCAGAGAAAAAAGGCTGCTCTTAAGGCAAAGAACCCATTGTACCCCTGCTGTGTAGCCCAATGCTTTTATCCACCCCCCACTCACTGTTGAAGCCATAAAAGAACGCCTAGCAGGGCCAGTCTTTTTCTAAATGTCAGGTCAAATTCCACATTTTAACTTTTACAGCAAATGCATTGTATTCGATAGCTACTCTACTTGTAACATACAGCTGGTTTGTATACAGACCGTACGTTTAGTCCTTGTATCAGAGTATTTGATTTTGAACAGGCCCTTGCTGAGACTTTCCACCAAATGTTCCTGGCATCATGACTGTGCTCTCTTGCTCAATGACTCAGATCAGAGCAACTTAATAATGCAGGACTATACTGTAACACCTGTCAGGAGCAGGAAGAGGGAGGGGAGCTACTGCTTGACAGAGGCTGTCTTCATGTCTCTGTTCCTTCTCAACACTGTCTGACATGGGAAATAACTCTGAGATCTTCTCACTGACAGACTGCATGTTAATGCAGCCCCGCTCTATTCTTATCAGACTCAGAGCCTACAAGGGCCAGCAGCAAACACCATGCCAGGAGGAGTCGGCATAGTTTATTACACTGGTGGTGCCTTACCGGGTTTCCCATCAGTGTTTTGTCTGTTGAGAATCGGATCCCAATGGCTGCAGAGAAACAGGATTCTGTCTGCTGCAAGAAACATTTTTGTCAATCCCACTAGCCCAGAAATGTCAAGCCGAGCTACTAGAGATGACATCATAATGGATGCAGGTCAGGACAGTGTTGTGGTGTTAATGCTGAAGGTTACAGGTCAGGACAGTGTTGTGGTGGTGATGCTGAAGGTTACAGGACAGTGTTGTGGTGGTGATGTTGTTGATGCTGAAGGTTACAGGTCAGGACAGTGTTGTGGTGGTGATGCTGGAGGTTACAGGTCAGGACAGTGTTGTGGTGGTGATGTTGTTGATGCTGAAGGTTACAGGTCAGGACAGTGTTGTGGTGGTGATGATGCTGAAGGTTACAGGTCAGGACAGTGTTGTGGTGATGTTTTTGATGCTGAAGGTTACAGGTCAGGACAGTGTTGTGGTGATGTTTTTGATGCTGAAGGTTACAGGTCAGGACAGTGTTGTGGTGATGTTTTTGATGCTGAAGGTTACAGGTCAGGACAGTGTTGTGGTGATGTTTTTGATGCTGAAGGTTACAGGTCAGGACAGTGTTGTGGTGATGTTTTTGATGCTGAAGGTTACAGGTCAGGACAGTGTTGTGGTGATGTTTTTGATGCTGAAGGTTACAGGTCAGGACAGTGTTGTGGTGATGTTTTTGATGCTGAAGGTTACAGGTCAGGACAGTGTTGTGGTGATGTTTTTGATGCTGAAGGTTACAGTATATGCTGATGCAGAACTACCAGAGGGCACCGTCCTGACTGAGCAGTGATCTGATCAGCCAATGGAAGTGGTAAGCTATAATGCTTACGGCAGTGAATCCCACTCATCAGCACAAAGCCCCTGCCCCTACTTTGGATTTATTCAGTTTAAATGAGAGCTTAACCCAATCCTTAACCGTTCGGTGCGGTTCACCGTTTCACACACGCACGGATTCACATACATACTTATTTGTTCTGTGTGGGTATCTGGTCCTTGCCTGTAATTGGGTAGCCTAATCGTTACAGGGCCGTTAAGCAGGAGATGATCACCTTGTAGGACTGTCAGTCCAGGTTTTAGGCTGTGATCTCCTATTCTTTACTAAGATGTCTTTGTTTTTACATGTTTTTACATTATGCCACCTTTAATATAGTACTACTTAGCAACCTAGCTGTATTAGCCTCCTCTGGAGTACTCAACGGTTTAATGCAGAAGTTAAGCAGAAAGCCCTCAAGGTAACAGAGTTCTGTGGTGACACGAGCAATGTGTCAGAAATAGTTGTGTGGCTCAACCTGCGCTCACTTTCATGTAAGACTCCAGAGACACAATCATTTGTGTGAAAGGAGAAACATATTGTGAAGTCTAGAAAATAAAATTGGCAGAAAATTGCTCACTTACCCGTGGAAAGTTTATTCCGATAAAGGTGTCAACAAATGAAAGTGTCAGTTGCCGGGGAAGCAAAGACACCATTTACTTTATGCAGTGTTGTCATAGAAACAGTTATCAAGTGTGTGCATTGTTAATTGTAGCGTTGTGAGTGTGCCTCCAGTGACTGAAAGTCTTCTCAGAGGTGGCTACCAATGAGTGTCCCTCTTCTGACAGTATAGGGAAGATAATGGCCACTTATGCTTTACCCTTGTTTTCTACAACTGTAGTGAATGCTGCCTATGAACAAGGCTTCTGAATTCTTCTGAACAGAGCACAGTTCCAAAAGATCCGATTGACCAAATAGCCCAAAGCTGACAGACAGCATACCATATGGCCTCTTCCTGTACTGTCCGCACCCCCTCACTGCGCCCCCAGAGGCAGGTCCCTGTGCAGGGAGCAGACCGGTCTGTCACAAAGACACCAAGACAAAAGACCACACTCGCGGACAAACATACACACATGGCAGCGGGGGGGCAGAGCTACATCACGCCACACAGCCTGCTTCTGCTGCACACACACTGAAGAAGGAAGGATAGGAGAGGGATGGAGAGAGAGAGAGCGCGCAAGACTCGGCTCCAAGCAGTCCTCCGCCAGCCAGATAGAGGGAGAGAAGGCAGTGGCTCTTAAAGAAGAGGAGCAGGGGAGGAAGTAGGGCAGGCTGTCTCTCTCCGTTGAGTCCAGAGGAGACAGACAGACTGGGAGGGAAGCGGGGAGGGAAGAGCAAGGGAGGAAAGGAGAGCACTAGGCTAACAGCAGCTAGCAGCAGCCCACTGTGCAGGCTGAATGAGCATCACCACGCTCTCCGCTCTCAGCACACAGCAGAAAATGGAGCTCTGACACGGCTCCCTCATCATCCTCCACCTCTTCCACGTCCCCCCCCCCCCCCCCCCCCCCCACGCCGATTGTTCCCGGGGATTGTCGGGTGAGTATTCCGCCACATCTGATGGACTGCACTGTCTTCAACTCAGTGTGTTAGGGACGCTTTTACATATAGGCTTTGCTCTGCATTTACATATAGGCTTTGTGGGCTCGGCATCTCAGTATCTGTCTATAGCCATTGAGGGTGTTTCTCATGTTTGGATGCAATGTGGTAGTCTATTAGAGCTGGGCGATATGGACAAAAATCCATATTGCGATAAATTGCCTGAATTGATGCGTTAACAATAAATAGAAGGATACGTTTATAACATTATTTTTTTGTTTTTATCCTTTAAACTACTACTACTAGTTTGATGGTTGTAGCCATCAATTGTCCCATTAACAATCACCCATATTAGCAAACTTATTTCATTTCAAACTTTAGATTTCTCTAGTATAGGCTACTTATCGTAATGAACGATATCAGCACAATGCCTGCTATAAGTAGTCAGTATGATCGGTGTATCGTCCCAGCTCTACTACTCTGCTGTGCTGATTCATCTGGTTCTGCTTTTCATTTACAGAGTCATGACATTTACATTTTGAATGATGGCGTTTCACATTCAATGTTTGCTGCTAGTAGACCTATTAATTTGCATTTAGCCAGGCAGCGCAGTGTTCCTTTGTGTCAGAATAGATGCACAACACTGTAGTTCACTCTGTAATGACATCTCAACAATGTTATTTTCAAAGTCATCCACATATGTTGCTTTTCTAAAAGCTTTTGAAATATTCACTAGAGAGGTGGCAATCAGCCCTACCCGTGTGTGTGTGTTTGATGCATAGAGAGTTTGGGGAGATATTTTCCTCCACAAGGAGCTCCATGTTGAATATCAGCTGGTGTACGTGTGAAGAGGCTGAAGCAGGAACCATAGAGGTCTGAATCCAGACCAACACTACCTTCTTTAGTTCAGCAGAGCTTCTCTGACTGCAATAGAGAAGAATGATGTTGGAGAAAAAATTAGCTATGAAGGGCTTTAATGGTTTCTGCCATGGCACTGTTTTACTGGCCTGTAAAAAATAAATGGTGATATGCCTGCCGGCATCTCTGTGCCTGACGCGCGCCCCCCCCCCCCCCCCCCCCCCCCCCACACACACACACACACACACACACACACACACACACACACGAGACAGAGAGCCCATTCTTTTGATGGAAGGATTCTGGAGTAATGTGTTGGTGCTTATTAAATCCAAACTCCTGTCACATCCAATTTTCAGAAGCAATCTGACATCTTCTTAGCAGTGGAACAGTTGCCAAAAGGAGGCGCAAACATGTCATTACACTTCTAAACAATGTGATATCATGTCTTCCCAGTCGCAGCACTTATTTTAAACAGCTTGCTGTTTGCAAGTCTACAGTTTAGTGTGTGTTTATTTATTCAAGATTTAAACTGATATGAATTTGAATATTTGGGTTTAGGTTTAAAAAAAAATCCACCAAAGAAAATAAGTGATAAACAACAATACAGATAAAAAAATAAAATAAAAAGGTGTTCTCCATATTCACACCCAACAATTACTTATGTATTGTATATTGTTTTTTTGTGGTGTGGTTTTTATATAAGCCCTTGGGCTTCCAACCACACCACAAAAAAACAATATACAATACTTAAGTAATTGTTGGGTGTGAATATGGAGAATACGTTTGGAAAAATCTATGTAGCAGGCTTCAATGAATGATACTTGTGCTTCACTCCCAACAATTGTTATGTGTCAGACACAGCTATGATTGTTCCTCAAGTAACAGTTAGTACTATGTGCAGTAGTGCTATTGTAGGTTATAGGCCCACAGTGTGTTACTTTTGCCCACTGTTGCCCCTGTTCTTAAAAAAAATAATTATAATAATTGCCGGAGTATTACCAAAGACAGAAGAGTACTTCTCCAATAGAAATCCCTGTTCACACTTGTAGGCGATGTCATGGCGATGTTGGCTATGCGCAGAAATACGTAATTGGGTCTAACAGTCATCTCGTGCCAAACTGCACATGTGCAGGCTGTCAAAATCAAAGGCACTCCTTCGATATAAAGTGTTTTTGGACTAAAATGAAAACGTGTCAGTTTGTCACTTTCACAAGGTTGGAGTAATACCATGTTCAAATACTTAAGACATTGGCTCAAATCTAGGTTGTACCTTTAGATTTAGGGGAAATTAACAAGGAAGAATTTTTCACTTCTCTCATTGACTTTTCAACCCACAAAGCCGGCCTGGTCTACTTAGTCTGTTTCGCAAGCGTTCCCGAAAGTCTCGCGATGTTGCATCTCTGGGTTTAGAAACTCTATGGTATTATGGTGGTAAGCTGCTTTGAGAAAGAGGCTTGCAAGTCTAATTGAATGGCCATCCATGCCGATAGTTCATAGATTGCGTAATCTAAAGTCTCTCGGCTTGAAAAACATTAACGATTTTGATTGTTTTCCAAAGCACATTCTGAAACATCACTTGTTTGTTGTGTGTAGTTAGTATCGTAAAATAGTTGGACTCCAAATAATCATGACATCCAAATAGGTGAGTGTGTAGCCAACCCCTTGAGAGTCATGAGTCCAGATGGCTAATTTCAGATGTTTTCTAATTAATCTATTTACCGATTTGATCTTTGCACCCTCAACAGGATTAGTTTAAGCTCATTGTACAAAAGAAAACTTAAATAATACAGGCTTGTGGCAAATGTTTTTCTTTCAATACACAGGAGTTTAGAAAATGTTCAGTCTCACTTAAGATTGCTCACCAAGCTCCTTGTTTTATCTTCCGACAAGATTGGACACAGTGATAGGCCCAGAGACATTGTATACACATCTTTTGGACCAGTGGTGATAGTGATGTTTCACCTATTTTACTTTCCGTGTTCTGACTTTGACGTTATCAATGTATGTTTCATTGGTTAGTTAGGCCTACTGAAAGAATGTAGCTTACTGTGTTTTGGTGCAATCTGGATTCTTATTTTGACAGGGAGTCAATGCTGAGACCAAGGTCTCTTTTCCAGATGAGCCCTGTATAGCACAGCAAATTACAATAAACACATTAAACTACACGTTCATATACAGTGCCTTCAAAAAGTATTCATACCCCTTCACGTATTCCACATTCTGTTGTGTTACTGCCTGAATTCAAAATACATCTACACACAATACCCCATAATGACAAATGAAATATCTCATTTACATACAGTGAGGGAAAAAAGTATTTGATCCCCTGCTGATTTTGTAAGTTTGCCCACTGACAAAGAAATGATCAGTCTATAATTTTAATGGTAGGTTTATTTGAACAGTGAGAGACAGAATAACAACAAAAAAATCAATTTAGAAAATGTTATAAATTGATTTGCAATTTAATGAGGGAAATAAGTATTTGACCCCCTCTCAATCAGAAATATTTCTGGCTCCCAGGTGTCTTTTATACAGGTAACGAGCTGAGATTAGGAGCACACTCTTAAAGGGAGTGCTCCTAATCTCAGTTTGTTACCTGTATAAAAGACACCTGTCCACAGAAGCAATCAATCAATCAGATTCCAAACTCTTCACCATGGCCAAGACCAAAGAGCTCTCCAAGGATGTTAGGGACAAGATTGTAGACCTACACAAGGCTGGAATGGGCTACAAGACCATCGCCAAGCAGCTTGGTGAGAAGGTGACAACAGTTGGTGCGATTATTCGCAAATAGAAGAAACACAAAAGAACTGTCAATCTCCCTCGGCCTGGGGCTCCATGCAAGATCTCACATCGTGGAGTTGCAATGATCATGAGAACGGTGAGGAATCAGCCCAGAACTACACGGGAGGATCTTGTCAATGATCTCAAGGCAGCTGGGACCATAGTCACCAAGAAAACAATTGGTAACACACTACGCCGTGAAGGACTGAAATCCTGCAGTGCCCGCAAGGTCCCCCTGCTCAAGAAAGCACATATACAGGCCCGTCTGAAGTTTGCCAATGAACATCTCAATGATTCAGAGGAGAACTGGGTGAAAGTGTTGTGGTCAGGTGAGACCAAAATCGAGCTCTTTGGCATCAACTCAACTCGTCGTGTTTGGAGGAGGAGGAATGCTGCCTATGACCCCAAGAACATCATCCCCACCGTCAAACATGGAGGTGGAAACATTATGCTTTGGGGGTGTTTTTCTGCTAAGGGGACAGGACAACTTCACCGCATCAAAGGGACGATGGACGGGGCCATGTACCATCAAATCTTCGGTGAGAACCTCCTTCCCTCAGCCAGGGCATTGACAATGGGTCGTGGATGGGTATTCCAGCATGACAATGACCCAAAACACACAGCCAAGGCAACAAAGGAGTGGCTCAAGAAGAAGCACATTAAGGTCCTGGAGTGGCCTAGCCAGTCTCCAGACCTTAATCCCATAGAAAATCTGTGGAGGGAGATGAAGGTTCGAGTTGCCAAACGTCAGCCTCGAAACCTTAATGACTTGGAGAAGATCTGCAAAGAGGAGTGGGACAAAATCCCTCCTGAGATGTGTGCAAACCTGGTGGCCAACTACAAGAAACGTCTGACCTCTGTGATTGCCAACAAGGGTTTTGCCACCAAGTACTAAGTCATGTTTTGCAGAGGGGTCAAATACTTATTCCCCTCATTAAAATGCAAATCAATTTATAACATTTTTGACATGCATTTTTCTGGATTTTTTTGTTCTTATTCTGTCTCTCACTGTTCAAATAAACCTACCATTACAATTATAGACTGATCATGTCTTTGTCAGTGGGCAAACATACAAAATCAGCAGGGGATCAAATACTTTTTTCCCTCACTGTACCAATAGGTGCCCTTCTTTGCGAGGCATTCAAAAACCTCCCTGGTCTGTGTGGTTGAATCTTTTTGAAATTCACTGCTCGACTGAGGGACATTACAGATAATTGTATGTTTGGGGTACAGTGGTGAGGTAGTCATTCAAAAATCATGTTAAACAATATTATTGCACACAGAGTGAGTCCATGTAACTTATTATGTGACTTGTTACGCACATTTTTACTCCTGAACTATTTAGGCTTGCCATAATAAAGGGGTTCAACAAGTATTGACTCAAGATATTTCAGCTTTTCATTTTGTATTAATTTGTAAAATTGTAAACAACAAAAAATAATAA
This sequence comes from Coregonus lavaretus, assembly GCF_964263955.1. Classification (NCBI taxonomy): domain Eukaryota; kingdom Metazoa; phylum Chordata; class Actinopteri; order Salmoniformes; family Salmonidae; genus Coregonus; species Coregonus lavaretus. Next base: position 13,326,541 of record NC_140001.1, read on the forward strand.
TTCCACTTTGACATTATGGGGTGTGTGTGTGGTCCAGTGACAAACAAATAAAAATGTAATACATTTTAAATTCAGGCTGTAACACAACAAAATATGGACAAAGTCAAGGGGTGTGAATACTTTCTGAAGGCACTGTACACGTTAAAATACACATTAAATACAAAAGCAAAACACAATAATAAAAAGCAGACATTCTTCAGAGGCACAGAATAGCCTATTTCTGCATAGCCTCCACGTTCGCTCTTTCCTACACTAGAGTATGCTTTCTGCCTGTTAATTTGTGGGACATCTTTGCTCGGATGTTTCCTATTCGGAACTAAGATCCTTCGGGAGGCACGTATCCTGTTAGTAGGGAGTTTTTGAAACATTCTGGAGGTGGCCGGGATTATAAAAAAGAACTGTCAAAAAGCCACTTAGTGATATGATATGAGATAAAACTTTGAGATGGCTGCATCAATGAATAACGATGAATAGGCTCGTCTTTATTTGGCACAAAATATTTTACAAATCTGTTAATTATTTCTGTTACACCTAATGCCAAGAGCATGCAAAGCTGTCAACAAGGCAAAGGGTGGCTATTTGAAGAATCTCAAATATAAAATATATTTTGATTTGTTTAACACTTTTTTGGTTACTACATGATTCCATATGTGTTATTTCATAGTTTTGATGTCTTCACTATTATTCTACAATGTAGAAAATAGTGAAAATAAAGAAACTCTTGAATGAGTAGGTGTGTCCAAACTTTTGACTGATAGTGTATGTAGGATAGAACCATTATGTTTGTTAAGGATAATAGTTAAATCATCTATGCAGGGATTGACGATGAAGTATCAAAGAATAGAAGGGCAGCGACAGTTTTGTGGGTGAACGGATGGAGCGCAAACAGTGAAATAACGTACAAGCGCTGTCTTAGTCCGAGTCAATTTGTGAACAGATACTTTGTCATTAGTTTCAACAGTCAAATCTCAATCTGTTATTCCCAAATGTCATTCAATTGAAACCAAATATGAGGAACAAATAATTTAAATGCAGGTATTGAAAGAAAACGTGGGACTGTGCTAAAGCCAACACAGTTCTGCTGCAGCATCAACCTTAAATAAACGTCTCATTTTTTTATATTAGCGCCTCAATTCATCTGATGAAAAAAACGCTTTAATTGATAAGATTGGGAATCAATGTTCCCTGAATTCCAAGCAGCAGCCCTTTAAAGACTACCTCACTAATAAAACACGAGTGGAAGCAGTATTCTCCTCCTGATTTATGATAATCTGACTGTTTGTTTCTGTCGGGCCGTAATAACCTAACAACCTGCTTTATTGGCCGTGGCCCCGGAGGCATCCTACAGCATCATTATACCTGCCCTTTCCAGCAGCTCCAGAAGGTCAACAGTCTGTCTGGCTGGGCCCAACCATGAGTGAGGGGCTGAGGAGGGGAACCTGGGACTAACTGAGTAGAGGGACCCAATTAACGTCCAAAAGAGCCCCCTGCGACAGAGCTGAACCAAGGAGAATCACATACACAAGCACACTGTCTGGCTGCTGCTACTCATCATCTGGAGGAGGTGTTATGGTGTGGGGGTGCTTTGCTGGTGACACTGTCTGTGATGTATTTATAATTCAAGGCACACTTAACCAGCATGGCTACCACAGCATTCTGCAGCGATACGCCATCCCATCTGGTTTGGGCTTAGTGGGACTATCATTTGTTTTTCAACAGGACTATTTTACCAAGAAGGAGAGTGATGGAGTGCTGCATCAGATGACCTGGCCTCCACAATCCCCCGACCTCAACCCAATTGAGATGGTTTGGGATGAGTTGGACAGCAGAGTGAAGGAAAAGCAGCCAACAAGTGCTCAGTATATGTGGGAACTCCTTCAAGACTGTTGGAAAAGCATTCCAGGTGAAGCTGGTTGTGAGAATGCCAAGAGTGTGCAAAGCTGTCATCAAGGCAAAGGGTGGCTATTTGAAGAATCTCAAATATAACATATATTTTGATTTGTTTAACACTGTTTTGGTTACTACATGATTCCATATGTGTTTTTTAATAGTTTTGATGTCTTCACTATTATTCTACAATGTAAAAAATAGTAAAAATAAAGAAAAACCCTTGAATGAGTAGGTGTGTCCAAACTTTTGACTGATAGTGTATATATTGCCTCCTAATATTGTAACAATCTGTGTGTCTCTTCATTGGCCTGGGCTATAGTTTGTTTGAATTCAAGGCCAGATTGATCTCAGTTTGTCAGTGTCAGTGTAGACACTCATTTCGGTAATTTGTGTGGTATTAAAAATGATTCAGCTAATGTCTTCTGTCATGTAAATGACGTAGAATTGCATGAAATGTGTTTTTAAAAGGCTGATTTCTTTCGGACCCTGCTAACAAATGTTCCCCATGTGTGTAAATCCTAAAAACGCCTCTGCTCAACTGTAGCCTATGCCACATGGCAAACGTTATTATGGCTTTATTATAAAAGGCTTTTTCATCAACAGTACATTTACCACGCATCGAATTGCATCTTAGTGCACAATTTGTTCACGGAAAATGATGGTGTGCCGGGAAGGGGTTGTTCGAGGGGGCGGGGGGTATGAGAGAAAGTGTCCCCGGCCCTGATTACACCTTGTATCCTTTAAGACCAATGGTCCAATGAGTTAATTGAAACACTGCTAATTTCATTACATAATGGCCTTGTGTGTGTGCTTGGCTCCCAACAGCCTGCAGTGGCATTGATAAGATCATTAGGTAAATGCTGAGCCACAGACCGCAATTTGAATAGCTGCCATCAGACGAGCATAAATCTCTCAATAAGTGAATTAAAAATAAGCAAAGTTGTCAGCACAGTGCATGAACAGACTGTGGCATGAGTTACAGAGCTAGCCTAATGCCTTGGAGTTTGGTCTACTAATCCTGAAGCTTGTTTGCCATTGACTAGAAATATGATTTTAAAAATGTATATCATTGATTCCATATATTATGGAAACCGACCCATTCCTATTCAAAGACCACTATAACAGTATTGCATGGGCACTAGTACAACTGTGTCTATTTGTTTGAATTAATTTAGACTTATTGTAAGCGACTTTAAACTCACATTTGTAAGATAGTCACCAAGAACAAAATCCATCCAGAGCTTCCCAAAGACTCCCATTGTAAAATGTTACCCACATGCTAAAAGTTTTCCCCTAAGGGATCTAGCTTCTCAGAGAGGAAGGTTTATGTTAGTCCTCTCAGCTCAGCTCTGCCAGTTATGCCAATTTCTCTGTATCGTGCTCAGCCTCTCACTCTGTCCCCACACTGATAAGCTGAGCTAGAAAATACGACAAAACACATTCCTTACCTGAGGATTTTTTCCAGACTCATCCCCTGAGGCAGGAAGTAGAGTCATGTTTAATTCATGCAGCCAATAAAGAGCCAGGGGAGCGATGAGTCAGCAAATATCTCAGTTTGCCGCCCAGCAGGTGCTTAATTGCCCTGCTTATCCTCCTAGACATTGATTGTAGCGTGCAGGAGTTAACCAACACCACTTACAAAACAACTGAAAAGATGAACATGCACTGTAGGGGCAAACATGTATTCTACTGGCTCTGTCTATATTATCTGTGAGACTTAATTGGCTTTTGGGCTTTTTCGTTTATTAAGATACAGTTGAGTTGTGGTTTGAAGACGGAGCATGTATTACGGATGCTATGATTTTTACGTACAACTCAAATATGGAACCAATTAAACTAAAAGGAACCCTTGAAGTTACTTGGTTGCACAAATATCTTTATCTGTATCCGCTCTCATGTTTTACCGTGGGTAGTGTGTTTTACTGTGGGTAGTATGTTTTACTCTGGGTAGTATATATTTTTTTACTGTGGGTAGTATGGATTACTGTGGGTAGTAGTATGGTTTACTGTGGGTAGTATGGTAGTATGGTTTACTGGGGGTAGTATGGTAGTGTTTTACTGTGGGTAGTTTATTTTACTGTGGGTAGTAGGTTAAACAAATCAAAATATATTTTATATTTGAGATTCTTCAAATAGTCACCCTTTCCCTTGATGACAGCTTTGCACACTCTTGGCATTCTCTCAACCAGATTCATGAGATAGTCACCTGGAATGCATTTCAATTAACAGGTGTGCCTTCTTAAAAGTTAATTTGTGAAATGTATTTCCTTCTTAATGCGTTTGAGCCAATCAGTTGTGTTGTGACAAGGTAGGGGGGGGGGTATACAGACGAAAGTCCTATTTGGTAAAAGACCAAGTCCATATTATGGCAAGAACAGCTCAAATAAGCAAAGAGAAACGACAGTCCATCATTACTTTAAGACATGAAGGTCAGTCAATACGGAACATTTCAAGAACTCTGAAAGTTTCTTCAAGTGCAGTTGCAAAAACCATCAAGCGCTATGATGAAACTGGCTTTCATGAGGACCACCACAGGAATGGAAGTCCCAGAGTTACCTCTGCTGCAGAGGATAAGTTCATTGCAGCCCAAATACAGTGGCTTGCGAAAGTATTCACTCCCCTTGGCATTTTTCCTATTTTGTTGCCTTACAACCTGGAATTAAAATAATTTTTTGGGGGGGTTGTATCATTTGATTTACACAACATACCTACCACTTTGAAGATGCAAAATATTTTTTCTTGTGAAACAAACAAGCAATCTTTAAGTCATACCACAGATTCTCAATTGGATTGAGGTCTGGGCTTTGACTAGGCCATTCCAAGACATTTAAATGTTTCCCCTTAAACCACTCGAGTGTTGCTTTAGCAGTAAGCTTAGGGTCATTGTCCTGCTGGAAGGTGAACCTTTGTCCCAGTCTCAAATCTCTGGAAGTCTGAAACAGGTTTCCCTCAAGAATTTCCCTGTATTTAGCGCCATCCATCATTCCTTCAATTCTGACCAGTTTCCCAGTCCCTGCCGATGGAAAAACACCCCCACAGCATAATGGTGTTCTCTGGGTGATGAGAGGTGTTGGGTTTGCGCCAGACCTAGCGTTTTCCTTGATGTCCAAAAAGCTCAATTTTAGTCTCATCTGACCAGAGTACCTTCTTCCATATGTTTGGGGAGTCTCCCAAATGGCTTTTGGTGAACACCAAACGTGTTTGCTTATTTTTTTCTTAAAGCAATGGCTTTTTTCTGGCCACTCTTCCGTAAAGCCCAGCTCTGTGGAGTGTACGGCTTAAAGTGGTCCTATGGACAGATACTCCAATCTCTGCTGTGGAGCTTTGCAGCTCCTTCAGGGTTATCTTTGGTCTCTTTGTTGCCTCTCTGATTAATGCCCTCCTTGCCTGGTCCGTGAGTTTTGGTGGGCGGCCCTCTCTTGGCAGGTTTGTTGTGGTGCCATATTCTTTCCATTTTTTAATAATGGATTTAATGGTGCTCTGTTGGGATGTTCAAAGTTTCAGATATTTTTTTATAACCCAACTGTGATCTGTACTTCTCCACAACTTTGTCCCTGACCTGTTTGGAGAGCTCCTTGGTCTTCATGGTGCCGCTTGCTTGGTGGTGCCCCTTGCTTAGTGGTGTTGCAGACTCTGGGGCCTTTCAGAACAGGTGTGTATATGTGTATATATATATATATATATATATATATATACTGCGATCATGTGACAGATCATGTGACACTTAGATTGCACACAGGTGGACTTTATTTAACTAATTATGTAACTTCAGAAGGTAATTGGTTGCACCAGATTTTATTTAGGGGCTTCATAGCAAAGGGGGTGAATACATATGCACGTACCACTTTATCATTATTTATTTTTTAGAATTTTTTGAAACAAATTATTTTTTTCATTTCACTTGAACAATTTGGACTATTTTGTGTATGTCCATTACATGAAATCCAAATAAAAATCCATTTAAATTACAGGTTGTAATGCAACAAAATAAGGGGGATGAATACTTTTGCAAGGCACTGTAAATGCTTCACAGAGTTCAAGTAACAGACACATCTCAACATCAACTGTTCAGAGGGGACTGTGTGAATCAGGCCTTCATGGTCGAATTGCTGCAAAGAAACCACTACTAAAGGACACCAATAAGAAGAAGAGACCTGCTTGGGCAAAGAAACACGAGCAATGGACATTAGACCAGTGGAAATTTGTCCTTTTGGTCTGGAGTCCAAATTGGAGATATTTGGTTCCAACCGCCGTGCCTTTGTGAGATGCGGTGTGGTTGAACGGATGATCTCCGCATGTGTATTTCCCACCGTAAAGCATGGAGGAGGAGGTGTTATGGTGTGGGGGTGCTTTGCTGGTGACACTGTCTGTGATTTATTTAGAATTCAAGGCACACTTAGCCAGCATGGCTACCACAGCATTCTGCAGCGATACGCCATCCCATCTGGTTTGGGCTTAGTGGGACTATCATTTGTTTTTCAACAGAACATTGACCAAACACACCTCCAGGCTGTGTAAGGGCTATTTTACTAAGAAGGAGAGTGATGGAGTGCTGCATCAGATGACCTGGCCTCCACAATCCCCCGACCTCAACCCAATTGAGATTGTTTGGGATGAGTCGGACCGAGGAGTGAAGGAAAAGCAGCCAACAAGTGCTCAGCATATGTGGGAACTCCTTCAAGACTGTTGGAAAAGCATTCCAGGTGAAGCTGGTTGAGAGAATGCAAAGCAGTCATCAAGGGAAAGGCTGGCTATTTGAAGAATCTCAAATATAAAATATATACTTTTTTGGTTACTACATGATTCCATATGTGTTATTTTATAGTTTGATGTCTTCACTATTATTATACAATGTACAAATAAAGAAAAACCCTTGAATGAGTAGGTGTGTCCAAACTTTTGACTGGTAGTGTATATTTTACTGTGGGTATTATGGTAGTGTGTTTTACTGTGGGTAGTATGGTAGTATGCTTTACTGTGGGTAGTATATTTAACTGTTGGTAGAATGGAAGTTATTTTTTTACTGTAGGTAGTTTTTATTTAATAATGTGGGTAGTATGTTTTTAATGTGGGTAGTATGTTTTAACTGTGGGTAGAATGGTAGTGTGTTTTACTGTGGTAGTATGTTAGTGTGTTTTACTGTGGTAGTATGGTAGTGTGTTTTACTGTGGGTAGTATGGTAGTGTGTTTTACTGGAGTAGTATATTTTACTGTGGGTATGATGGTAGTGTGTTTTACTGTGGGTAGTATGGTAGTATGTTTTACTGTGGGTAGTATGTTTTACAGTGGGTAGTATGGTTTACTGTGGGTAGTATGGCAGTATGTTTTACTGGGGGTAGCATGGCTTTCTTGGCTTCTTTCACTTCAAGGATATCAATTGTTCTCTTGAACTGTGTTATTGCTGTTCACCTTTAACAGTCATGATGTTGGTCTTCTTCTCCCACTCCTATTATCCGTGACTAAGTGACCAGTAAGATTACAACCTCCCTGTTTCTGCAGCTGTGCTCTGCCATTTGCCAGAGGCCCTTTAAAGCATGGTGTTGGCGCAGCGTCCCCACCTGCCAGACCATCAAAAAGCCGTCCAAGCAGGAGAGCTACCAGCTGGGAGATACTAGAGAGCCCAGTCATGCCAACCCCGTAGAGCCAGAGCCCATGGCATCCGAAAGGGTGTACCCACAACACCAATCTGGTTTTGGAACACATGCCTCCCCCAGCCCTCCTCCCTCAGTGTGGCACATGATGCCTGCGTTGAAACATTGTATGTGTGTGACTGACTGACCGTGTCTCTTCCTCTTCTCCCTCAGATCCCATCTGATGCCGAGGCTGAAGGAATCGCGGTCTCACGAGTCGTTGCTCAGCCCCAGCAGTGCAGTAGAAGCTTTAGATCTCAGCATGGAGGATGAGGTGTTGATCAAACCGGTGCACAGCAGCATCCTGGGCCAGGACTACTGCTTCGAGGTGAGCCCACCCCACACCACCACCACTGCCTCTCATGACTGTCGCAGCTCAAGGCTCGCTGACTCTTTTTAATAGTATTTCTTAGGATCCTAAACCTCTGTATATAATGCATTGTGTTTAATCTACTCTTCATTTCATCGCCATTACATATGTCTTAAAACCAGCAGGTCTCTGACTGTCTGTCAAGCAGCCAGTGCCTTTGGGTAGTGTGAGTGTGTGGCTGGGCATTTGTTAGGGAGGAGGGTCTCTCTGCCCCTCCGCTTTCTGCCCGGCAGGGGCCTGTGTGTCTGCCTGACCCATCTGTTGGCATCTCCATGCTCCTGCTCTCTGTGGATCTGCTCGGAGAGGTGAGCGCCAAGGGGTCCCCAATCACAAGGATTTACTGCCTATTATGCTAAAGCACGCTGCCAGCTGGACAGACCATGGCTCTGTGACCGAGAGGACGTCTGACGGGGTCAGCCATAAAACGACAAGCGTTTCTCTCGTGAACAAGTGCAAGAGGATTTCAATGGCTGTCCAGGCTCATTGTTTAGTCTGGTATCAGTGTGCACTGTGCAGACCCTGCAGCTCAGCTGGAATGTGTGTGTGTGTGTGATACCCAACCCTGCTTTAGATGATACACACAGGCCATCCTATGGGTGTTTTTCATGATCCATAACCTAAAGGGAAGGGCTTAATCATCTGCCATACTTTCACAGGTAACCACTTCCACTGGAACCAAATGCTTTTCGTGCCGGTCATCTGCCGAGAGGGACAAATGGATGGAGAACTTAAGGAGAGCTGTACATCCAAACAAGGTAAACCCTATGCTATATAGCGTATAGGGCCCTCTGTGGAAGAAAATAATAATACAATAGAATACATGTCAAAGTACCCAGGAAAAGTCTCACATGATGTTTTTCACAGGACAACAGTCGGCGTGTGGAGAACCTTCTAAAATTGTGGATTATTGAGGCCAAGGACCTTCCAGCCAAGAAAAGGTATTTCTGTGAGTTGTGTCTGGATGACACGCTTTACGCACGGACTACCTGCAAACTGAAAACAGACAATGTGTTCTGGGGAGAGCACTTTGAGTTCAACAACTTACCTGCCATCAAAAGTGTCACCGTCCACCTGTACAAGGAGACGGACAAAAAGAAAAAGAAGGACAAGAACAGCTATGTGGGCCTGGTCAACATTCCCGCCGGCGCCGTCACGGGACGCCAGTTTGTGGAGAAGTGGTACTCTGTGAGCACGCCCAACCCGAACAAAGGGAAAACTCCCGGACCTATGATTCGGCTCAAGTCGCGGTACCAGAGCATGAGTATCCTGCCCATGGAGTCATATAAGGAGTTTGCAGAGTACATCACCAATAACTACATGCTACTGTGCTCCATCCTGGAGCCTGGCCTCAGTGTGAAGAACAAGGAGGAGATGGCCAGTGCCCTGGTGCACATCCTACAGAGCACTGGCAAGGCTAAGGTAAGGCCCCCTACTCTCTACAGAGGCTGTCCTACACTCAAACGATAGTGTGTTGTGTTCTCTGCATTTCCATTTTCAAATGATAGTCCAAAAAATGTCAAATATAAACACAACCCAGATCGAATTGATAGTAAAGGAGAGCTTCGCCAGCTCTCCTATTGTAGTCATTACAGCTGTGAGGGCTTTGATTGGTCACAATCAGTGATACCATTGTCTCGGATAATAAGTCAACATCATCTCAGCTGCATATTGCACACTTAAGCTGCAAAAGGTTAGGTTAGATAGAATAGGGGTCTGGGGTTTGAAAAGGAGTCCAGATAAGGTTATCTCGTCTCAGTCTAGGATTGGGGATTAAAAGTCCAGTTAGCCTCATATTTCTAGTCTTTGGGAGTCCTCCCACATGCTTACTGTAAGCAGTCTCCTAGACCTAGAAGAATGTGAATGCTTCCTGTTTGGGTTGGGGAGGGTCGTGTTTATTAGGAGTCAAACAGAAGAAAGTGAACTGAAACAGGGACGTACTACTGGGACATGTCCAGTGAGAAAAGGCTCATTTTCGTTTTCCGTTGCAAAACTCTTTGGAATGTTTTCCGTTGTGTTCCCTAATGAACACGACCCAGCTTGCTGTGGAAAGAGAATGGGAACCACCTGTGCTTAGTGGGTGGTTGGGGTACTGTGATGACAAGAATATATTGTATTAGCACTTTCTAATGAGGACTAGCTGAAAGGGGACTTGTGTACACTAACTGACGGACAAAGCAAACTTCTGGTAATACCTCCAACTTAGGACAATGGGCTGTGGTCACTATGTTTCATTTGAAACAAAGGCCTAGATCATTTTAATTCTGTCCCTTTTTTCCCCCACTTGCCATACGTTAGGCTATGTGGTAAACTGTCCTTCTCTAATCTAGGTAATCAATATATGCCATTGAGGGATTGTTGTTTGGTGTTTTTGAACTAACAGTAACATCGAACTGTATGGAATTGAGAAATGTCGCCGAACTCCACACAAGAAAAACTCCCCTACTACAGAGATCAAATCAAATCAAGCTTTATTTATACAGCACATTTCAGACATTGCAGCAAATAAAACACAATGAAAATAAAAGCTGAAATATTTACTACACAATAAACATAAGTTAAAAAACAACAGAATGACACAAACTGAACAACTAAAAAGCACCCTTATAGAAGCAAACCGGATGGACATCATGAAAATGATCGGAGAGGTTGAGAGTAGAAGAAGTTCAGGAGAAAGAACAAACAAAATGTAATTACTGTAAAATTGACTGTGTCCATAAAATGTAGATAGTGGGTATGGGCTGGAAGTAGAGGCCTAGGCGTTGTTGTTCACTAGTTTACTCCAAGTGGGGAAAGGGTGGCGGGGTTGGAAAGTAATAAAGGGGAATATATATATATATTTTTAAAGGATATGTATGTGTATGTATGTATGTATGTATGTATGTATGTATGTATGTGTGTATGTGTGTGTATATATATATATATATATATATATATATATATGTACAGTGGGGAAAAAAGGTCAGATGAAACCAAAATATAACTTTTTGGTAAAAACTCAACTCGTCGTGTTTGGAGGACGTAGAATGCTGAGTTGCATCCAAAGAACACCATGGGGGTGGAAACATCATGCTTTGGGGCTGTTTTTCTGCAAAGGGACCAGGACGACTGATCCGTGTAAAGGAAAGAATGAATGGGGCCATGTATCGTGAGATTTTGAGTGAAAACCTCCTTCCATCAGCAAGGGCATTGAAGATGAAACGTGGCTGGGTCTTTCAGCATGACAATGATCTCAAACACACCACCCGGGCAACGAAGGAGTGGCTTCGTAAGAAGCATTTCAAGGTCCTGGAGTGGCCTAGCCAGTCTCCAGATCTCAACCCCATAGAAAATCTTTGGAGGGTGTTGAAAGTCCGTGTTGCCCAGCGACAGCCCCAAAACATCACTGCTCTAGAGGAGATCTGCATGGAGGAATGGGCCAAAATACCAGCAACAGTGTGTGAAAACCTTGTGAAGACTTACAGAAAACGTTTGACCTGTGTCATTGCCAACAAAGGGTATATAACAAAGTATTGAGAAACTTTTGTTATTGACCAAATACTTATTTTCCACCATAATTTGCAAATAAATTCATTTAAAATCCTACAATGTGATTTTCTGGAAAAAAAAATCTCAATTTGTCTGTCATAGTTGACGTGTACCTATGATGAAAATTACAGGCCTGGCGGCGTAGTGTGTTACTGATGGTAGGCTTTGTTACTTTGGTCCCAGCTCTCTGCAGTGTGGTTCTGGGATTTTTGCTCACCGTTCTTGTGATCATTTTGACCCCACGGGGTGAGATCTTGCGTGGAGCCCCAGATCGAGGGAGATTATCAGTGGTCTTGTATGTCTTCCATTTCCTAATAATTGCTCCCACAGTTGATTTCTTCAAACCAAGCTGCTTACCTATTGCAGATTCAATCTTCCCAGCCTGTTTCTGGTGTCCTTTGACAGCTCTTTGGTATTGGCCATAGTGGAGTTTGGAGTGTGACTGTTTGAGGTTGTGGACAGGTGTCTTTTATACTGATAACAAGTTCAAACAGGTGCCATTAATACAGGTAACGAGTGGAGGACAGAGGAGCCTCTTAAAGAAGAAGTTACAGGTCTGTGAGAGCCAGAAATCTTGCTTGTTTGTAGGTGACCAAATACTTATTTTCCACCATAATTTGCAAATAACTTCATTAAAAATCCTACAATGTGATTTTCTGGAATTTTTTTCTCTCAATTTGTCTGTCATAGTTGACGTGTACCTATGATGAAAATTACAGGCCTCTCTCATCTTTTTAAGTGGGAGAACTTGCACAATTGGTGGCTGACTAAATACTTTTTTCCCCCACTGTATATGTATGTGTATGTGTGTATGTATGTATGTGTGTATGTATGTATTTATATATGTGTATATATATACATATGTATATGTATTTATATATGTGTGTGTATATATATATATATATAAAAACATGGGGGATTGGAAGTGATGCAGACAATTACATTGATGGAAGTTACAATCTATCTGCAATATTAAGCTGATCTACCCCCCCCCCCCCCCCCCCCAAAAAAAAAGCACCCTTAGGAAAGCAAAGCTAAAAATGTGTTTTAAGATCTCTTGTAAATATGTCCACCAATATAAGTCATGTTAAGATTCCGTCTTTATCCACGTTCCGTCTTTATTGCAAACTGCGCAGATGATCAGATCTCACCATGCCTGGAGAAGTGTTTCACTTCTCAGGAGCTACATGAACGTGATCTATCTAGTAGCAAGCAATGCTATATCTAATATGAATGTGGTTGTGACCTGGTACACGGCCACTGTGCTGTCTGCTTTCCTTCCTGGGACTGGTGAGAGAGAAGTGTCAGCCTCCTGTGGTAATTAGCGTAGTCGTCCTCATTAATTCCTGCTCCACTCCATCCACTCTTCAGCTCCTGCTATAAAACCATGCAGTGAGACCGAACGCTAACGCTGGTGTGTGTGTGTTCATGTGCACAAGGTCATCACTTGTTATTGCGGAGTGCTGTTTCAGCACAGAAACTTCTCTTTAGACTTTGCCCCTCAAACTTTGCTGCTGCTATGTAACACCACTGTGATAATGTCCATGCCCCACAGAAGCTTACGCCTATTAGTCTTAGCTAGAACAGCAATAGGGCGATGGAGCTTCATTATGTTAGCCTACGTTCTGCTCTGAGAAACAAGTGGAGCTTTGCCTCATTTTGCATCTATCCACTGCCCTGTGGTGGCTCACACCCCCTCCCTCTCATTTAATTTCCCTGTTTAGCCCTAATCCAATAGATGGATAGCTAAGGATCTGTGGCTCTATGCTTTCACTCAGGTTCCTGCTAGTCTAGAGGCTCTCTCTTTCATTTTAAAATGACTGTTGCTATTGGTTACAACTTCAAAAAGACAAAACACTGTAAGAGACAAACACTTTAAGTTCAGCTTCTCACCCTTTCCAGGGCACAATTGATTCAAATATGCTTCAATATTGCTCCTAGTGATCTATTCACAAACCCACCTGGCATAGCATGTTAGTAAGTGTGTTACCCACCTGGCTTAGTGTGTTAGTGTGTTACCCACCTGGCATAGCTTGTTAGTGTGTTACCCACCTGGCATAGCTTGTTAGTGTGTTACCCACCTGGCATAGCTTGTTAGTGTGTTACCCACCTGGCATAGCTTGTTAGTGTGTTACCCACCTGGCATAGCTTGTTAGTGTGTTACCCACCTGGCATAGCTTGTTAGTGTGTTACCCACCTGGCATAGCTTGTTAGTGTGTTACCCACCTGGCATAGCTTGTTAGTGTGTTATCCACCTGGCATAGCTTGTTAGTGTGTTATCCACCTGGCATAGCTTGTTAGTGTGTTACCCACTTGGCATAGCTTGTTAGTGTGTTACCCACCTGGCATAGCTTGTTAGTGTGTTACCCACCTGGCATAGCGTGTTAGTGTATTACCCACCTGGCATAGCTTGTTAGTGTGTTACCCACCTGGCATAGCGTGTTAGTGTATTACCCACCTGGCTTAGTGTGTTAGTGTGTTACCCACCTGGCATAGCGTGTTAGTGTGTTACCCACCTGGCATAGTGTGTTAGTGTATTACCCACCTGGCTTAGTGTGTTAGTAAGTGCAGTCAGTGCATGTTAAAGACTTCCCTAGCCGTTCTCCAGGCCTGTCTTGGGGTAGCAGTAGGGAGTGGGACAGTAAAACCATTTTCACACTAGTATTGTGCCGAATTGTACTCTGCTAGGGCAGACTTGGATCATTTCCTTTTCATATTGCCCTTTCCCAACATGGGTCCAACAACTATGGTGGATGCGTAACCATGCCGGCCCGGCTTAGCACAGTAGTGTGAGACGGGTATAGCTTAGTCTGTGTGTATGTGTGTGTTTGTGCGTGGCTGTGTGTGTGGCTGATGTGCAGTGAGTGACTGTGTGCTGTGAGTGACTGTGTTAGTGTCTGTTAGGATACACAGCACCTCGTATAGTCATAATCCTCTGCACCATCCAGATACCATAGTGTAATGGTTGGATGATCTGGACCACGGCTTGTGTCAACATGGGAGGCACCAGTTACATTGACGAGGAGCATTCAGGTATTTAGCCTACATTTGGCTGATACAGTAGATACTGTGCGTACAGTAGCTGAAATGTCTACCTCTCTCTCTGGTACAATCTTTGGGATTACGATAGCATGTTCCCTTTGACGCTCATTAGCATGCATAGCACCCCCAGGCCTCCCATAGAAGTGACTGCAGTCAGCCAGAGCAGACTACAGGAGCTCATAAAGAGGGAGTGTGACTGGTTAAGAAGGACACGGCCTGAGAAGGACTGGGAGTGGGGAAGGAAGGGAGTGGAGGGGCTAACCACTTGATCCATTAGCCCAGAATCGATAAGAGAGGAAGAGTCATCACTTGTCTGAGCTGCCTGTCTCTCTCTCTCTGTCCAAACTCACTGCTCTCAGTATCAATCAGGCTTATTATGAGGCTTGGGCTGTGCAGCAGTACACTGTTATTTATTTATGTAGAGACTGTTCACGTGCTGCATTTCAGATCACATTGATAGGCTCATTTGCTTGCAATACACACGATCTAGATCTGTTCCCAGGGCATAGGATAGTATCAATGTAACTTGTTGCTCTATTTATGTTTTTACTGTCCATTATGTTCTGTCTCTAGCTACTTTTAAAAACCAATAAAAAACAATTGCAATAATAATAAGATCTGTTCCCAGGACTCATCTACAGAGATCACTACCACATCATAACACACACCTCGGTAGAACAGCGGCGCTGGTTGCCTGGTTCCATGATGCATGTCTGATCAGCCTTTGCCTTCCCACTGGGCACAGACGTCAGTTCAACGTCTAGTTTTGATTTACATTTGGTTGAGCTGTCAACTAACGTGAATTCAACGTGAAATCAACAGAACATGTCACCATGTCATTGGATTTAGGTTAAAAGTTGAGTGAAAGAAAATATGAAATTCCCTTACGTTGGTGACTTTTTCCAAATCCAATCAGTTTTCCATGTTGATTCAACGTCATCACGTATATTTTTTGGGTTGAAATGACGTGAAAACAACGTTGATTCAACCAGTTTTTGCCCAGCCGGTGCCCATTCACTCACCTTATTGTCAAAGTTGTATTTGTGTGTTCTTGGCGGTGAATATGGGACGAGGCGACACGATGCTCTGTTCCAATACTTTAAAAATGTATGCTTCGTTCCTTTCTCCCTTCTGAGAATTATGATGACATGATAGGATTGGTGAAAGCTACAGTATGTTGTGGAAACCTTGCTGTTAGCCTACCTATCCAATTGGGTGAGGTCAGTGGAAGGAAGGAAGGAAGGAAGGAAGGAAGGAAGGAAGGAAGGAAGGAAGGAAGGAAGGAAGGAAGGAAGGAAGGAAGGAAGGAAGGAAGGAAGGAAGGAAGGACATTTATTTTCAAAGTTTTGGAACAGGGCCTCACAGTTCTATTTTGCTTTCAGGACTTCCTGACTGACCTGATGATGTCAGAAGTGGATCGTTGTGGGGAGAACGAGCACCTGATCTTCAGGGAGAACACGCTGGCCACCAAAGCCATTGAAGAGTACCTTAAACTGGTGGGGCAGAAGTATCTGCAGGACGCACTAGGTACGTGACATCCAGACACACTAAAGGAGACAGTGCTGCTACTACAGCAGAGAGCAAAAGTATTATAGGAGAGAAGAGGAGCCATGAACACATGGAATAGGCCTATGTATTGTTCATTAAGTATCATACATCTGGCTAGTATCTGGCCTTCAGAAAAACTCCCTGTACTCTCCACACACAGTACATTTTTAAGTGACTATTCAGATCAATAATTCATTGTTTTTCTGGAAAGTGACTTTGTTTGAAGCCGTGTTGAATGATTCAGAACGTCGATCTGTCCTTGATGGTTGACTGGCCCTCTTAAAAGTATATCACCAAAGATAATGAAAAGGGAATAAAATAACTCGGGGCTCTTTCACTAGCTGTCTAGCGAAGTAAAACCTTGGTGCAAGACAATCAGTGAGAAAATGATTCATCAATCTAGCTGTGGGGTGGCGATTTGAGTCTGTCATCTGATGTCCGTGGACTTGTACGATGGAAGGAGGAACTCAATTCAACAAAGGGAACAGTGCTGTTTTTTTACCACGTTTTGTCATGCGTCACCAGATATTTTGAACACCAATAGTCCAATAGTCCATAAACAGTCATAGCAAATAACAGCAGCAGTTTCCTTACCTAGTACAATAAGTGGATTTTCTATCAGTGTTTATGACATTAGCGTGTGCCAACTAGCAGAACTGTATGATTTTAGTGCCAAAAGAAATTGCATCTTCATAACTGTAGGCCTATATGTACTGTAATGGAGATTGTGGTCCTAGTCAGAGTAGTGACAACAGGCCTGTGTGCTGTTCTCCCTCCCTCTCCCAGGAGAGTTCATCAAAGCCCTGTACGAGTCAGACGAGAACTGCGAGGTAGACCCGGGGAAGTGTTCCTCAGGAGACCTCCCTGAGAACCAGAGCAACCTGAAGATGTGCTGTGAGCTGGCCTTCTGCAAGATCATCGACTCCTACCGGTAAATACACACACATCCCTCCCCCTCTCTGCCAATACAAGTAGCTAGCATTAGCCCTCATATTCTACTACCAAGCTTTCAGAGCTTTCACCATCGTCTAATGAAAGCTTGAATTGTGCAAAGGATGTACAAAAAAAAAATGATTGTACCTACCAATGTTTCCATGCAGTGTTTTCCCGCGGGAACTGAAGGAGGTGTTTGCCTCGTGGAGGCAGCAGTGCAGCAGTCGGGGCCGGCCGGACATCAGCGAGCGTCTGATCAGCGCCTCTCTGTTCCTGCGCTTCCTGTGTCCAGCCGTTATGTCACCGTCACTCTTCAACCTGATGCAGGAGTACCCCGACGACCGCACCGCACGCACCCTCACGCTCATCGCCAAGGTCACGCAGAACCTCGCCAACTTCACCAAGTAAGTGGGGGTGTGTGTACGAGTGTGTTAGTGATGCACGGGTTGACTCATAACCCACAGTCCCCGCGGTTATGTCTGCAGGGCAGGCTGGTTTAAATATTGTGTGGGTGAAGAGCTGTTGGGTGAAGAGAAAACAATACCTTCAAAAATCCATAAATGTATCATTCTTGTGCAATTTCTATCTATAGGCTACATTGGAAAAGATTTGGTGTGATGATTGTGAGGCGCTATACAAATTAAACGGCCACAAGACGGGGACTACAAATAGGCCTATGGCACCTCAAGGGAACTGTAGCCTACTGGTCAGATGGGTTAAATGGAAACTGAAATCTGGACACTGACTGTAGGTCTATAACCTATCACATACAGTTGAAGTCGGAAGTTTACATACACTTAGGTTGGAGTCATTAAAACTTGTTTTTCAACCACTTTCCAACAATTGTTTACAGACAGATTATTTCACTTATAATTCACTGTATCACAATTCCAGTGGGTAAGAAGTTTACATACACTAAGTTGACTGTGCCTTTAAACAGCTTGGAAAATTCCAGAAAATTGTCATGGCTTTAGAAGCTTCTGATAGGCTAATTGACATAATTTGAGTCAATTGGAGGTGTACCTGTGGATGTATTTCAAGGCCTACCTTCAAACTTTGCTTGACATCATGGGAAAATCAAAATAAATCAGCCAAGACCTCCCCCAAAAAACTGTAGACCTCCACAAGTCTGGTTCATCCTTGGGAGCAATTTCCAAACGCCTGAAGGTACCACGTTCATCTGTACAAACAATAGTATGCAAGTATAAACACCATGGGACCATGCAGCTGTCATACTGCTCAGGAAGGAGACGCGTTCTGTCTCCTAGAGATGAACGTACTTTGGGGTGAAAAGTGCAAATCAATCCCAGAACAACAGCAAAGGACCTTGTGAAGATGCTGGAGGAAACGGGTAAAAAAGTATCTATATCCACAGTAAAACGAGTCCTATATCGACATAACCTGAAAGGCCGCTCAGCAAGGAAGAAGCGACTGCTCCAAAACCGCCATAAAAAAGCCAGACTACGGTTTGCAACTGCACATGGGGACAAAGATCGTACTTTTTGGAGAAATGTCCTCTGGTCTGATGAAACAAAAATATTACTGTTTGGCCATAATGACCATCGTTATGTTTGGAGGAAAAAGGGAGGAATCTTGCAAGGCCAAGAACACCATCCCAACCGTGAAGCACGGGGGTGGCAGCATCATGCTGTGGGGGTGCTTTGCTGCAGGAGGGACTGGTGCACTTCACAAAATAGATGGCATCATGAGGAAGGAAAATGATGTGGATATATTGAAGCAACATCTCAAGACATCAATCAGGAAGTTAAAGCTTGGTCGCAAATGGGTCTTCCAAATGGACAATGACCCCAAGCATACTTCCAAAGTTGTGGCAAAATGGCTTAAGGACAACAAAGTCAAGGTATTGGAATGGCCATCACAAAGCCCTGACCTCAATCCTATAGAAAATGAGTGGGCAGAACTGAAAAGGCTTGTGCAAGCAAGGAGGCCTACAAACCTGACTCAGTTACACCAGCTCTGTCAGGAGAAATGGGCCAAAATTCACCCAACTTATTGTGGGAAGCTTGTGGAAGGCTACCAGAAACGTTTGACCCAAGTAAAACAATTTAAAGGCAATGCTACCAAATACTAATTGAGTGTATGTAAACTTTTGACCCACTGGGAATGTGATGAAAGAAATAAAAGCTGAAATAAATCATTCTCTCTACTATTATTCTGACATTTCACATTCTTAAAATAAAGTGGTGATCCTAACTGACCTAAGACAGGGAATTTTTACTCGGATTAAATGTCAGGAATTGTGAAAAACTGAGTTTAAATGTATTTGGCTAAGGTGTATGTAAACTTCTGACTTCAACTGTAGCTGTAATATTAACTCCTGCAGAATAAAGCATTTCTTGCAGTAAAATGATACAGCAAATGTAGGCAACATTTTTACTCTGGAACAGGATTGGAGAAATATGATTTCTTTGTTTCAGCATCTTGAGAGAATGTGAATGCTTAGTTGGATACCATCTGTAGACGTGCAATCTTTATCAGCATCATAAAAGCTAATAGTATTTCAACCACATAAAATATGCATCCAAGCCGAACTGAAATCTTATCAGAAACACGTTGGGTAGTTTTCACAGCCTTCTATTTCCTTACAACCGGCCAAACTGATGTCATTTCAACATTTTGCACAGAAAATCTTTAGTTTTTTGGAGGGGGTTATTGCATTTTCTCCCCAGTCCCTTAACGTCTTTGCGCCACGAAAGAAGCAGAGATGACAGAGAACTTTACCAATGTCAGCTAGATTGAAGCATTCATTCTAACGATTTATGACATTCTGGTGAGCTGGGGTTTATTTAGTCTTCTAGGACTACATATAATGACAGACGAGAAGCTGCATGTATCTAATTATAGACTAACAAATAGCCTGTCGAAATATCAGAAATTATAAGCAAAAACATATCTAAATCAGCCCCCAAAAAATCCTGCACCCCGTCCAAAATTATTTTAGCCATCTATGACGGTAGCCTACAGCGCATTTTCTATATTAGCGGGTTAGGGTCGGGTGCGGGCCTCATATTTTCACTTTATCACATATAGTCGGGCGGTTGCGGATGGGTTATTAGCAATTGCGGGCAGGTGCGGGTGAACAAACAACTGACCCACGCACCACTAGTGCGCATCCAAAAAATATACATGTTGGTGTGTTTATCTGTTGAAAACCGCATAATTCCTTCTGTTTTTGTTCCTTTATCTGTCCAGGTTTGGTAACAAGGAGGAGTACATGTCCTTTATGAACCAGTTCCTGGAGCACGAGTGGACCAACATGCAGCGCTTCCTGCTGGAGATCTCCAACCCAGAGACCATCTCCAACACGGCAGGGTTTGAGGGTTACATTGACCTGGGCCACGAGCTCTCCTCCCTGCACTCCCTGCTGGCCGAGGACGTCTCTCAGCTGGACCAGGTACCAGGATTTCACCACACTACTGGGATTTACTCTGTAATGACACACTCGCACTACGCGCTACTTTCAGCGACCGAGCGACCGGATACTAGTCCTTTTCAATGGGCTTGACAAAAGGGGGACATGCTGATGTTATATGTGAAAATGACATGTTACTAAATAATGAGTTCATAGGAATTGCATGAGACATATGCATGGGAGATATTAGTGTGCATTATTATTTTGTCTCCCTGCAGAGCACAGCCTCTAAGTTGGGTCCCTTGGCCCGTATACTGTGGGACGTGAACTCAGCGCTGACCAACCCATCTGGGGTACAGGTGTCCACCCCTACAGAGCGCATGGGCTCTCCCCCCCTTCCCCTCCCCCTCCCATTGGCAAGCTGCAGCCTCTCCACCGGCCTACCTCTTCACAAGATGGTCATGGACAGCGAGCTCTCTGGGTAAGGGGGCCACAGAATTCTAATGACAGTGTTATTTATGCTTCGTATGACACACACAACCTGCAGAGATCTGGAGATCTATGTGGGAGTTTACATTATCAGCATTTCAACATTTAACTTAAAGGCCCAATGCAGTCGTTTTTATATTGCTATCAAATAATTTCTGGGTAACAGTTAAGTACCTTACTGTAATAGGTTTCCATTAAAATTGGCAAAAATTGCTTTTTAGCAAAAAAACTATTTCTCAAGCAAGAATGTTGCATGGACTGTCTGGGAGTGGTCTGAGTGGAGAGGGGGAAACTGAAAACTAGCTGTTATTGGCAGAGCGGTTTGGAACTCTCTTTGTTATTGGTCTGTTAACCAATTTACCGCATAGTGACGTCGCAATGGAAAGACAACTCTTTTACAGTGTCAGTTTCATCAGCTATTGTACAATATGTGACCAACCGGCTCGATTCGGTTTTATGTAGCAAAATTTGAAATGGTGTTTTTTACATTAGATAAAAGTAGAGACTCAGTGCTAGAAAATGGTATATCATACCCTACAGTTGAGGAACAATGGGAAAGTAATTCTGCTTTGAAAGTTGATAAACTTGTAACCCCACTTTTGAGAAAATGGCCCTTGAATGTTTTGGTACATTTACTGGAGAGCTCTTCATTGTCAATACCCATTCAGCATCGTTCACACCCTCTTAAGCCTTAGCCCAACCATCTCTTTAAGGATTCACGTGCGGCCATGTGCTGAACTGTACGGTGACTACGGTAGTGTATTAAACAACCAAATATTTCAAGACTAAAGGCTGGTTTATACTACGTCTATCGACATGTCTTTATAAAGTTGTTGCAGTGACATCATGAACATTCTATTGTCGTCCGACATCAAACTTGTCGTTATGAAAAAGTATAAACACAAAAACGACAGCCTGGTGGTCCAAAATAGCATAACTGGTGTATTTTAACACCAATAAACCAGAGGAGGAAAAAATAAAAAAAATATTTAAAAAATACAACAAGAAACCCATCCGTTTAAAAAAAAGAATTTAGTATATATCAATCTAGCAAATCAGGAAACTAAAAGCAACTTTCTAAACAATGTTTTGGTTCGTTTCTAGTTTGTTAGCTAGCTGGCTAGCCAGTTCAAATAATGACCATATCATATAGCTGACACGTCTTAACTTTAGCTAATTTGTATTCATTATTACAGGAAAATAAACTCACAAGAAGATCATTATTTACAATTTAAGGGCGAGCTAATTACAGAAAATAGCTTACAGTTGTGAGTGTGACGAAAAAAAAGCAGGGCATTCTACTTGAGAATTTTAGAACTTGGACACTGTCTTGTTGACCTAAAGTTATATCCTAATTTGACATTGGTACAGGCCATGTTGTTCTTCACATTACCGTCTCTGGTAAACACATACTATAGCAAATAAAATCCATGTTTATTTGTCACAAACACAGGATACAGAAGGTGTAAACGGTACAGTGAAATTATTACTTGCATAGTGGAGTCTTTTGTTTAGACATGTAGCTAGCTAGCTAGTTAAACAATGAACCATAATCCCAACTCATAACGTTACTACCCTGCATTAATCTACCGGTAGCTAAAGCTAACCAACTAGGTTCAATGTTAGCTAGCTAGCTAACATCAGGCTATAACTAGCAATGCAAATGGCTCTGAGATACGAATAATATTACTACACAGATCATACACGTAACGTTAGCTAGCCAGCCAGCTAACGTTAGCTAGCTAGCTAACAGTATGCTTTAACTTGCAATGAAAATGACTTTCTTACTAAATTAAAAACGTATAATATCTGAAAATGTAGCTAGCTAGACTTTCTTACCCGTATACATGGATGAACGCTTCTCCCTCTCTGTCACGGATGCCATGGTTGCCCTTAGTTTGAAGATGTAATCCGGAGACAGGTGTTTTTTGCAATTCTTCATGATATCTTAAAAAAAAAGCAGCATTAGAAAGGATTACCTACACATACTGAGCAGCTCATGTTATAGACAGACGCATGCTACATGGCAGACCAATCTCTCGGCATGTCCAACCCATCCATTGTCTCAGCCAATCATGGCTAGCGGGAAGGTTCCTGTGTTTTCCGTGGCTAAACCGACTAGGCTCGTAATTTAACAATTTTATTCGTATTTACAGATGGCATTCAAATGTGTTATTAAGGCACATGAAATGTCACATTCCAGAAGGCATTTCTGCAACAACAACAACAACAACAACAACAACAAATATTTTAAAAAATGTTTACATTCAAATGCCTCTCCTGTGAGGTAGTGACGTGCGACATATGCCTTGTTTCCATATGATATGAAACACTGGAAAAACATAATTTTGACTGCACTGGGCCTTTTTAATAGATGTTGATTTTACAATTCAGCAATTTCTTGACAGTTCTTTGGAAGGGTATTATCTTTACAGTGTCTCCGGTCTAAAACAACATTTATCTCATTTGATGCTGTTGTCTTGGTGCAGGTTGGTTGATTTTACGAGGCTGCCGTCGCCAACCCCAGAGAACAAGGATTTATTCTTTGTGACGAGGAACTCTGGCATCCAGCAGTCTCCAGCCAGAAGCTCCAGCTACTCGGAGGCCAACGAGGCTGAGGTACAGCTCCCCAACAGCAGCAAGAGTCTGTCCATGGTAGACCTGCAGGACAGCCGCAGCCTGGAGAGTACCCCTGGCCCTGCCTCCCCCAGCGACATGCTCTTCAACGACAGCCAGTTCCCAGTCACCCCTGGGCCTGGGGGCTGGGCCGCCCGCACCCCTCAGGGCATCATACCCACTCCCGGCCCCGGGCCCACTCTGAGGAGGACAGGCCAGACCCCCAACACCCCCAGCACAGAGAGCAGCACCCCAGGCCCAGGGAGGCCCTCACAGCTCCTGGCCCCACTCTCCTTCCAGAACCCTGTTTACCAGATGGCCACGGGGATGACCATAAGCGTTTCCCCGCGGGGTCCCCTGGCCGACTCGGGCTCCGATGGCCACAGCTCCGTCAGCTCTCAGGGCAACAACACAGAGGACACCCCCAAGCACCCGGGGGTCTTCCTCACCCAGGGGGTGGCGGTCAGTAGCGGAGGAGGCAGCAGCAGTGAGTTCACCACCCGCCGCCAGCTGTCCCTCGGGGAGCACCAGCCCAACGTGCCGCGGCAGAACAGCGCCGGCCCCCAGCGCAGGATAGACCAGCCCCCTACGCCCGTCACCAGGGGCAGGACGCCGCCCAACATGCTCCAGACAGCCTACCCTGGGCCGCGGCCCTCCAGCGGCAGCATTATGTCATCATCCCCCGACTGGGGGCCCAGTGGCGGCAACCGTCTGAGACAGCAGTCGTCCTTTTCCAAAGGGGACAGTCCTGAGACCAAGCAGCGCACCCTGCACAAAGTGAGTAGAGCATGTAACATCATGTGGTGTGGTTGGGGGGGGGGAATCACTGTTATCCTGGACAGACACTGTGTCTGCAGGCTTGTATTAGGAATGTAGGTCACTCTAATATACAGTGGGGAGAACAAGTATTTGATACACTGCCGATTTTGCAGGTTTTCCTACTTACAAAGCATGTAGAGGTCTGTAATTTTTATCATAGGTACACTTCAACTGTGAGAGACGGAATCTAAAACAAAAATCCAGAAAATCACATTGTATGATTTTTAAGTAATTAATTTGCATTTTATTGCATGACATAAGTATTTGATCACCTACCAACCAGTAAGAATTCCGGCTCTCACAGACCTGTTAGTTTTTCTTTAAGAAGCCCTCCTGTTCTCCACTCATTACCTGTATTAACTGCACCTGTTTGAACTCGTTACCTGTATAAAAGACACCTGTACACACACTCAATCAAACAGACTCCAACCTCTCCATATTGGCCAAGACCAGAGAGCTGTGTAAGCACATCAGGGATAAAATTGTAGACCTGCACAAGGCTGGGATGGGCTACAGGACAATAGGCAAGCAGCTTGGTGAGAAGGCAACAACTGTTGGCGCAATTATTAGAAAATGGAAGAAGTTCAAGATGACGGTCAATCACCCTCGGTCTGGGGCTCCATGCAAGATCTCACCTCGTGGGGCATCAATGATCATGAGGAAGGTGAGGGATCAGCCCAGAACTACACGGCAGGACCTGGTCAATGACCTGAAGAGAGCTGGGACCACAGTCTCAAAGAAAACCATTAGTAACACACTACGCCGTCATGGATTAAAATCCTGCAGCGCACGCAAGGTCCCCCTGCTCAAGCCAGCGCATGTCCAGGCCCGTCTGAAGTTTGCTTGATCCAGAGGAGGAATGGGAGAAGGTCATGTGGTCTGATGAGACAAAAATAGAGCTTTTTGGTCTAAACTCCACTCGCCGTGTTTGGAGGAAGAAGAAGGATGAGTACAACCCCAAGAACACCATCCCAACCGTGAAGCATGGAGGTGGAAACATCATTCTTTGGGGATGCTTTTCTGAAAAGGGGACAGGACGACTGCACCGTATTGAGGGGAGGATGGATTGGGCCATGTATCGCGAGATCTTGGCCAACAACCTCCTTCCCTCAGTAAGAGCATTGAAGATGGGTCGTGGCTGGGTCTTCCATCATGACAACGACCCGAAACACACAGCCAGGGCAACTAAGGAGTGGCTCCGTAAGAAGCATCTTAAGGTCCTGGAGTGGCCTAGCCAGTCTCCAGACCTGAACCCAATAGAAAATCTTTGGAGGGAGCTGAAAGTCTGTATTGCCCAGCGACAGCCCCGAAACCTGAAGGATCTGGAGAAGGTATGGAGGAGTGGGCCAAAATCCCTGCAAAATCGGCAGTGTATCAAATACTTGTTCTCCCCACTGTATCTACTGCTGTACATATCATTCTTAGTATATCTTGTGTCAATTAATCCAGTGTATATACGTAGAGATTGCATTTGGTTTACTGTTAGTGCTATTTGGGTTGTTAATTGGATTCGTTCCGACATAATAAATAAAAAAATGTTGGTGTACTTGTTTGACATTTTACTGCATTGTTAGGAACTAGTAACATAAGCATTTAGCTGCACTCGCTATAACATTTGCTAAACTGTGTACGGGACCAATAAACTTTGATTTGATTAGTGTTGTCACGATACCAGATTTTTTTACTTCGATACCAGGTTGAGTATCATAATACTCGATACTGAAACGATATTCAATTACAAAACGATACTCAATACCAAAACGATACCATGGCAAAAAAAATTTAATATTATTAGCTAAAGTCACAGAATAACCACTGGGCTTTATTTTGTTTAAACATTAAACAAAATGTTGATAACTTGTAGAACAAATAGAATATCTTCTATTCTATATTAAATTATGTTGCAAAAATAAAACACCATATTAAAAAACGGAAGAATTCCTTCAAACCATATCGGAGACTCAGAGCAGACAAAATAATTGTACAATTACATCTAAATTGTTTTAAAATGTAATTCGATACATATCAGAGTTAATTTGCCAAAATATTGGGTCAAATGACATTCATTAGACTCATAATTCATTACAGTTAAATAATTGGATGTAGTAAATGAGTAGTTTAGTTACAAAATGACATGAAAAAC
Organism: Coregonus lavaretus; assembly: GCF_964263955.1. Taxonomy (NCBI): domain Eukaryota; kingdom Metazoa; phylum Chordata; class Actinopteri; order Salmoniformes; family Salmonidae; genus Coregonus; species Coregonus lavaretus. Next base: position 13,352,919 of record NC_140001.1, read on the forward strand.
ACTTTGAAACTCATTTCTGAAGCTTCTATATTACAATAGTCTACACGCCATAGAAATACAATGGAATTTACACAATATACTACGATTTGTAGAGTGCATTTCACTTCCCAGGCTGCAATGCTCTGCCCAGGACTGGCTGGCTAGTGGCTACTGGCCACTGCTAGCAAGCGCAGACAAACGCAAAGTAGTCTAAATATATTGCTATCAAGTTATGAGTGCATTTCACCTTACTTTTGGGTTGTGTAATCATATTATAATCCTCACATGAATGTCATGCTGAATATACACTGAGTGTACAAAACATTAAGAACACCTTACTAATATTGAGTTGCACCCCTTCTTTTGCCCTCAGAACAGCCTCAATTCGTTGGGACATGAACTCTACGAGGTGTCGAAAGCGTTCCACAGGGATGCTGACCCATGTTGACTCCAATGCTTCCCACAGTTGTGTGAAGTTGGCTGGATATCCTTTGGGTGGTGGACCATTCTTGATTCACACGGGAAAATGTTGAGCGTGAAAAACCCAGCAGCGTTGCAGTTCTTGACACAAACCGGTGCGCCTGGCACCTACTACCATACCCTGTTCAAAGGCACTTAAATATTTTTGTCTTGCCCATTCACCCTCTGAATGGCACACATACACAATCCATATCACAATTGTCTCAAGGTTTAAAATCCTTCTTTAACTTGTCTCCTTCTCCTACCCTGGTTGAAGTGGATTTAGCAAGTGACATCAATAGCTTTCACCTGGATTCACCTGGTCAGTCTGTCATGGAAAGAGCATTTGTCCTTAATGTTTTGTACACTCAGTGTATGTTCATGTCATTGTCAGTCAAAAATCATTCAAATTTAGTAGAATAACGACAACATTACAATGCAAATGGCATGTGTAAAATAGTGTTTTTTATGTGGTTTTGAATCGAAACCTCCCTTGCACTGCTTTGCAACACCTTTTGCTTAGTAGTTTAGGTGGGCTGGCCCTTATATTCCCATAGTTCGCTTCTGCAGCCAGTGTTTTCAACAAGCTGTGGGCGTGGAGGTATGATGTTTTCGTTTGAAGAAGCCATACTGTCTGCATTTTCTCTCTCTTGCTTGCACTGTGTCGGCTGCCTGGCTAGCTACTGCCCCCTTGAGAAGATTCAGACAGATTACTAGACAGACTCGATCCTCTCAATCCGTATATGAAGTGAGACACATTTGACAGAAGTATTGAAAGTACCAAACCGTTTTTCATGTTCTAGTATTGAATAAGTACCGAAGTTTCGGTATACCGTGCAACACTAGATTTGATAAGCTCTTGGTTGAGTAACCACTTAATATCTATCTGGCCAGAGTTTGGATTGCATTGTACTAGGTGCTGCAGGTAGGAAATTAGATTCTGATGAGGAGTAACTCTCCATAACCAATGGCTGAACTTCAGAATAATAATACACACAGCCAAGCCCATTAGCATTGCTAGCTTAACTTCATCTGTGGCCTTGAGGGATGAGCCAGGCAGGATATGACCTCGGTGGAGGTCTCCAGCTCACAGTCACTGTGGTTGGTGGAGACAGTATGGATTTAATGCCCAATTGGCCTCAATAAGCATTAATAACACTCAGCCTCACTAAGCCAATAGCAAATCACCCAGGGCAGTGAGTCCAGAGGCGGTACCCTACAGGCCTCTGTGCTGATGCCTGCGAATGGACTAGACAGGCAGAATTAATTGTGACTATGGACGTAGTGGTTATTAAATGCCTGTTCCACTCAACTAAATCAGTTTTGTCTGTGGTCTGAATAAACCCTCATTATTAACAGATGGAGCATTTACCAGCTAAACACAACTGCACCCCTCTCCTTGGTAATATTTAGGATCAAAACAAGTTCCACGCTGTATTTGGGTCTCTCTCTCTGTGGGTTTGTGGTGGTCGCCAGGTCCCAGCCAGAGTAGGAGGGTTTTTTTAGGGAACGCACCAGGGGGCAGGTGAAAAGACGGGTTTAACATATAGACTAACTGAACCATTTCGCTATTAAACAAATAAATTCCTTCAATTATTAAAATCTTCTTTATCAAGGTTTTAGAGACTTGATACCAAGCTCTCGTGATTCCTTACTAAGATGAACATGGACAATTCACCAATGCAAAACAACCAACCCTGTGCCTTCCCCTTGCTTCACCCTTGTTCCTCTGATCCCCCCCCTAGCTGAATACACTGGCTCTGCTCTACTCCACAGTAGACACAGGCTCTGCTCTACTCCTCAGTAGACACTGGCTTCCCATTGAAGGGATGGGAATGAGTACTCGAATACTCGAACAGACGTCAAAGCTCCATCTTTAACCCATTTTTTTTCATTTGCTTTGAATCTAGTGTTCCATTTGTACAAAATGAAACTAATCATCACACTGTTCTTTTCCCTAAATTCCCTTTCCCCTCCGTGTCTTATTCACTCAATTGCAGCATTCCAACCGCTCCCTCCACACACACACACAAGCTCCCGCTAGGCCTACTGAAATAAATGCCTATAAAAATATATCTAACTGATGGGAAACACAAGCTACATTCCTTGCCAAATGATGACAGTTTTATCACAAATCCAAAATGGACTGGTTGATTGAAGTAGGAAAATATGTGTTCTAACACCGAGCTACAGTTTTTGAATAATTGCGTCGCATCTATTTTACGCTTAAGCTACTTTGCGAACTGCTAATGCATTTTAGAGTTGGTTAGCCTAGACTATAACCCCCCTAAACATAGACAGGTTCCACACTGACAATATGCAAAAACATTAGATTGATAAAGAGCGTATTTTCATCAGAATCATTAAGCATATGCCTACTCACCAAACAGATTTCGTGGCCGTAATTCATCACATGCAGTGTTCAATGTGGAATTGTTCATTTTGAAAATTCCAAAGAAGAGGCAGATTAAACTAAATCGAACGTCTGTATATCGAAAAGAAGACAAATGTTGGTTTCTAACCCAGATGTATTTTCTTCTTTCAACTCAACCAAATTGAGCCCCGTTTCAAATTGTCACTCTGAGAATACTGTAACTGCTCCAGGCATGAGATGCTCATCACTTCAAACTGGTAACTTTATTCATTTGGAAAAATAGTCTGTTTCTATTTTATTCTGTTAGATTACGTCATGTTTTTTAAAACTATAAAATAGGTGTGTCTTGACTGTGATAAGGGCTCGGGAAATAAGAGCGTCTGTCTGCTAAATTAACAAAACAAGGCTATGCCATTGCACAGCCATAGGTTTCTACAAGCAAGCGCCACTGCTGAGGTTACAGCCTTTTTGAAGATTGTGTTCCACGATATAATACAATAACAAGTTGATATTACGGTTTCAATAAATTAATCTTAAATGGCACTTGCTTTTTTATTGAGGCAATTAAGCAATTAGGATTTGTTATCTGTAATAGTAATGGTAAATTAGGCATTGTTGGCATATAGATAAATGCGCACATATTTTCAGTTCGAGTACTCGAAAAAGAGTCCTATTGTAGCTTGTGATTTTCATCATGCAACATTTATTTACCCTGCCGCACTTCTTCTAATCATTACTTACCAGAAGGGGTGGGTGTGTGTGTGTGTGTGTGTGTGTGTGTGTGTGTGTGTGTGTGTGTGTGTGTGTGTGTGTGTGTGTGTGTACACGTGCGTGCTTTTTGTGTGTGTTCCACCAGGTGCCCTCCCCTGTGAACCCCAATGCCCTGGACCGCACTGCTGCTTGGCTGTTGAATATGAATGTGCAGTATTTAGACCAAGAGGGAGTTGACCCAGATACCAAGCACAGGGAAGACCTCCGAAACAAAGAGGAGCTCACCCAGACTGAAAAGGTAATGTCTAGCGCAACATCACAACACCATTCAGCACAGCTACAACATCACAACACCATTCAGCACAGCTACAACATCACAACACCATTCAGCACAGCTACAACATCACAACACCATTCAGCACAGCTACAACATCACAACACCATTCAGCACAGCTACAACATCACAACACCATTCAGCACAGCTACTCTACTTCTTTACAGGGGTGTTATTGATGAAGTGAAAGCAAAGACCGGGCCGAGGTAATGGATCTCTCCCTACTAGCAGGTCTTCCATGATTTGAATTTGTGGATATTAAAGGGTTATTTGCTGCTTAAGTGGAAAGAAAAATGATACTGTGTGCAGAGAGAAGTACCATGATATACTGTATACTGGTGGTGTAATTATACTACAGTATACGAGTTGAATTAGCCTCTCTATTCTGACATTGTTGAAATATAGGTAGACTGCCAGGTGTAGGTTGACGTTTATTGTCATGAATCTTGCCCTGGAGGCAGAGCTGAGTGATTTTCTGCTAGATGGGCCAGATGCAAAGTCAAAATTGGCTATGTTATAAATATTCATGAAAACTAAAATGTGCTTTTGGTCTTAATTTAAGGTTAGGGTTAGCAGTGTGGTTAAGGTTAGGGTTAGCAGTGTGGTTAAGGTTAGGGTTAGCAGTGTGGTTAAGGTTAGGGTTAGCAGTGTGGTTAAGGTTAGGGTTAGCAGTGTGGTTAAGGTTAGGGTTAGCAGTGTGGTTAGGGTTAGCAGTGTGGGTAAGGTTAGGGTTAGATTTTGTGGCTGTGCCAGCTAGATCACTCTGCAGAGCTGCCTCCAGGGCAGGATTCATGACAATAAATGCCAATCTGCTAGATGGGTATAGGCTGAGTGTGCCCTCCCCTCTCTCTGCCAATTTCCCTAGCTACTCCAATTAATTATACACCAGCAACATATTGCACTCGAACACACTTATCAGCGAAACATACACGGACACGTTTTCATCACACACAAATTCATGGCTTTCAATTTCTAGATGTTTTTAAGGTGTTTTAGTGATCATTTCACCTCTGCCAAAGTGAGAACCAAACACTTTCCTTTTTAAGTGATAATGATGATTCTTACAAATCCAACTTCTGTTAATTATTTTGGACAATTACTACCCGTAAATGCCCATTATAATGTCCTTAGTTGAAGTTAGTTGAAGGGCTCTTTAATCTTTGTATTAAACAGACAGAATACAGTACTCAGTGCTAGAATATTATATTTGAAGAATTAGGCATATTTCAATCACTATGGTTTTAGACCAGGTACTGTCTACTGTATGGTTTCTATGGAGCCTAGTTAGTACATTACGCAACAGCAGTGTCGGGAATGTCATTCTAAGTAGAAATAAAATCCCTGCATCCCTTAAATCCCATTTTACTTTTTTTAATAGCTTGTTAAACGCTGTAGGATGTATTATTTTCATCAATCTGTTTGAGATTCACTTGCTTGCAGAGACAGTAGAAATGTACCTGAAAGCTTTGCAGGATCCCACATTTGAACCCGGGCCGGCGTTTCATAGCATGACTAGGAGCTTTGACTTGATTGTGAACCTGAGTTTTCATCCATACACTTGCATTAGCATACACTGTACATTACAGTAGTTACTCCACAGAGGATGGTAAGACTACTCTTCTGTCAGCAGTTGAGTCCAAGAAAAACAGAAGCATATCAAACCCAACGACAAACTGTCTCATAGCCCACTGAATGGGAGCTGCTTTGGGAATGACAAGTGTGTGTGCGTGCGACACTGGTCTGTCACTGACTCCCAACTGCCACTCTGTCCTGTGCCCAGTACCAGCAGGAAATCGCCATCCTGCAGGACAAGCTGTGTCAGTCAGCCAAGAAGCTGGAGGAGTATGAGTGTCACCTTAACGGCCAGGACGAGCAGACCCAGACGATGCTGCTGGAGTACCAGGCGCGCCTGGAGGACACGGAGGAGCGCCTGCGCCGGCAGCAGGACGACAAGGAGCTCCAGATGAAGAGCATCATCACCAGGTGAGGTGTCCTCTACCTACCAGTGGAGACTGGTGTCACTTTAAATTGGAGCAAAAGATGTGTACATCATCTAATGTGCAAAAGATGATGTACAAATAGAGATACTGGGGTGAAAATGAGCAAAATAAATAACAATATGGGGATGAGGTAGTTGGGTGGGCTAATTTCAGATGGGCTGTGTACAGGTGCAGTGATCGGTAAGCTGCTCTGACAACTGATGCTTAAAGTTAGTGAGGGAGATAAGTGTCTCCAGCTTCAGAGATTTTTGCAATTCGTTCCAGTCATTGGCAGCAGAGAACTGGAAGGAATGGCGGCCAAAGGAGGTGTTGGCTTTGGGGATGACCAGTGAGATATACTTGCTGGAGCGCATACTACGGATGGGTGTTGCTATGGTGACCATTGAGCTAAGATAAGGCGGGGATTTGCCTAGCAGTGATTTATAGATGGCCTGGAGCCAGTGGGTTTGGCGACGAATATGTAGTAAGGACCAGCCAACAAGAGCGTACAGGTCACAGTGGTGGGTAGTATATGGGGCTTTGGTGACAAAACGGATGAACTGTCAACTATGGACTTTGTCATTTGGTCCTGGTTTTGTGTACAACTGTGTTTTTAATGTCTCACATTTATTTGTTCTGTTGTCTGTGCTATGCATCGAGAAGATAAATGTGATCTTTTTAACATCACTGTAAAAAATTTAAAAAGTAGTGAGTGCATACATTTTCATACTTTTTTTGTACTGGTCACCGTGGGAATCGAACCCACAACCCTGGCGTTGCAAGTGCCATGCTCTACCAACTGAGCTACACGGGACCAGTCAATCAATCAACAACTCCAGCCATCAGTACAGACATATCTTTGTTACTCTTTCAGGCTGATGTCTGTTGAGGAGGAACTGAAGAAAGATCATTCAGATATGCAGTCGATAGTGGACTCAAAACAGAAGATCATTGAAGCCCAGGTGAGTGCTTAGTGTCCACACGAGATGTTTTGCCTGGCAAGATATGTTTTTTCCACAACTGTAAATAGAAAGTATTTACTCAAATATTGTATTCACAGATTTACTGTAACATGTCAGACTACAGACTTGAAGAGAACAGCGCCCTCTGGCGTTATAAATGTTAACAACCTACTCAGATTGAAAATGATAGGTGTCACTCACTGCAAACAATCCAGCCACTGGAATTACTGTAACAAGTACAGAATGTACTGTATGTGGACATTCTACGTTTTTACTTCAGCAACATTCCCTTTCTGTTTACAATAGTGGCTGCTTGTTTTGTTTAAGTCATGTTGGTTTGCTGAGAAGCTGTAGTACAGTCCATCAGAGCCATGTTATGAAGGATTCATTGGATTGTGTGGCGACAACCCTCCTCTTCTCTACCTCCCTCCTTCCTTCTCTACCTCCCTCCTTCCTTCTCTACCTCCCTCCTTCCTTCTCTACCTCTCTCCTTCCTTCTCTACCTCCCTCCTTCCTTCTCTACCTCCCTCCTTCCTTCTCTACCTTCCTCCTTCCTTCTCTACCTCCCTCCTTCCTTCTCTACCTCCCTCCTTCCTTCTCTACCTCCCTCCTTCCTTCTCTTCCTCCATCCTTCTGTATTCCTCCTCACTTTGCAGGAGAAACACATCGCGTCTCTGGACGCGGCCAACGCCCGCCTGATGAGCGCTCTGACCCAGCTGAAGGAGCGCTACAGCATGCAGACCCGTAACGGCATCTCCCCTACCAACCCCACCAAGCTCCAGATCACGGAGAACGGAGAGTTCAGGAACAGCAGCAACTGCTAGGGAGAGGAGAGGGGGCCAAGCCCAACTCAATGACGCTTGGGCAGGAGGAGGGAGGAGGAACTAGCCACACCCAGCCACTCTCCAGAGAAACAGAATTATACTGTACAAATCCATTATTTTCAATGGATGAGGTCAGGATCACAGAAAGAAGGCAGACTGACTGAAGCTGTTGCTGAAAAATATAAAGGACTTGATCAGATTGACTTTAGAGAAAGCTATAACGTCTACACCTGACTGCAAGACATCCTAAACTCTGTATCCCAGTACATAAAACAACATTTTATCTATTTAAGGTTGTGCTGTTATTTAACAAAGAGCCTGTTTTGAAGTGATTTGAACCATTATAAGCTTCAGAATGTTTCTGATTTCTCATCTACACGTATCATTTTCAGTCACTGCGTTGATATAGCACAGGGTGCTAAAAGAGGACGCTCTTTTATGGACCCTACGTTTTCAGAATGCTCTATATTCCACTGACCTTTAGTAAACAGAATAAATACTATAATACTCAAAGCCAGCCTGTTTCTTCCAGCAACAGTATAGTATAGCACAAGTGTATAGTACATTGTAGCATCAATCTTTGATTTTACTCAATGGCTGTTTTTTTTTACCCCACTGTTTTTGTTTCAAACTTCAAAAGCACACAGTATATGTTGCCAAGTGAACACCTCTATCAGTGAAAGCCTCCTCTCATGTTGACAAGCTTTTGAAAACCGCTTTGGTTAGACTTTTCCTGAAAGCACGTCCCAATAGCAAGTGTTTCTATATTCTACCTGTATATTTTAGGTATCCTCTGCTTTTCTTACCTCATCAGGACTACAGTAGCACAACAAGCTTGCTGTATTTTAAATTGCTAATGGTAAGGAAAGAGCTCAACTATATAATTTTTTGCATACTTTGTATGTGCTTAAATATGAGTATATTTAGAGGTTTACATGCCTCGTAGATGTATATAAAATGTTCACAGTATTTGTATTGATTGTTTGGAAGGGGAATAGTATTTTGTACTGTAAGTGTTCATTGTGTTAAACGGCTGTGCTAATATTGCAAGACAATAGTACGTTTCTGATTGTAATTTTGGTTCTACTTCAGTAGACAGTTCACACCATTTCATCCATTATCCCCTTTTCTTATGTGGGTTCTTTGTTAAAAATGCAATTTAACATAGTTTACTGTTTTGTCCTCTGTGTATCTAAATGGTTATGTGTAGGCCAAACCTTCACTGTTTGCAGTTTGACAGTGCTGAATGGAATAAGACTGAACTCAAATACCTGGCTACTCCTCTACCCTTGCGCTTCTGGAACTTAGCTAACGGCCCTACACAACGCTCCTTAATTTAGAATACCTTCTATCCAAAGTGAAGCATGAAAGTCGCTTCCGGACAGTACGTCCACATGGGGTTTTAGGCTGTAATTGAGGTATATACCAGATTCATTGTCAGTTCCAGTTCCCTCTAGTGTTGATTGAAGCTATAAACATGGAGTGGACTTAAGGCCTTTTGTGTAGTCTTATTTAAGATGCAGGTAGCTAACTTTAGCAACCTTCAAAGGTGGTCTCAACAAGTGGCTTTGCATGACTTCTCAATTCTGACTTCCGCTAATTCTCATCTGAAAACACCAGTGGTCTGCTTTCAGGAAATTAGAGGCACCTGAATCACTGTGTTGACCTGTGTTCTGGTCTGTGGAAATGTTAAGCTTAAATGTTTTTTGTGTTTTTTATCAACTAGATTATTATTTTTAAAATTATGTGTGAAATGGTATTTATGTTATGCTCTAAATTATGTTTGTTCCAATCAGTTCAACATTATTTATTGAATATCTTTGTTTTTTGTTTTAATAAAATGCTGAATAGTATTTGTGAGAGTATAATGGATTGTGTTATAGAACACCTGCATTCTGATAGAATGTGCTCCTATTTCCCTGAAGTGGTCTTGCTGCAGTCAACCTGCACACTCATGAGAAAATCTCTTTGGAGGGTTTCAATAGATTTTCTCTTTCAAAGCGAAAGGTGCATCTTCCTGCTTTGGTGTTCTTTTATTGAAAGGACATCCTATATACTGCACTGCCATAGAAACCATAGATCAATTCACAGTATAGTGCATCTTCATTGTCTCCCAGGTCTTTTAGGAAGGTTTTGCCAATGATTTGCCAGAGAGTGACCAAAACTATTATCTTTCCCTTTTCAATGCCCTATATAATACTGAACAATATTTTGTCATGTTACTGCAAACTCCTAGAAACTTTTCTATGAATGTTAAAATAATAATTTGATGTGTGTACATGGTAACAAGAACAGGCCTATCATCGTAAAATATAAAAACATGTATGTAATTTATGTAGAAATGCAACTACAATTAAAGATTTTGCTATTTTAATCATGTAGTGTTTCTCATGTGGTGTTTATTTTAACAAACATTCTGAAATGCTGTCATTGATCAGTGACATTTATATAAATATCACCACCCAGTGGTATAAAGCAAGTACAGTTATTAAATAATTAGTATGCACAAAACAAGCAGCAGGCAAACTTGGTTGAAAGGATGTCAACAAGAAACCAGAAACTAATGACATCACTTGTCCTCTGGGATTAATCTAGAAATAATACAGATCCCACTCTCCTAGTGTGTCTCAAGGAGAGTTGGGCGGCAGGTAGCGTAGTGGGTAAGAGCGTTGTGCCAGTAACCGAAAGGTCGCTGGTTCTAATCCCCGAGCCTCCTAGGTGAAAAATCTGTCGATGTGCCCTTAAGCAAGGCACTTAACCCTAATTGCTCCTGTAAGTCGCTCTGGATAAGAGCGTCTGCTAAATGACTAAAATGTAAAATGATATGAAAAAAAAAAAAGCATTCATATTAATACACACTTGTAGGTACCACCGGCAGGTTAAGAGCATTGGGCCAGTAACCGAGCCGACAAGGTGATAGTCTGTCTGGGCCGTTGAGCAAGGCACTTAACCCTAATTGCTCCAGGGTCGCCGTCAATAATGGCTGATCCCTGGCTGTGGCCCCACTCTCCAAGGGTCTCAGTGGGATATGCAAAAAAACGACATTCCAATTCATATGTGAAATAGGACAAATATAAACACCCATTGACCAAAACACACTTAGATCATTGAAAGAGACTCCAGATTCTCATCTAGACTGTTATTGCTCTGATCCCTGTCTGGAAGGTGGGCTGTTGACCAGACATCATCCCAGGGGGGTGGAGGGTAATATAGTCCAGAATATTTCTGATAGCCCTCATATGCAGCCTGTGGGAACTCCGACAGTTCAACTGGCCTCTTCCTTCTCCGCAGCAGCAGACACATTGCACATGTCATCCAGTGGGGTACACATCACACACCTACCTCAGCACACACTCTGACAGAGAGCAAACACCTTTTATAGTTCTGCTACTTCTACCGCCGAAGGTCTCTGATCTCAATCAGTTTGAACATTCAGGACACGGCTTTCAATGATAAATCCCTTACATGTCTTATTAAGGTCAGTATTTTCATTTTCAAGGAGAGTTTGGGGTCTCTGCCTAGTATGTTGTCAAGCAGATGTACTTCCCTTGCCCCAAGATGTATTTTGTTCAGTTACCCTAAGGAGAAATGATAACATGAGACATATAAGGATAGGTTGTGAAGTCAAATCAATTCTGTCTGTATATTAGAGCTAATTAATCTGTTGTAAAAGAAGTGTTAAGACAGGAAAATATGAAAACAGTATCTCACTGTTTGCAATCCCAGGACTCATCTTAAACAACAATCATTACTGTATTCTGAATCATGTCATATTGCATTCGATTCCCTTAGCTAAATCCAGAAAATCCAGAAAATCACATTGTATGATTTTTAAGTAATTCATTTGCATTTTATTGCATGACATAAGTATTTGATACATCAGAAAAGCAGAACTTAATATTTGGTACAGAAACCTTTGTTTGCAATTACAGAGATCATACGTTTCCTGTAGGTCTTGACCAGGTTTGCACACACTGCAGCAGGGATTTTGGCCCACTCCTCCATACAGACCTTCTCCAGATCCTTCAGGTTTCGGGGCTGTCGCTGGGCAATACGGACTTTCAGCTCCCTCCATAGATTTTCTTGTGGGTTCAGGTCTGGAGACTGGCTAGGCCACTCCAGGACCTTGAGATGCTTCTTACGGAGCAACTCCTTAGTTGCACTGGCTGTGGGTTTCGGGTCGTTGTCATGCTGGAAGACCCAGCCACGACCCATCTTCAATGTTCTTACTGAGGGAAGGAGGTTGTTGGCCAAGATCTCGCGATACATGGCCCCATCCATCCTCCCCTCAATACGGTGCTGTCGTCCTGTCCCATTTGCAGAAAAGCATCCCCAAAGAATGATGTTTCCACCTCCATACTTCACGGTTGGGATGGTGTTCTTGGGGTTGTACTCATCCTTCTTCTTCCTCCAAACACGGCGAGTGGAGTTTAGACCAAAAAGCTCTATTTTTGTCTCATCAGACCACATGACCTTCTCCCATTCCTCCTCTGGATCATCCAGATGGTCATTGGCAAACTTCAGACGGGCCTGGACATGCGCTGGCTTGAGCAGGGGGACCTTGCGTGCGCTGCAGGATTTTAATCCATGACGGCGTAGTGTGTTACTAATGGTTTTCTTTGAGACTGTGGTCCCAGCTCTCTTCAGGTCATTGACCAGGTCCTGCCGTGTAGTTCTGGGCTGATCCCTCACCTTCCTCATGATCATTGATGCCCCACGAGGTGAGATCTTGCATGGAGCCCCAGACCGAGGGTGATTGACCGTCATCTTGAACTTCTTCCATTTTCTAATAATTGCGCCAACAGTTGTTGCCTTCTCACCAAGCTGCTTGCCTATTGTCCTGTAGCCCATCCCAGCCTTGTGAAGGTCTACAATTTTATCCCTGATGTCCTTACACAGCTCTCTGGTCTTGGCCATTGTGGAGAGGTTGGAGTCTGTTTGATTGAGTGTGTGGACAGGTGTCTTTTATACAGGTAACGAGTTCAAACAGGTGCAGTTAGTACAGGTAATGAGTGGAGAACAGGAGGGCTTCTTAAAGAAAAACTAACAGGTCTGTGAGAGCTGGAATTCTTACTGGTTGGTAGGTGATCAAATACTTATGTCATGCAATAAAATGCAAATTAATTACTTAAAAATCATACAATGTGATTTTCTGGATTTTTGTTTTAGATTCCGTCTCTCACAGTTGAAGTGTACCTATGTTAAAAATTACAGACCTCTACATGCTTTGTAAGTAGGAAAACCTGCAAAATCGGCAGTGTATCAAATACTTGTTCTCCCCACTGTATGTTATGCCACCAACCCCAGTTACCATAATAGTGTGTCACTGCAGGTCGGTCAGTCTCTAAACTGAAAATATCACAATAAAACGTACCTTCAGGTTGCATTTTGCTGGAGAAATGGCAGTAGTTCCAAAAGCTGCACATCCATCATATTGAATGATAGGCCTACTCCTTGTGCTGCGATGTCTTGTGCTCCTAAGCATGTCTTGCGTAATTATCTGTTTAGTATAAGTTAATCCTCCTGATTTTCTGGAGCATTCCAGCTCTGTCCCTTCTAAAAGACACTACAGTCTCAAGGGGTTTGAGAAGCCAGCCTGAGCGACGCACACAGAACATAACCCGGCATGACAAAAAGCAGCTCAAGGGCAATTCCATGGTAACGGAATTACTCTGATACTCTGATTCTTCACTTTAAAATGCATACCAAACAAAAAACATTGATTTCAAAGTTTAACAAACGATAGAACAAAATCTTTGTTCAAGAACTACTTTTAACAGTTTACATTTACATTTTTCCAAAAACACATTTACAGGAAGAACTGTATAGATACAACGTTTGGTAACAGAATAAAAGTGAGGAAGATTTTACTGTAATTCTGTTACCAAACTTAGCATCTCCACAGTTTTTTTTTAGGTTTGTTGTATGGTTTGTTAAACTTTGAAATCAATGGTTTTAGTTTGGCATATATTTTAAAGTCTCACTGTAATTTCATTATCGTGGAATTGCCCTCAAGTAAATACAGTGGAAGGTAGAGGGGATTTACCGTACATGTTTAGGAACTTACATATTGGGACTTATGTGCATACAAGGACTTACATACATAAACTTGGACTCATTATAAACTTTTTATAGAATCTTACATAAGCCATGTGCAATGGGGATTGCAGATGTTTGGTCCGTGTAGCTCAGTTGGTAGAGCATGGCGCTTGCAACGCCAGGGTCGTGGGTTCGATTCCCACGGGGGGCCAGTATGAAAAAATGTATGCACTCACTAACTGTAAGTCGCTCTGGATAAGAACGTCTGCTAAATGACTAAAATGTAAAATGTTTGGTGAAATCAAATAAAATTTTATTGGCCACATGCGCCGAATACAACAGGTGCAGACATTACAGTGAAATGCTTACTTACAGCCCTTAACCAACAGTGCATTTATTTTTAATAAAAAAAGTAGAATAAAACAACAAAAAAGTGTTGAGAAAAAAAGAGCAAAAGTAAAATAAAATAACAGTAGGGAGGCTATATATACAGGGGGGTACCGGTGCAGAGTCAATGTGTGGGGGCACCGGCTAGTTGAGGTAGTTGAAGTAATATGTACATGTGGGTAGAGTTAAAGTGACTATGCATAAATAATTAAAAGTAGCAGCAGCATAAAAAGATGGGGTGGGGGGGGCAGTGCAAATAGTCCGGGTAGCCATGATTAGCTGTTCAGGAGTCTTATGGCTTGGGGGTAGAAGCTGTTGAGAAGTCTTTTGGACCTAGACTTGGCACTCCGGTACCGCTTGCCATGCGGTAGCAGAAAGAACAGTCTATGACTAGGGTGGCTGGAGTCTTTGACAATTTTGAGGGCCTTCCTCTGACACCGCCTGGTATAGAGGTCCTGGATGGCAGGAAGCTTGGCCCCAGTGATGTACTGGGCCGTACGCACTACCCTCTGTAGTGCCTTGCGGTCGGAGGCCAAGCAGTTGCCATACCAGGCGTGATGCAACCAGTCAGGATGCTCTCGATGGTGCAGCTGTATAATTTTTTGAGGATCTGAGGACCCATGCCAAATCTTTTCAGTCTCCTGAGGGGGAATAGGCTTTGTCGTGCCCTCTTCACGACTGTCTTGATGTGTTTAGACCATGATAGTTTGTTGGTGATGTGGACACCAAGGAACTTGAAGCTCTTAACCTGTTCCACTACAGCCCCGTCGATGAGAATGGGGGCGTGCTCAGTCCTCTTTTTTTTTCCTGTAGTCCACAATAATCTCCTTTGTCTTGGTCACGTTGAGGGAGAGGTTGTTATCCTGGCACCACACGACCTCCTCCCTATAGGCTGTCTCATCGTTGTCGGTGATCAGGCCTACCACTGTTGTGTCGTCTGCAAACTTAATGATGGTGTTGGAGTCGTGCCTGGCCATGCAGTCATGGGTGAACAGGGAGTACAGGAGGGGACTGAGCACGCACCCCTGAGGGGCCCCCGTGTTGAGGATTAGTGTGGCAGATGTGTTGTTACCTACCCTTACCACCTGGGGGCGGCCCGTCAGGAAGTCCAGGATCCAGTTGCAGAGGGAGGTGTTTAGTCCCAGGATCCTTAGCTTAGTGATGAGCTTTGAGGGCACTATGGTGTTGAATGCTGAGCTGTAGTCAATGAATAGCATTCTCACGTAGGTGTTCCTCTTGTCCAGGTGGGAAAGGGCAGTGTGGAGTGCAATAGAGATTGCATCATCTGTGGATCTGTTGGGGCGGTATGCAAATTGGAGTGGGTCTAGGGTTTCTGGGATAATGGTGTTGATGTGAGCCATGACCAGCCTTTCAAAGCACTTCATGGCTACAGACGTGAGTGCTACGGGTCGGTAGTCATTTAGGCAGGTTATCTTAGAGTCCTTGGGCACGGGGACTATGGTGGTCTGCTTGAAACATGTTGGTATTACAGACTCAGTCAGGGACATGTTGAAAATGTCAGTGAAGACACTTGCCAGTTGGTCAGCACATGCTCAGAGTACACTTCCTGGTAATCCGTCTGGCCCTGCGGCCTTGTGAATGTTGTCCTGCTTAAAAGTCTTACTCACATCGGCTACGGAGAGCGTGATCACATAGTCATCCGGAACAGCTGGTGCTCTCATGCATGCTTCAGTGTTGCTTGCCTCGAAGCGAGCATAGAAGTGGTTTAGCTCGTCTGGAAGTCTTGTGTCACTGGGCAGCTCGCGGCTGTGCTTCCCTTTGTAGTCTGTAATAGTTTTCAAGCCCTGCCACATCCGACGAGCGTCAGAGCCGGTGTAGTACGATTTAATCTTAGTCCTGTATTGACTCTTTGCCTGTTTGATGGTTCGTCGGAGGGCATAGCGGGATCTCTTATAAGCGTCCGGGTTAGGGTCCCGCTCCTTGAAAGCGGCAGCTCTACCCTTTAGCTCAGTGCGGATGTTTCCTGTAATCCATGGCTTCTGGTTGGGGTATGTACGTATGGTCACTGTGGGGATGACATCATCGATGCACTTATTGATGAAGCCAGTGACTGATGTGGTGTACTCCTCAATGCTATCTGAAGAATCCCGGAACATGTTCCAGTCTGTGCTAGCAAAACAGTCATGTGGCTTAGCATCTGCGTCATCTGACCACTTTTTTTATTAACCGAGTCACTGGTGCTTCCTGCTTAAGTTTTTGCTTATAAACAGGAATCAGGAGGATAGAGTTATGGTCAGATTTGCCAGATTTGCCAAATGGAGGGCGAGGGAGAGCTTTGTATGCGTCTCTGTGTGTGGAGTAAAGGTGGTCTAGAGTTTTTTTTCCTCTGGTTGCACATTTAACATGCTGGTAGAAATTAGGTAGAACGGATTTAAGTTTCCCTGCATTAATGTCCCCAGCCACTAGGAGCGCTGCTTCTCAGAATTCTCTGTGCATACTATTTTCTGTGGTTCAATGTGTGTAGCAAAAAGAGGACGGAGAGTAAAGAACACCTGACATGAATATAATCATCCAGAATGGTGCAGATATGTTACAAGTAGGGCTGATATGATTCCCTATTAAACATATCTGTTCTACGCCTGTATCTGAATGTTCTGTGGCTATGCCACACCAAAATATGAATGTTTTCTGTTTGCTTTGATCAGGGTTGACATGTTTTCATCAATCATCACTAGAGTGGTACAGTAATAAGGTCAAGAGAGACTAATATAAATAAATAAAATGTCTTCACCTGTCCTGGATGAAAAATTAGCTGTACTTTAGAAAGTGTAAGCCGTGCCTTCAGCATTTCTACAGTATGCCGTTTCAGCTTTGTCCTTTTCTAGTATTTCTGTATCAGGGCCAGCCACACTCTTCAAAGATGGAACAGCTTATTTAATGTGAAGATGTGTGTCCCCTTTGGATAGTCAAAAAGAATAAGCAAGAATAATTCAGAACTAGTCTAATGCTCCTAAATATTTATTAGCATCACAACCTACTGGACAATATTTGGATTGTTTCCCTTTTGTTGAATTTAATGTGATAAAAGCACTACAATGACATAGCAGATGGGTTTGGTACAGTCATATGTAAATCCTTACAGAGTATGATCACTAATCTACACAGAGCTAAATGACCAAGGTCGTGTTCAGCAGAGAAAATGGAAGAAAGAGTAATACGGGTCAGTACTGTCCAATGAAAATGTTTGTTTTCGTTTAAAATTCGAAAAAAAAAATGTTGCTACAGTGTGCCCTAATGAACAGGACCCACCAAACTTTTGGTGGGTCCTGTTCACCCACCAAACTCATTTGCCTCCAGCAGTAATAGCCAGCAAGCTGTTTGTCCTCTTCATAATGTTGGGTACAAAGAGCAGTCCTGAGGCTCTCTCGATGCTCTCAATGGGCACAAGAAAGCGCTCCAGAGGAATCTTGTTATCCACAGGTGTGTTGGGCATCACATACGAGCGCAGCTCCACCTCTCCCCTCTGCTTCTCCAGGATCACCACTTTGAAGAAATGGGTGGGGACCGCCACATTGTTCCTCCCCATCACCTGGTACTTCACATACATTTTCCCATCTGGTTCCAGTCTATAGGCAGAGAGAAGGAACAGTTACAACTTCTGTATCATTCTCACCATGGACCCCATTCACACAGATCCTGATGCTTGCATAATGCCTGTTTGCTAAAGCAGATCACTGTGTGAATGGCGTTTAAGATGGCAACACTGAAAAATACCATTATGTTTCTTATGGAAATCTCTGTTTCAGATAACACTCACCTGGGCAGGTAAAGTGGTCCAGTGCACACAAACACATTCATGTAGTGCTTGGTAAGTGAACGGCAGTACTTCTCCAAGTTGTTCCATGCATTTTGATTTAAGTTTGGGTTCTAGGGGAAGACGAGGTAAATGAAAGAAACTTGATTATCTTGAACAGCCATTCATTGATTCCTGCTCTTTGCTCTGGAAGTGTAGCTACATGGGATTCAGAAGCCTTTTTGACTCATCATTATTTTTTTTAGGGTTTTAAACTGCAAGGGCACACTTATATTGCCACCTTAACCACTCGCACACTGTGTAACACACTTATTCATCTTCACATTGACAAATATGCCATGTTTCCCCACAATACATGACTTACCTGTGGTGAGACATTACTGAGGTAGAACGTGTCATCCATTGCCTTTTGATTCCATTTATGATTGGCAGCTGCTGCCAAATGCCCCCTGTCAAATCCACTGCCTCTGTAGTCTGCATTGGTAGCCCTGTGGTATACGTGCACCGTATCATCCTCTTTAAAGTCGCAAAATTTCCTGTCTGAAGGTCCATTCAAGCCATCAGGACTGAGTTGCTCTATAACCCATGCAGCAGTCCTGTTTCTGGGATCATAAGAAGTCACGTAGGACTCCCTCGTCTTGATATTGGTGAGAGATGGGAAGCCGTACTTCATTGCAGCTGTTGATCGGGAACCTACCATTTGACCCCCTCCTTGGTACGTGGTAAGGTCGGTTGCTGCGTCCACACTTGGAATAGGAATAACGGGTACTCGATTGAGTAATCCATGGCTCAGACTTGTGGTTCTATCGGTCGAATCTACCTTCAGAGACGCACCAATGGCTGCTCCCACAGTCAAGGACACGCCGGAGACAAACCACTTAGAACAGATAACACGATACATTTTATGCATCGGAATAATTACCACAAACTATTACCAAGTCTTTACCGCTTTTACAACAATTAGCTACATAAAAAGTTCATTTCATATCACATATTTACACATGCTCATTTATTCTTCAATACTCCCTATTCGTCGCTGTTATTGAATGGACAATGGGCGCATGGCTATGACGATTGCAGTAGCTACGTCTTAAAGGTACAGTACATAATTCTTAAAGGTACAATACAGAATTTAGTAGGCTCTAGTACAGCCTGAGCTACGGTGGCTTCAGAAAGTATTTCTATCCCTTGACTTATTCCACATTCTTTTGTTACAGCCTGAATTCAAACTTGATTAAATATATTTGTTTTCCTCACCCATCTACACACAATACCCCTTATTGACAAAGTGAAAATGTTTAGAAATTTTAGCAAATGTATTGAAAATGAAATACAGAAATATCACATTTACATAAGTATTCACCCCCATGAGTCAATACTTTGTAGAAGCACCTTTGGCTGTGATTACAGCATTGAGTCATCTTGGGTATCTGTATCAGCTTTGCACATCTGGATTTGGGGATATTCTCCCATTCTTCCTTGCAGATTTCTCTGTTAAGTTAAATGGGGAGTGGCGGTGAACAGCAATCTACAAGTCTTTCCACAGATTTTCAATAGGAATCAAGTCTGGGCTTTGGTTGGGCCACTCAAGGGCTTTCACATTCTTGTTCTGAAGCCATTCCAGCGTTGCTTTGGCTGTATGCTTGGGGTCATTGTCCTGTTGGAACGTAAATCTTCTCCCTAGTCTAAGGTCGTTTGCACTCTCAATCAGGTTCTCATCAAGGATTTGCCTGTATTTGGCTCCAATCATTGTTCCCTTTATCCTTACTAGTCTCCCCTGCCGCTGAAGTATCCCCATA
The DNA here is from genome assembly GCF_964263955.1 of Coregonus lavaretus. Taxonomy (NCBI): domain Eukaryota; kingdom Metazoa; phylum Chordata; class Actinopteri; order Salmoniformes; family Salmonidae; genus Coregonus; species Coregonus lavaretus. The sequence continues at coordinate 13,372,541 of NC_140001.1, forward strand.
GCATGATGCTTCATGGGAGGGATGGTGTTAGACGGGTGCAGAGTTGTGCATGGTTTTCTCCAGACATAGCGCTTTGCATCCAGGCTAAAGAGTTAAATTTTTGTCTCATCAGACCACAGAATCTTTTGCCTTATGCTCTGAGTCTTTCACATGCCTTTTTGCAAACTCCAGGCATGCCATCATGGGCCTTTTTCTCCACTATCCCATAAAGCCCAGATTGGTGAAGTGCTGTAGAGACTGTTGTCCTTCTGGCAGGTTCTCCCATCTCAGCCAAGGAACACTGTAGTTCTATTAGAGTGGTCATTGGGTTCTTGGTCACCTCCCTGACCAAGGTCCTTTTTGCCCGGTGGCTCAGTTTGGTCGGACGGCCAGCTCTAGGCAGAGTCTGGGTAGTTCCATATTCTTTCAATTTCCCAATGATGGAGACCACTGTGCTCTTGGAAACTTTCAACACTAGAAATTATTTCATACCCTTCCCCAGATATGTGCCTCATCACTATTCTATCTCGAAGATCTACGGACAGTTCCTTGGACTTCATGGTATAGTTTCTGCTCTGACATGCACTGTCAACTGTGGGACCTTGTATAGACAGGTGTGTTTCTTTCTACATCATGTCCAAACAATTGAATTGGCCACAGGTGGACTCCAATCAAGTTGTAGTGACGTCTCAAGGATGATCAAAGGAAATTTAATGCACTTGAACTCAATTTGGAGTGGCATAACAACAGGGTGTGAATACTTATGTAAATGAGATATTTCTGTATGTTATTTTCAATAAATTTGCAAACATTTCTAAAAACATGTTTTCACGTTGTCATTATGGGGTATTGTGTGTAGATGGGTGAGGAAACACAACAAAATGTGGAATAAGTCAAGGGGTATGAATACTTTCTGAAGGCACTGTAAACTTGTATGGCTCTGACTATACCAACAAAATGTGATAAACGCATTCAGTTTGACAAAATACATTGGTGGTGGTAGATCATCTTTAATTAATCAATTCAGTTGGTATAACATTTCTGCCTGTTGCCTTTTGTGGCCTTAAACAAAAAATTGTATTGAAAAAAGCGAACTTACAAAACAAAGTTGCAAATAATATTGGGTGTAAGAGCAAAGCAGAACAACCTGTGTTGAAAATGATTGGTATTTTACGTTTTATTAAATCCAAAACAGGTTTTTCACCCTCTACATTTTTACATGATGTTGAATTTCTGCGTTATTCTTAATGACAGAGGCCAGCCTTATGACCTTGATCTCAGGTGCATCATGACCCCTTCTGTAGTCCCATATATGTACTCAGGGGAGAGCAGCCTGGTGGGTTTGTTGTAGATAAGGTAGCGGTTGAGATGGCGCTCCTCTTGCCACGCTGCCTCTATGCCATTAACCCTGTCTCTGTCCAGGTGCTCCTGGCATGTCCTAGTCAGCTTGTGGACCTCCTCCACAGTACCTCCAAACACTGCTCCGGCATAGTAGAAGTCCCTCTCATTCAGGGGCACAAAGGATAATGAGGCAGGACTGCATTCGTAGGGGAACTTGTCCCGGCTCTCATAGTAGTAAGATAGGTGAACTGCAGCGACAAGCCGAGCGCCTCAGCTTCCCAGCGCTGGTGAAACTTCATGTCCACGTCCAGACAAAACAGGAAGTGGGCCTCTTTTCGAATCCTCTCTTCTTATATGGTTTTCTTAATGAATTCTATCCTCCTGCTAGCGTATAAACCTGGGTACCAGGATCAGGTTAAGGGACATCCCAGAGGCCAGGGGTATGGCTGGAACCTCCTGGGGTTGGTCACTGAATATATAATAGTGGACTCTGAACCCAACCAAATAGTTATACTCTGCCATCGCCAAAAATGTCCCAAGGAAGCGAATGTACCTGCCAATCAGATCAAATAAAATGTAAATAAAGTTATAAAAAGAAAAATGGGTATTATAATAAAGCAAAACCTTGAAAACAACTCACATTTGGTTTAATTCATTAGTATCTATTTACTTTCCAACAGCGAAAACCATAGTTGCTATAGTGAGGTTTTTGATACATGTTGTCAATTATGTCTGAATTGAAGGTGCTCTCCCAGATGACAGGTGCCAACCACGGCAACACTGTCAGAACGTCTGCTCCCCTGCAGTGTATGAGGAAGTCACATACAGAGAATCATGATAATAGAAAACACTATATTCTACATTTGGCCTATTGCTTTTCTTTTTCTATTCATTTTAAGGAATTCATAATTTTATGTTTGCAAACATAGTGAATTAACTGTTACCTTGGATTCCTACATTTGGGCTGTGTGTAGACACGTCTAAAAAGAAAACAATTGATTTAATTCCAAGAATGGAAATTAGATTTTACATTACTGAAATGACATTGAATGACTCACCCATCAGGAGAGGTGACCTCTACTTTTATTTCTCCAGGTTTCTTTGACATCCATTTTCTTTCCTTGCCCAATGATCGATTGATCCCTGACTCTGAAAAATGTCAATGATGGCCATAGTGCTTGAATATTAAACATATAATTGAGTGGAAGAGACATTTGAGAAGGGAACTGGACACTCAGGGTTAATAGTATGTCCCATAGGCAGTGCTTGACTTGGACTGAAATTATATTTAGGTGCAGGAGCTCCACAATACTTTTGAGCTAGTATTCTATAAGAGGAACAGGAGCTCAAGCAGTAGAACATTCTGGGTGCCGGTACTCAGCTCCGGTGAGCTCCTGCCCAAGTCAAGCACTGCCCATAGGAGTGCACACTTGCCCCCTTGTTGTAGTAGTTGAAGAGATTTCAAGTGAGACTGATGCTATTGTACTATAAGAGAGAGTAGAATTGTGCATGATGAAGATGCATTATCTGTTTTAGAGTTGGCCAGATAACCACATAGCAAAGTTAGTATTGTTAATTCCAAATTAAATTATTTATTCATGTTGAATATTAAGAGCCATACCTAAAAGTCTACCAAACAAACATACAGCACATGCAGAGGATCCCACAAAGTTAAGCAGAGGGATAATTCAATTTAAAATGAATGTTGTCCCTCACCACTTATCATTCAGTATCAGTAGACTGCTATTCCCTTAAGTGCAAGATCAGTGTGCTCTTACCCAAAAATCCCTGTTGTCCCGATGGCTAACTGGGAAGACCTAACACGTGTCATGCTTCTATGAATGAGTACAAACGTACATTTTAATTAAGAAGCTCTCTATCATATCAATTTTATTAAACCAAGATTGATTTCTAGAACATCACAAACACAAAATAGAAGATTTTGCATACCTTATTTTCTGACTGTGGTGCTCTTCTTCTATTGAGGATTTGTAGTGTATCAATCTTATTTTGTGCTCTACAACTGTCATCCAACAAATCCTTGGCTGCTAAAATCCAGAGCTGGGATCTTGTTAAGTTTGGATATGGGCTCTCACATTTCATATGCACATGTTTCAAAACATAATTTCATGTCAAATATCCAGATATGATATCCCTTGCATATCAGGTTTCTGATGCTCAGGATAAGGACACATATAAAATCATAATACTGTAGTATCAATGTCATGGTTTCATGTTGTAGCTCTAGCACTGTACATGTTTTGTTAGAGACATACGTGATAATGCTCTTGTTTGTGATCTCAACGTGTAATGTAATAGGTATCTAAAACTAGGTTACAGAAATGTCCAGAAATATTATATTCACCTATTAGAGAGAGAGTGAGTGTGTGTGTGTGGGATAAAACCTTGGACTTGAAATCTTCAACTTTCAGACCTTCAGGCTTTATTCCTTCAACTGTCTGTATGCAATGGCATCAGGAACATCATCTAACAGTCACATTCGCAGGAAGGTTTACAGTAATAAAAAGCTAATCATGGGTCATTTTCTTCAGAATGATAACGTTTACTTGAACAAATATAACAATTTCTACCAAAAAATATTCATACATAGATTTGTTGGATTTGGGTAGGTTATACTCTTTGCTTCATGATTTCCATGCGACAATTGATTCTCCACCACAAGCTATTGAAACATCAACTCTGGTAAAAAAAAAATGGTTTACTTATATTTCTCCACTTTTCAATTCAATGATGGTTGCCAGGAAACAAATAAACGATGCAGCAAAGTAAGGAAACGTGAATTTGAGAGTAAGATAAACTTGGCATTAGTAGGCCTCAGCAGTGATTACAACCATCTCTGTTCAGAAAACAAGTTGGATGGCTAAGTGCAGTATTTCAGTGAGAACAAACTTAGATGTATGACAATAAGAAAATAAACGTTCATAAAGAATCCTCTTCGCTCTTTAAACTTTTCTTAGATAGTGATTTTGTTTTTTTGGTATAAGTTCTTTCAGCACTGGCTTTCATAGAGTCAGAGAGAGAGAGGAACTCTCTCTTTGTCTCATCGTGGCGAAGGCGATGGGAGGCCTGGAGCCCTCAAACACTCTCCCAGAATGCAACAGCACAGTGAGACTGAGCTTAGCGCTGTGAACGGCAGGTCCCAAAAATTCAGCCAGGTGTACTCCAGCTGTCCCGGGTGTAGCTCAGCAAGCAGTGACTACTCTAAGCAGGGCGTTGGCTAGAAGGCAGCTCAGCATGGCGACCAGGCTAAGGTAGGAGGCAAAGGCACCGCTGCAGCCCCTCTCTCCCTCGCAGAGCAGCTGCTCACACAGCAGGCCCTTGTACTCCGGCAGACACAGACACTTCTGGTTCTGGAAGCAGGTGCCTCCATTCTGGCACAGCAGCATGTCGTCGTCGCAGACGTTGGCTACAAGGGGAGACAGGGAGGAGACGGAGAATAAGGAGGGAGGAAACAAAGTGAGTAGGATCACTGTGGCCCACTGAATGCCTCAAGCCTAGAAACAATACAGGATACTCTGAGAAAAGTTCTGGTTTTGGCAACAGTTACTGTACATTAACAAGACACCTGTTCTGACCTTACCTGTACAGTTCTAATTTTCTCTTGAATTAGTGATTATACAGTAAAGCTTGCCAGATTGTTACACTTCCTTGCGAAGGACTCATAGCGCTCATTGAGCATTGATTACCATTTCATTGGCAAACGACTCAACTTTAGGCTACTCTTCAGAACACTACCCTCCATTTTACTTCCCCTTCATTTTACCACCCCTTCACACGTACACACCCACAGCCACCCCCACAGCCACCCACCCCCACACACAGACACCCCCCGACACACACACAAACACACACCTACACCCCTACTTACGGGAGCAGCCTTGTCTCCAGATGTACCCAGGCAGGCAGTCCTCGCACTTCGGCCCAGTGGAGCCATCCCTACACTGGCAGTACCCTGTCTCGTTGCAGCGGGCGTGGAAGGACCCCAGCTGGTTACAGTTACACTCTGCACAAAGGGATGAACAAGGCATTGCTGTTTCAGTGAGGGTATAAATACAATACAGCACATCTAACTAAGCTCAGTGCTCATCAATCTAGTTGAAACAGCAGTGTCACTAGCCCAGGTCACATACAGTGCATTCGGAAAGTATTCAGATCCCTTGACTTATTTCACATTTTGTTACGTTACAGCCTTATTCTAAAATTGATTTTTTTTTAAAAATCCTCATCAATCTTCACACAATACCCCATAATGACAAAGTGAAAACAGGTTTTTAGACATTTTTGCAAAGATGTACATACATCAACATAAACAGGTCAGTGGTATTGGTATTATACTGATGATTCTATGCACGTTTAATGACTTTACATGAAGGAACATTGTAGGTGTTGTTTTACTTTTTTACTCCCTAAGGCGTCTCTCTCAGCCTTAGGAAACCTTGACAGCCTGAAGCATTGCTTTACCATTTCTCTGTAATATCATATTACTTTAGTACATGTCTTGTCCTTTGCCTAAAAACATTAGGCACACTTCACAGCTGTATCTTATAACACTGACACTGGATTCTGTGACAAACTTATTTGGATAAAATGTCATAAACATAGTGTTTATCATTGATAAGAGCTCAGCTGACTTCATTGTTCAAACGTTCAGCTTTTTCTCAAGGTAGGACAGGGTCGTATTCCTTCGCCACCAAACAGAAGGAAATGGACTGAAACTGGGGAACTTGCCAAGTAAGAAACTTCCAGATTTTTGTTTCCATTGCAAAACGTTGCATGTCCAAATGACCACGACCCAGTACTAACAGTACTAACAGTGTTGCTGTTGTGTGTGATAGATCCTCCAGTAGGTGGCAGTGTGTCATTCTTGCTAGGCACTGTTCAGTAATATGTGTAGTGCTATTTGTGTAGTAAAATGTTCCTAGATTGATGAATGACTCTGATGTTACTTTAAAGTAAATATAATCAAGGGTTTATAAAGGGGCTGAAAAGTGTATAAGTTCATAGACTATTTATTATAAGTATATATCAATCAGTAATAAATCATTAAACCTCATTGGTTGGAATTGTGTAATTGTAATTTTCTTGGTTTACAAATAATTTGTTTATAAATACACCTGAATGTTGCATGCTGTTTAAAATTGTTGACAGTTACATTTAATTTAGGCACTGGCTGTATTCTTTAGTTACAGTTATTTTTTCACCTTACCCAATGATAAATTGGGAGTAGAATAGGATGCATGGCATTGGGCTCCACCAAACACAATTCTAATATGGATGTGAAAAGAGCAGTTAAAGTATATTTAACAACTTAACAGTTAACATCTTTAGAAAGGGTACCTTAATGATTGTTACATATGCTGTTTAACAAACATTGTATGCTGATTCATTTAGATCCTGCAGGTGTAATTGTAATTCCTTAGCATTTTAGGCTACTATGGTAACCCTTTCTGAATAAATTATTAGCTAGCTATAATGATTCTCTTTAGCTGTTATAGGGTCAAAGGATTATGCTTTAATCCTCTTGACCTGCAAGGGGTCATACAGGAGACATCACAGATTTTCAGGTGATTAGTAGGGATTGAAGGCTTAACACAATGCTACATCTGTCTTGTCTTGATCAACTTTATCAAACATTTTCCACTGTGCATATCATTGTGTAATGTACATGAAGGAACTGAGGAGAGGTCCTGACCTATACAAACGTTGTCATCGTCCAGCTCGGCAGAGATATTCCGGAAGTATCCCAGTCGACAGTGCTGACAGTTCTGCCCCCTAGTGTTGTGTTTGCAGCTGACACATGTCACGATGTTGATAAAGTCAATATAACTGCAACGGTTCGAGTGGCCATAGCACTCACAGTCTGGCAAGGGGAAAGAGCGGAGTACGGTTAGTGGAGGAGGAGGAGGAGGAGGAGGAGGAGGAGGAGGAGGAGGAGGAGGAGGAGGAATGGTCCTATTCAAACAATTCAAACTCAGAGGTAGCACTCAAAGTTATTTACTCTACACTCTTAGAAAAAACGTTTGCAGAAGGGTTATTCGGCTGCCCCCTTAGGAGAACCCTTTTTGGTTCCAGATAGAACCATTTTTGGTTCCAGGTAGAACCCTTTTGGGTTCCATGTAGAACTCTCTGTAGAAAGGGTTCTACATGCAACCCAAAAGGGTTCTACGTGGAACCAAAAGGGTTCTATCTGCAACCAAAAAAGGTTATTCAAAGGGTTCTTTTTCTCTAAGAGTGTACCACCAAACTGTTTCACTCATCATACAAAAGCCAAATAGGCAAGACATAGCAGGCTCCATAGACCTGAATTATTCTGAGTTCAGAAACCAGTTCCTGACTTTGTGGCCCCATGGGAAATCACTTGACCTCAATAAGTCAAAATCTGCATTATTTAACCAGCTAACGATCCGGCCTCTGAATACTGTACATTGATTTACAGAGGGGTAACATGTAATTAATGGTAGAGCAAATACACCAAATAAGTTGTTTCAATTTTGTTTGCATTACAGTCTTGATCAATTGATTAATTGATTTACAGCTCAAATGGCAAATTGTTTATATGGTGTGATGAGGTGGTGATGAAGGAGTCAGGCGCAGGAGGGTAAATCACAGAATAACAGGCTTTAATCCGCAAAATACAGGTTTACGCAGAAATGCGTCAAACACACTCCAGGGCACAAAACAGGCGCACTGGAAAATACAAGTGGTCCTCTGTAGCTCAGCTGGTAGAGCACGGCGCTTGTAACGCCAAGGTAGTGGGTTCGATCCCTGGGACCACCCATACACAAAAATGTATGCACGCATGACTGTAAGTCGCTTTGGATAAAAGCATCTGCTAAATGGCATATTATTATTATCATTACAAGGCACACGGGAAAAATACTCCCGTCGATACACAATACACGAGCTCCACTGAGCTTCACTAACCTCCACAAACAAACAATCACCCACACAGACAAGGAAGCAGAGGGAACACTTATACCATAACTAATGAGGGAATAAGGACCAGGTGTGTGTGATAGAAGAAAAGACAAATAGAGTGATGATAAATGGATCGGCAGTAGCTAGTAAGCCAGTGACGCCGAACGCCGAAACCTACCCGAACAAGGAGGGGAGGCAGCCTCGGCGGAAGTCGTGACATATGGATGTCATAATGGAGCTTATTATGCTTTAGCAGTTTGTTCCATTAGCTCAGCTGGTAGAGCACGGCGCTTGTAACGCCAAGGTAGTGGGTTCGATCCCCGGGACCACCCATACACAAAAATGTATGCACGCATGACTGTAAGTCGCTTTGGATAAAAGCGTCTGCTAAATGGCATATTATTATTATTTATTATTTATACCACAAGAAGCTGAATAATGCTAATTTACAAGGAGATTTAGATGACAGTTTAGTTGTTTAATCAGGCATCATGTTACATCTCTTTGTTTAGAGGGGATTAATTATTGACACATTATTTTGAAGATGCTGCTGGTGCAATATGAAGACCTACTGTGCCACAGAGCAGAGCAGTGGGACGGGGGGCAAGAACAGCTTATCAAATATGAATGGGCCATTGGCCACTGCCTCACAAATGAATCCACAGTTCAAACAGACACTGATGACATTATACAATCAGTGGAAACACAAACTCTATAGGTTGTGAGATTTCATTAAGTTCACAATAAAAGGTAACAACAGTATTACTAAAATGGAACAGAAATTAGTTGCTTACCTTATGAAGCGAACAGAACACCAAAATGCAACAAAGAAACGCATGGAAACAACAAAAGATGAATGAATGAAGGAAAATAATGGACAAACTGGCCATTTTTCCACAGTTGTCTTGTCCAAACAGATCTAATGCTTCAGTGTGGGAAATAATTTCTTACCTTGAAACTGGACGTATGCAACCTTAGACTGGCTGTATTTAGACCCACCAGGAATCAACAGTTTGACAACCGCTTGGGAAATAAAGCATCTATTTAACTGAGTTATAGCTAAAACGAACATGCCAATGTGTACACGCCTCTACTACACAGTCGCTAAAATAAAGGGGCCACTAAAATAAAAAAACATATGCCAAAGGAACCCTGAAACACAAGAGGTTACCAACAGCTAATAGTGAGTCACTGTCAGACATCTTGCATGAGTCGAAGATAAAGACAGCATACAATCCATAAATAGTTATCAACCATGTAAATCTACCCATTAACACACAGCATTGTGCATTACAACGTTTAGTAATTAACAAAGTATAGATATTTACTCCTCTACCAGAACAACATCTCATTCCTAATCAGACAATCCATCTCACCAGCAGTAAGAGGCCTTACTTGGGATGTGTTTATTAGGGAACGCAATGGAAAAAGTCTTATAATGTTTTTACAACAGAAAACCAAATGAGCTTCAGTCTGTTTTCTTCCGTTTTAGTGCCTAATGAACACAACCCTGAAGTGATAGTAATCACCGTCCAAAGCTAGTTTTCAATACTGGTTAATCTACAGCTGCTGAGTGGAGTCTGAGTGGTGACAGAGTCACCCGCACAATACTATGTGGCCCATTCTGTAACGCATGGTCCTTGTCAACAACAAAAATACATTAGCTGCGCTAGGTTTCACACACACACAAAAAAACCACTCCTAATGCATGTTAGCAGCCTGGTGCTTTGAGTCAATAGACTCATGAAACCATGGATCAGGTATGTTACTGGGACATGGGCTCATCCAAGAAATGTCTCAAGGCTTTTCCGCTCCTATTTTGTCCATCAATTATCTATTTGCACTCTGAACCCCCAGTGGGGATGTTTTCCTATAGCAACCAGGCGACTAACACGTCAACTTCAACCCCATTGCTGAGTCACCGTGAGTGGGTTCAGGTAATTCAAAATGGATGGTTACCGACACCGCTACAAATTTACATGCTAATGATAACAAAGTTAGCATACAGTACAAACACTACTAGACTACCGTTGATCAATATACCTTTTTTTCTCTCTTTCTTATTCTCCTCCTCTTTGCTTTCCCATTTGGCTTCAGTTATGGGGGCAACTGTGTACACCAGAGAGAATGTGAGAGATCAGAAAAAAAGAGCAACTTCAAACTGTTTACTCATTCTTTATTAGTGTCGAATGAACCTTTTAGGTATTGTCCCAACCATTTGATGAAGCCATTAAGGCAACACCTCGTATGAAGGTCATAACACCTTCCTGACAGGACTGCATATTAGCAGATACAGACTGCCTACACAACTGCATAGTAGAGGATAACATTGTTCATTCTAAATGTGGTTCCTTCAATATTTGCAGTGTTACCATAGTTTACTGATAGAATATGCGTAAACTTCTAAATGGAAAAATAAAAGGGTATTGTTGCTATAGCACAATCACCTGAATCAGGAGCTGGATCACCTGAATCGGGAATTGGATCAACTGAATCAGGAGCTGGATCACCAGAATCAGGAACTGGATCAACTGAATCAGGAGCTGGATCAACTGAATCAGGAGCTGGATCACCTGAATCAGAAGCTGGATCAACTGAATCAGGAGCTGGATCACCTGTGTCAGGAGATGGGGTAGCAGGATCTGGATCTGCGGAAGATGAGTCTGGAGCTGTAGTAACTACATCAGGTGCCTGGGTAGTAGCATCAGATGTTGAGGTATCTGTGTCAGGGGATGGAGCAGCTGCATCTGGTGTAGATGTGTCTGGTGCTTGGGCGGTATCTCCACCCAGTGCCCGGGAAAGAGGTTCAGGTGCTGAAGTAACTGTGTCGGGAGGTGGAGGAACTACTCCCGGTATTGAAGTAGATCCATCAGGTGCTGCGGTAAATCCATTTATTAGTGGTGTTACTACATCAGATGCTGGAGTAACTGTGTCCGATGCCAGAAAGGGCACACCTGATGTTGAAGTGAATACAGCAGATGCTGAGGTAACAGTGCCAAAAGTTGTGGTAAATATGTCAGATGTTGGAGTCACTGTGTAAAATGTTGTAGAACTTGTGCCAAATGTAGTACTTGTGTAAAATGTTGTAGCATTTGTGTCAGATTTTGTAGTAGTTCTGCCAAATGTAGTGCTTGTGTCAAATGTAGAACTTGTGTCAGTTGCTGTAGAACTTGTGTCAAATGAGGTACTTGTGTCAGATGTTGTAGTACTGGTGTCAGATGCTGTGGTACTGGTGTCAGATATTGTAGTACTTGTGTCAGGTGATGTGGTACTGGTGTCAGATGATGTGGTACTGGTGTCAGATGATGTGGTACTGGTGTCAGGTGATGTGGTACTGGTGTCAGATGATGTGATACTGGTGTCAGGTAATGTGGTACTGGTGTCAGATGATGTGGTACTGGTGTCAGGTGATGTGGTACTGGTGTCAGAAGTCACTGTGTAAGAAGTTGTCGTTGTGCTGTCTAGTGTTTGAGTAAATCCATCTGATGTTGGAATGGTTGCATCAAATGATGGTATGACTGAGTCAGATGTGGCGTCAGCTGCTTCAGATGATTGAGTAACTGCAATTGTGTACAGAAAAATCATGAGTTGTCAAGATGGCATATTAACCACTTACAGTTGAAGTCAGAAGTTTACATACACCTTAGCCAAATACATTTAAACTCAGTTTTTCACAATTCCTGACATTTAATCCTAGTAAAAATTCCCTGTCTTAGGTCAGTTAGGATCACCACTTTATTTTAAGAATGTGAAATGTCAGAATAATAGTAGAGAGAATTTTTTATTTCAGCTTTTATTTCTTTAATCACATTCCCAGTGGGTCAGAAGTTTACATACACTCAATTAGTATTTGGTAGCATTGCCTTTAAATTGTTTAACTTGGGTCAAACGTTTCAGGTAGCCTTCCACAAGCTTCCCACAATATGTTGAGTGAATTTTAGCCCATTCCTCCTGACAGAGCTGGTGTAACTGGTCAGATTTGTAGGCCTCCTTCCTCGCACACACTTTTTCAGTTCTGCCCACACATTTTCTATAGGATTGAGGTCAAGGCTTTGTGATGGCCACTCCAATACCTTGACTTTGTTGTCCTTAAGCCATTTTGCCACAACTTTGGAAGTATGCTTGGGGTCATTGTCCATTTGGAAGACCCATTTGCAACCAAGCTATAACTTCCTGACTGATGTCTTGAGATGTTGCTTCAATATATCCACATAATTTTCCTTCTTCATGATGCCATCTATTTTGTGAAGTGCACCAGTCCCTTCTGTAGCAAAGCACCTCCATAGCATGATGCTGCCACCCCCGTGCTTCACGGTTGGGATGGTGTTCTTCGGCTTGCAAGCTTCCTCCCCCTTTTTTCTCCAAACATAACGATGGTTATTATGGCCAAACAGTTCTATTTTTGGTTCATTAGACCAGAGGATATTCTCCAAAAAGTACGATCTTTGTCCCCATGTGCAGTTGCAAACTGTAGTCTGGCTTTTTTATGGAGGTTTTGGAGCAGTGACTTCTTCCTTGCTGAGCGGCCTTTCAGGTTATGTCGATATAGGACTCGTTTTACTGTGGATATAGATACTTTTGTACCTGTTTCGTCCAGCATCTTCACAAGGTCCTTTGCTGTTGTTCTGGGATTAATTTGCACTTTTCGCACCAAAGTACGTTAATCTCTAGGAGACAGAACGCGTCTCCTTCCTGAGCGGTATGACGGCTGCGTGGTCCCATGGTGTTTATACTTGCGTACTATTGTTTGTACAGATGAACGTGGTACTTTCAGGCGTTTGGAAATTGCTCCCAAGGATGAACCAGACTTGTGGAGAATTTTCTTTCTGAGGTCTTGGCTGATTTCATTTGATTTTCCCATGATGTCAAGCAAAGAGGCACTGAGTTTGAAGTTAGGCCTTGAAATACATCCACAGGTACACCTCCAATTGACTCAAATGATGTCAATTAGCAGAAGCTTCTAAAGCCATGTCATCATTTTCTGGAATTTTCTAAGGTGTTTAAAGGCACAGTCAACTTAGTGTATGTAAACTTCTGACCCACTGGAATTGTGATACAGTGAATTATAAGTGAAATAATCTGTCTGTAAACAATTGTTGGAAAAATTACTTGTGTCAGTAGATGTCCTAACCGACTTGCCAAAACTATAGTTTGTTAACAAGAAAATTGTGGAGTGTTTGAAAAACCAGTTTTAATGACTCCAACCTAAGTGTATGTAAACTTTTGACTTCAACTGTATATCTATAATATGTTGATGTTGGCTCGCTGGCATTGTCCTGTGATATTTACAGGATTCAAGTTTCCCCCATTTCAGTCTGTATCAGTAGAAATGGGATACCCCATGCCCTGATATCATCACTTCCATTGCATCTGCCCTGTGGCCCATCCTCAAGGACAGTGTTCTGTGCCTCCATCCTGTTATGGTTTCATGTATCTATCTATCTATCTCCACGGGCTCCATAATTTTGCCTGTTTTGCTCTCCCTTACCACGACCTGTCTTCCCTCGGCTTGTGAAATATTTAGCAGCTCTTCATTCAATTGGTATTCAGAAATAGATAAGAAATGCTTGAGCTTTGGTCCCCAGCACATTAATGCTAGCTCAACCTTGTGCTCCAGAAAGAGATGATGTTACACAATGATAGCGTATTTAATGATTTATCGCCCCTGGCTGCTGACTGTGTCCAGTGGCAGCACTTTCCCTGTACGGTGTGAGGTATAGCACCGGCTGGGCGGGCAGCACACAATACACCGGTGGATATAATCAGACCCTTGCTAAGCAGGAGGAAGGTGGTAAGGGGGCAACAAACAGAATGGTCATTTGATTCAAATGTCAAATGCCACAAAGCACTTTGGGGTCATTTTTATTGCAGGTGATAGGAAATGTCCTGTTGCATTCCTTTTCCTATCAAACATTCCCAAGGGAATCAAAGTAGCTGCATTCATCTGTGTTCTAGAAATCCCTGGGATAAGATCAACATGCTGCCAGTTCCTGAGAAATAGTGAGCCTGCTGGGAATTTAATCTTCCAAACAAGAGAGTAGAAAACACCTGGCCAACTTCTCACCTTCAGTATTTGCAAACTGTCTCTGTCAAAATAGACCCCCAAAAAACAGCATAGAATGATAGATTTACCTTATCAACATTGGTCCTGTCAAAGTATGCATTCCATACTCTCAAAACTCCCCTATTCACTCCCACTGTCACTGTCTCTATATATCTGGGGGTTACAAATGTGGGCTCTGTACAGTGAGTAGAACAACAAGGCTCTGTTCTAATACTCACCCAGGCTCTGGGGGACGCTACTAAGTGTAAGCTAGTAGCTGACACCGGACAGGAAACCCTCAAATGTAAATAGCCTAGCACATGGAGATGTTAACAGGGCAGCATCATGGCCCATATACCGTACCGTGCCTTAAGGACTACTTTAGCCCAGTAATCATGTTTAATCTCTTTACCCCAGTGCAACCTCCGGGGAGATTAAGGCACTCTATGGCCTCCAGCAGTCGTGATCCACACTGGAAGAGGTTAATGGGGGTAAATAGGGGGTCTACTGGCTTCTTTGAGTTTTCTCTGCCAAACAGTGAGGATTTCTGCTTCTCCTGCCTGTCACTCTTACACATCTGTTTCAAGTAAGGCTTGTTTCGCTATCCTTATAGTCCCAAATGTTTGTAAAATGTACTAAATGATAGGTCACAGAAAGATCTATGTGACTATCGGTATGTCCAAAGTGGATGCATTTCAAGAATAGTCAAAATCTCTAAACAATATCAAAAGACATTTAGAGAAAAAAATATTATTTGAGGTGTCAAAGCTCATGTAGTGTAAGGGTAAGAGGTCAGAGGTCAGGGATTCTTCCGGTGTATCTGGGTACTTACCTTTCGGCTGCGCTTCCACTGTGGTTGTGGGGGGCATTACCTCCAGGGGGGGCGAGGTCACTGTGTTTAAGGATGGACTATCTGTCTGGTCGGGCCAGGCAGAGACTGGTACAGTGGCTGGTATAGTTGAGGTTTGGTCAGTTGCCACAAGCAGCACTTGAGGAAGCAATTGGAGAGCATTTACTGAGCCAGTAATGAGGTAGTTAGATTGAGAGGTTTATTGTGTTTTCATAAGGCAGTTATTCTTTCATTAACTTCAACAGCTACACACCAATGCTCTCCCGATGTTGTCTAGCATCATATTACAACTGCAATCCTAGTGTGTGCCTAGTAAGACTAAAAGTACCCCAACTAAAATACTTTGAATTCATATACAGTTTGAGTTGATCATACTCTATACTACTACTACTACTACTATTACTACTACTACTACTACTACTACTACTACTACTACTACTACTACTACTACTACTACTACTACTACTACTACTACTACTACTATTACTACTACTACAACTACTACTACTACTACTACTGTACAACTAGGGTACCTACTAATGCCTAGAGCCTTGTGTTCATCTCACTAGTTTCCCACCTGGTGTGTCAGTGAGGGAGTCACTGAGCTGCGTGCTGGATGCGCTGGATGTGGGACCCACCACAGCTGTCACTGTGTCAGTGAAGCTGGTGGTGTCTATTTGGCACAGAAATGATGGGGGTCATATAGTGTCTCGTAAGGGTCTGACATTTTGAAGTATTCTAACAATGAATGCTATGCTTCTAACTAAAGGTACATTGGCTGAGAGACAGAAATACAGGCACACACAAATGAATGCACGCACACATAAACACACAAACACACACACACACACGTGCACGCATGCAAACATGCCAACACATACACACACACATAATATTGGTTTCTTTGCGCTTGGCCTATAACCAAATCATGTTTTCATTATCCTGTATGTCCAATATTTCAATCATACTAATATTATGCATCAACGTCAACATGGTTCAGGTGTAGCACTAAGCGTGGAGTCTCCCTATAGCGTAATCAGGCGTGGCAGAGAGGAGCGACTCGCCCTCCTCCTGTGGATGGGTGAATTGGGATTCAGTGGGGCGCACTCGGAACAGTGGGAGCATTCCTGCTGTCTGGCATGCTGATGTTTTATTAAAGCAGCATCCCTCCCTGGTGGTTGATCATTAGCACATGGCCAAAGGGACACACTCTCAATTCAATCTTTACTTAAAAAGAGGCCTAATTATCAGCCGGGACAAGTTTTTACATGCTGGGCACCAGGCACAAGCGCATATCATTAAGGAAATGCTTGTGCATGTACTTTGGGACAACTGCTGGAGCATATCTTAGTGGCATCAATGTGGGGAATTAAATTCTGTTCTGTATTTACATATCTGAATACTATGTGCCAGAAGTAACATCATGGCTTCGTTAGGGTGGGGTATTAGTGACAAATGGCCGTGCTGAAACCACATGTCTGCTGGAGGTGAATTTACCTGTGGTAAACTATCTGGGCTACATGGGACCCACACGTATGTAGAGCAGAGGTAGGCACTGAGGCAAGTCACAATTCACATGTACTGCAGCTGTGGGGTTCCATGAAGGTTGGGAGATTGGGACAGCTTTCCCCTAACCCCTTCCCTCTCCCCCCACTTACCATCTGCCACAATGACCAACCAGTTTAGAGAATAATCTTTACCAGAGAAGATATGTTCCCTGAATGATATCCCTAGATCATATATCACTCTCAGCCTCTTGATGGTGGAGTTACACTGATGTGTCTGTGTGTATATGTGTGTGTTTGTGTGTGTGTGTGTGTGTGTGTGTGTGTGTGTGTGTGTGTGTGTGTGTGTGTGTGTGTGTGTGTGTGTGTGTGTGTGTGTGTTCTGTGTGTGTGTGTTTGAAGGTGATGTAAACAAACTCTACTACAATGTGCCAGTGCTTGGATTTGTCATCGGTCATCCATAAATGCAATGAATTTCACCTCGTACATATGGTATAGTAAATGCTATCACAACTGTATTGTGAATGCTTTATAGTATTAATGTCTAAAAAGATTGCCCTTGGTGGGAATCTATTGTACAGTATGCGCTATTTCTGGTGAGAATGGAGGGATATAAATATGAATCACTCATCCCTCCATCATTCCAACCTTTCTCCCTCCTCCCTCCCAGAGACAGGGAAAGGTTCTGTCACCGCAAGGAATCTCACCTTGGAGAACCATGCCGCTGTGATACAGGGATCATGTGTGAAATGAATATGAAATAGAATGATACAGCCATCCTCTGTTATAATCAATCTTTAATCACCTATAATCTTATGGTAGGGACTGACTACAAACCTGGAATTGATAGGAACCCCACCAAGACCTGTATTCATAAAGCGTCTCAGAGCAGGACTGCTGATCTAGGATCAAGAACTCCCCTGTTCATAATCATATTCATTATTAAGTCTAAGCCGTTGGGGGTGGTCATACTATGGATCATTTAGCTATTTGGCTATGTAGGTATCTACTCACTACTTAAAGGAAAGGCGCTGGATTGGGCCACGGCAGTCTGGGATGGAGAGGAGGGAGTGGCACTACCCTACCCCACCTTCCTCGCTCGGTTCAGGGCGGTGTTTGATCATCCAATGGAGGGAAAGGACGGGGGTGAGTGTCTCCTCCATCTACAACAGAGAGAGGGGCCCGCGTCCGAGTACGCTCTGAGCTTTCGCACGGTGGCGGCATCTTCCAGCTGGAATGAGCGTGCTCTGTGCACGGCCATCAGGAGAGGCTTACGGGAGGACATCAAGATGGAATGTCGGGACGACGAGATGGACCTTGATACCCTCATCACCACGTCCATCGGTCTTGACGACATGATGAGAGAGAGATGCCGTTTCCAACACCTCCCGGAGCCTCGACGCTCACCCCATCTGAGCTATGGAAGCCGCCCTGCTTCCGAGTCATCACCCATGGAGGTGGGCAGCACCCCCTACACCACCACGGACCACAGATCTCCTGGCGGCTCCCTATCTAGGCGGTATGACTCCCGTCGCCGCTCTGTGAGTGCTACGTCAGCTCCTATCACAAAACCATTGTTTTTAGTTCCCATAACGATGACTGGTTATTCCTTCTCTTCCATTTCTACTGCTAAGATAGATTCCGGATCAGCGGGGAACCTTATAGATAGGGAGCTGGTCTCTGAATGGGGGTTGCCCACTGTGCCACTGCCATTTCCGCTACATGTCACCTCACTGGACAATAAACCCCTTGGACCAGGCACCATTACGCACGTCACTCTCCCCATCATCATCACCAATCCCACACTACCGGAGCACCACGAGGAGCTGTCATTCCACATCGTCACGTCACCCCTTCACCGGATCGTCTACCTCATGCCAGAAGACCTGCCTGGGGATCGTGCCTGCCGGTGGTTTGTTGTTCCACGTCAGTGGAGAGTCAGGAGTCCGCCCTCCAGCCCAACATTCCACGTGAGTATCCAGATCTCTCTGATGTCTTGTCTTCATTAAAGGCTACGTGTCTCCCTCCTCACAGGCCCTGGGACTGCGCCATTGACCTGCTGGAGGGACAACACCCCCCGAAGAGTCGCATTTACCCCCTTTCCATGGTGGAGACTGAGACCATGGAGAAGTATGTGGTGGAGACCCTGAAACAGGGGTTCATCAGACGCTCTACCTCTCCTGCCTCCGCCAGCTTCTTCTTCATGGCCAAAAAAGACGGACGACTGAGACCATGCATTGACTACAGGGGGCTGAACGCAGTCACCACCAAGTACCGGTACCCCCTCCCTCTGGTTCCGTTGGCCATCAAGCAGCTACGAGGGACCCGATACATTACCAAGTTGGATCTGAGGAGTGCCTACAACCTGATCCGAATCCGGGAAGGAGACGAGTGGAAGACGGCATTTAGCACTACCTCAGGCCACTATGAATACTGTGTCATGCCCTACGGCCTCGCCAATGCACCTTCTGTGTTCCAGTCCTTCGTCAATGACTTGTTCCAGGACATGCTGAGTAGACAGGTGGTGGTGTACATCGACAATATCCTGATCTACTCGGCTACGTTCGAGGAGCACATCAGGGACGTCCGAGCTGTCCTACTCCGCCTCCGGGAACACAGCCTGTTGGTGAAGGGGGAGAAATGCGAATTCCACCAACAGGCCATCTCCTTCCTGGGATACCAGATCAGTCCTCAGGGGGTGTTCATGGAAGGAGTGAAGACGGACGCCATCAGGTCATGGCCAGTTCCCACCACCATGAAGGGCCTACAGAGCTTCCTGGCCTTCGCTAATTTCTACCGGCGTTTCATCAGGTCCTTCAGCTCCATAGCCACCCCGCTCACCTCTCTCCTTAAGGGTGGGCCTCAGAAGCTGGCCTGGAACTCTGATGCTGACACTGCCTTCAAGAGGCTGAAGGAGAGGTTCACAACAGCGCCCATCCTAAAACACCCAGATCCATCTCGTCCTTTTATCCTGGAGGTGGGTGCGGTCCTCACCCAGCGGCACGGTAAGCCTGAGAAAATATATCCCTGTGCCTTTTTCTCTAAAAAACGTACCCCCGCAGAGAGGAACTATGGAGTTGGAGACAGGGAGCTGTTGGCGGTGGTCCTCACTCTGAAGGAATGGAGACACTGGCTGGAGGGCGCAGTCCATCCATTCTGGATTCTTACTGACCACCGGAATTTGGAGCACATATGGGCAGCGAAACGGATGAACTCTCGTCAAGCGAGGTGGGCCCAATTCCTCACTCGCTTCCAATTAATTCTGTCCTACTGCCCAGGATCCCAGAATGTGAAGGCCGACGCACTCTCCAGGATGCACCATACCGGAGAAAGGAAGGATCTGGGGGATCCTATCCTGCCCTCGTCTCTCATCATTGCACCTGTCGTTTGGGATGTGGACGAAGACATCCGCCTGGCGGCTCAGGAGGACCCAATGCCTGCCAACGGCCCTCCGGGGCGCGTGTATGTACCCACCAGTGTCCGTGACTGCCTGCTGATCTGGGCGCACACTACCCTTATGGCAGGGCACTCTGGTATTACGCACACCCTGCATTCTCTAGCCCAAAAATACTGGTGGCCCACCTTGGTTCCTGATGTCTCCCGCTATGTCAACTCCTTTTCCGTATGTCACCTCGGAACGCCCCGGCAGGCAAACTAGTTCCTCTTCCAGTGCCTCAGCGACCTTGGTCACACCTGTCCATAGACTTTCTCACCGACCTTCCACGTTCTGATGGCTTCACCACAGTCATGGTGGTCATAGATCGGTTCTCCAAATCATGCCATTTTTTGCCACTAACTGGTCTTCCTTCTGCTCTCCAGGTTGCTGAGGTCCTGTTCCAACAGGTCTTCCGGCATTATGGACTTCCGGAGGACATCGTCTTGGACCGTGGCCCCCAATTCACCTCCCGAGTGTAGAAGGCTTTCCTGGAGAAGATTGGGGCCACGGCCAGCCTCACTTCCGGGTATAGGCCTCAGTCAAATGGGCAGGTGGAGCACATGAATCAGGAGCTGGGTAGGTTTCTTCGTTGCCACTGTCAGGACCAGCAGGGTGAGTGGGCGAGGTTTCTTCCCTGGGCAGAATATGCCCAGAACTCCCTCGTTCACTCCTCCATGGGTCTCACTCCCTTCCAGTGCGTCCTGGGGTACCAGCCGGCTCTGGCCCCTTGGACACCCAGCCAGACCGATGCGCCCGCTGTCGACGAGTGGTTCCACAGGGCCAGGCAGGTCTGGGATGCCGCCCATGTCCAGAGGGCCATTCGTCAGCAGAAGGACCAAGCCGATCACCACTGCAGTGAGGCCTCTGTATTCCAGCCTGGGGATCGTGTCTGGCTGTCCACAAAGAACCTCCCTCTCCGCCTGCCCTGCAAGAAACTGAGCCCCTGGTTTGTGGGGCCATTTAAGGTCCTCCGGTGGATAAATGAGGTATCATACCGGCTGCTCCTTCCTCCTCACTACTGTGTCTCACCCACTTTTCATGTGTCTCTCCTCAGGCCGGTGATTCCTGGTCCTCTGGCGGAAGCAGTCCCCCGGGGTATGCCTCCTCCGCCCCTGGACATTGACGGGAGTCCAGCGTATGGGGTGAGGGACCTGCTGGACTCCAGGTTCCGTGGGGGACGGCTCCATTACCTGGTGGACTGGGAGGGGTATGGTCCTGAGGAGAAGAGCTGGGTTCCGGCTGGGGACGTTCTGGACCCCAACCTAATTTGGGTCTTCCACCGGCTGGAGCCGCGCGTCCAAGGGGGGGTACTGTCACGTCTCCTCCCGTTGCTCCCCTCCAGCACTCTGATTTGTGGAAAGCGGAAACCAACAGAATCTCCCCTTTCCATAGAGTGGTCATAATAGTTTTTAGGTGAAACCGTTCGGATGCTACAGACGTTTTTGTGAGAAGACAGATTTTCGTGATGTCTCATGGTATGACAAAACACCGCTCTAGCTCTGCCACCTTTCACCGCAGACGCAGAAGTGCGATATCGGTGGACGCTTGGATTGAGTGCAAAAAAAAGTTTAAACTGACAGATTTTAATGGGGATTTCTTTAATTATGTTACTTACACGCAATCGACTCTAGGGGGATTTTATAATACAAATATTTCATACTGTTCTTAGATCAGCCTTCCAAGTCGAGAAAAGGCTGCCTTTGTACTTTAACAAGCAAGCAGAATTAATTTGGAGAAAAAAATGTTTGACTGCCAAGCATCGTAGGTGGATGTAGGGTAGAATCTAATCTCATACCATTCATTTTGAGCTAATTCATAATTGTCTACTCAGTACAGATGTAGGATCTTAATTTGATCACTCTTTTGTTGCTGAGAATTTTCCTGCACAGCAAGAAATGCAAACTTGTAGTGTATTTATCAACCCCTACAAAAAATGTCCATTATAATCCACATAATAATTCACATTTCCTGTTGTTGCAGGATTATTTCCTGCTGTAGCAAACTGTCTCAAACCATATGAACTCTCCATTCCGATGCTCGTGACATGACAGAGAAAGATATCAGAGCAAGGTGCTTAAAAATAAACATGGATGACCTTTCCTCTTAAGTATTGATATTGAGCATATTCCATAATTCATCAGGACAAATGGGGGGTGACATGTCCAGGGACGGATTTAGAAATCATAGGCCCCAAGGCTTTGTTTTTTTTATAGCCCCAACCCACCAAACTGTGTGTTTTTCCCTCGATTGTATTTCGAAATCTGCAAAAGGCAAACCAACAGCCGCAACCAACCATAGAAATATAATCCATAGATGGCAGTTCCCATTCAAGTTAGGACTGGCATCCATTGCTAGTGTACTCATAAGTTTAATTGCCAGGGTAAGAGGTTAGTGTGATGAGTGTGATTAGAAGGAGTCAGGCGCAGGAGGGTAAATCACAGAATGCAGAGTTTATTCCGTCGTACACAGTTGCGCTGGATAGTGAAAACAAAATACAGGCACAGGGGAACAATCTACCCCGGCAATACAAGGTAAGTGTAGCTCCAACAAAATAGAGGCACAGGGGAACAATCTACCCCGGCAATATAAGGTACGAATAGCTCCACCGAGCTACACTCAACTCACATAAAACAATCACCCACAAGGACAAGGGGGCAGAGGGAACACTTCTACACGGACTAATGAGGGGATAAGAACCAGGTGTGTGTAATTGACAAGACAAGACAAATGGAATGATGATATATGGAGCGGTAGTGGCTAGTAAGCCGGTGACGACGAATGCCGAAACCTGCCCGAACAAGGAGTGGAGGCAGCCTCGGCGGAAGTCGTGACAGTACCTCCCCCCCCTTGACGCACAGCTCCAGCAGCGTGCCGACCCTGGCCTCGGGACGGCCAGGTGGACGCGGAGCAGGGCGAGCCGGATGGCGACGGAGGAAATCCCGCAACAGGGAGGGATCGAGGATATCCCTCACCGGGACCCAGCACCGTTCCTCCGGACGGCGTGCTGCTGGAGCTGCGCGTCAAGGGGGGAGGGGGATACTGTCACGACTTCCGCCGAGGCTGCCTCCCCTCCTTGTTCGGGCAGGCTTCGGCATTCGTCGTCACCGGCTTACTAGCCACTACCGCTCCATATATCATCATTCCATTTGTCTTGTCTTATCAATTACACACACCTGGTTCATATCCCCTCATTAGTCCGTGTAGAAGTGCTCCCTCTGCCCCCTTGTCCTTGTGGGTGATTGTTTTATGTGAGTTGAGTGTAGCTCGGTGGAGCTATTCGTACCTTGTAGATTGTTCCCCTGTGCCTGTATTTTGTTGGAGCTACCCGTACCTTGTATTTGCTGGGGTAGATTGTTCCCCTGTGCCTGTATTTTGTTGTCGCTATCCAGCGCAACTGTGTACGACGGAATAAACTCTGTATTCGGTGATTTACCCTCCTGCGCCTGACTCCTTCTAATCACACTCATCACAGAATCACCCACCCGCTATGGAGTCAGCGGGAGAGGAGCGCATGCCTGCCTCTACTGAGCCACACACACATATACACAGGTCAGAAATCACTAGGCCATGGGAGACTCATACCAAAACACACGGAAAGCAAATGTTTACAAAAAATTATGATATCTCTACTTCTCTGATAACACACATGCAGATATGAATATGTTCTATTCTTTCCAGTATGCTATGCATCACAAACTACTGTAGGGGTGGGGGTTGGTAAAAACTATGTGGGTGAGCTATACAACACTCATACTCAACCAGCCACTTTACTACTACACACTAAATGACCAAGCTTTCTGAGACAAAGATGAATCAACTCCTCTCTTCTCCTTTGTGCTTCATCAACATTATAGCCTTCCCTTTCAGCTTTGCGGCACTACACATTTCCTGGTCATCAGGAATGCACAGGGGACACATTATACTGTATGTGCTGCTTTAGTAAATGTACTCTGGTTTAAAAGTCAATAGGAGGCAGGAGGTTGATGAGCTCTCAGACTATGTCTGCGTCTGAAATGGCACCATGTATCTGTCATATAGGGAGGATTCCGACCCGAGTTACAGTAAGTGCGCTTAAATGGAACGTACAGTGGCTTTCGAAAGTATTCACCCCACTTGGCATTTTTCCTATTTTGTTGCCTTACAACCTGGAATTAAAATTGATTTTGGGGGGGGGGTTGTATCATTTGATTTACACAACATGCCTACCACTTTGAAGATGCAAAATATTTTTTATTGTGAAACAAACAAGAAATAAGACAAAAAAACAGAACACTTGAGCATGCATAACTATTCACCCCCCCCCTAAGTCAATACTTTGTAGAGCCACCTTTTGCAGCAATTACAGCTGCAAGTCTCTTGGGGTATGTCTCGTAAAGCTTGGCACATCTAGCCACTGGGATTTCTTTCCCATTCTTCAAGGCAAAACTGCTCCAGCTGGGATGGGTTCCGCCGGTGTACAACAATCTTTAAGTCATACCACAGATTCTCAATTGGATGAGGTCTGGGCTTTGACTAGGCCATTCCAAGACATTTAAATGTTTCATCTTAAACCACTCAAGTGTTGCTTTAGCAGTATGCTTAGGGTCATTGTCCTGCTGGAAGATGAACCTCCGTCCCAGTCTCAAATCTCTGGAAGACTGAAACAGGTTTCCCTCAAGAATTTCCCTGTATTTAGCGGCATCCATCATTCCTTCAATTCTGACCAGTTTCCCAGTCCCTGCCGATGAAAAACATCCCCACAGCATGATGCTGCCACCACCATGCTTCACTGTGGGGATGGTGTTCTCGGGGTGATGAGAGGTGTTGGGTTTGTGCCAGACATAGCGTTTTCCTTGATGGCCAAAAAGCTCAATTTTAGTCTCATCTGACCAGAGAACCTTCTTCCATATGTTTGGGGAGTCTCCCACATGCCTTTTGGCGAACACCAAACATGTTTGCTTATTTTTTTCTTTAAGCAATGGCTTTTTTCTGGCCACTCTTCCATAAAGCCCAGCTCTGTGGAGTGTACGGCTTAAAGTGGTCCTATAGACAGATACTCCAATCTCTGCTGTGGAGCTTTGCAGCTCCTTCAGGGTTATCTTTGGTCTCTTTGTTGCCTCTCTGATTAATGCCCTCCTTGCCTGGTCCATGAGTTTTGGTGAGCGGCCCTCTCTTGGCAGGTTTGTTGTGGTGCCATATTCTTTCTATTTTTTAATAATGGATTTAATGGTGCTCCGTGGGATGTTCAAAGTTTCTGATATTTTTTTATAACCCAACCCTGATCTGTACTTCATCACAACTTTGTCCCTGACCTGTTTGGAGAGCTCCTTGGTCTTCATGGTGCCGCTTGCTTGGTGGTGCACCTTGCTTAGTGGTGTTGCAGACTCTGGGGCCTTTCAGAACAGGTGTATATATACTGATATCATGAGACACTTAGATTTTTCACTTTTTCATTTCACTTAAACAGTTTGGACTATTTTGTGTATGTCCATAACATGAAATCCAAATAAAAATCCATTTAAATTACAGGTTGTAATAAAACAAAATAGGAAAAACGCTAAAGGGGATGAATACTTTTGCAAGGCTCTGTAATTGCTTTTTTCATGGGCTTTTCTCTCTACGCGTATTCTGATCTTGAATTTAGGCATGAGAATAGCTATTCACCTTGCTATTCGTTGGGGGTGGAGATAAAATAAACGAAGGTGTGTCTACAGATACACCGTATTCTGACCTTGACTCAATTCCCTCGTAATTCCACTACCTTTACGCACGATAAAATGGTGAATAAGGTCGAGCAACCTGTTGGTTCCAAGTGGAACATCATCTACATAATTATTTCTGATAGAAATGAAACCATTCTCCATGCACTGTATTTTACAAATTGATTAGAGCTATTGATAAGAGCTAGACAAATGAGTAAGCAGTTTGGATAAGGGGATTGTAAATACACATGACAGTTGTTTTAGATCTATTTTACCTTACGATCGCTGGACTAATGTGAAACCTTTCACATGGCGGCAAACTGAAGCATATCAACATAGCACCTTTTCCACAGTGAAGTTTATGAAATGCTGGCCTTGTAACTTGCAGATTTGAAATGTGGAGACCCAAGCTATAGGCTTTTGTAGCCATGCGCAAATGACTGTGTAGCGTCAAACCTAGAGAGTTGATTTATGGTTTCTAGAATGTTTTAATTATAATCCCAGACTTTTCCCTGTATTGAAAAAGAAAAAAAGCCATTATCGGTAGCCACCGTCAGTTATACCAACATACATTTATAACTGTCACTTTAGTGTTAGTTTCTTTACATTTTGCATTATTCCATTAAATTGTTAGTTTACCTTTCTTTCCTCTGTCACATTCGTGTGGTTGTTCCTGAAGATCGCTAGCAATAGTGGCTAATGTATTACAAGTTGTGCAATAATATGGAACATGTAACCTATTTGAATCATTATGGAATGCAGACCATACATAGCAGTTTAAACGTGGAGCCTGGCGCACGGTTCACCATGACTGGACCGCTGTCATCACAGTTCCAAGATTAGTGAGGATTATTAGGGTAGATTTATAGGACTACTGTTCAACCCCTATAGTACACTTTTCTCATCTTCCAATAATTAATGGATTGAACAATTGAATATGGTAACTTTCAGGATGAATCAAACTACTGTGTTTTTTATTTACTAATATATTTAGTGCGTAAAGGCTCTACAAACATGTTTTTTTTAATTATTAATAAATACTTTCCTAACCCTAAATAATATACAAGATCAGAGTACTTTTAAATCTACCAATTGGTTCTGAAAAGGAGACGAATATGTGTGTATTTAGGCCTGCATGGCTTTCTTTCATTGATCCCTAATATTCTGAACCGTTCTCCTATTCAATGCCTTCGGAAAGTATTCAGACCCCTTGACTTTTTCCACATTTTGTTACGTTACAGCCTTATTCTAAAATTGATTAAATAATAACATTTCCTCATCAATCTACACACAATACCCCATAATGACAAAACAAAAAATGTTTCTTAGACATTTTTGCAACAAATAAACAAAACGTATTTATTCAAAGACTTTGCTATGAGACTCGATATTGAGCTCAGGTGCATTCTGTTTCCATTGATCATCTTTGATATGTTTCTACAACTTGATTGGAGTCCACCTGTCGTAAATTCAATTGATTGGACATGATTTGGAAAGGCACACACCTGTCTATATAAGGTCCCACAGTTGACTGTGCATGTCAGAGCAAAAACCAAGCCATGAGGTCAAAGGAATTGTTAGTAGAGCTCCGAGACAGGATTGTGTCGAGGCACAGATCTGGGGAAGAGTACCAAAAAATGCCTGCAGGATTGAACATCCCAAAGAACACAGTGGCCTCCATCATTCTTAAATGGAAGAAGTTTGGAACCACCAAGACTCTTCCTAGAGCTGGCCGCCCGGCCTGACTGAGCAATCAGGGGAGAAGGGCCTTGGTCAGGAAGGTGACCAAAAACCCGATGGTCACTCTGACAGAGCTCTAGAGTTCCTCTGTGGAGATGGGAGAACCTTCCAGAAGGACAACCATCTCTGCAGCACTCCACCAATCAGGCCTTTATGGTAGAGTGGCCAGACGGAAGCCACTCCTCAGTAAAAGTCACATGACAGCCCGCTTGGAGTTTGCGAAAAGGCACCCAAAGACTCTCAGACCATGAGAATCAAGATTCTCTGGTCTGATGAAACCAAGATTGAACTCTTTGGACTGAATGCCAAGGCTCATGTCTGGAGGAAACCTGGCACCATCCCTACGGTGAAGCATGGTGGTGGCAGCATCATGCCGTGGGGATGTTTTTCAGCGGCAGGGACTGGGAGACTAGTCAGGATCAAGGCACAGATGAACGGAGCAAAGTACAGAGAGATCCTTGATGAAAACAACAATCCTAAGCACACAGCCAAGACCACGCAGGAGTGGCTTCGGGACAAGTTTCTGAATGTCCTTGAGTGGCCCAGCCAGAGCCCGGACTTGAACCCGATCAAACATCTCTGGAGAGACCTGAAAATAGCTATGCAGCGACGCTCCCCATCCAACCTGACAGAGCTTGAGAGGATCTGCAGAGAAGAATGGGAGAAACTCCCCAAATACAGATGTGCCAAGCTTGTAGCGTCATACCCAAGAAGCCTTGAAGCTGTAATCGCTGCCAAAGGTGTTTCAACAAATTACTGAGTAAAGGGTCTGAATACTTATGTAAATGTGCTATTTCATTTATTTATTTTTTGATTTAGTAGCAAAAAATTATAATAACCGGTTTTTGCTTTGTCATTATGGGGTATTGTGTGTCGATTGATGAGGGGGAAAAAACAATTCAATCAATTTTAGAATAAGGCTGTAACGTAACAAAATGTGGAAAACGTCAAGGGGTCTGAATACTTTCCGAATTCTAGTAAGTCTGTCTAGAAAATTCAAACTAAAGGTAGGCTACACCTAATGTAAAGGGATTGCTTTAGATAAATGTACTGAAAACCTTACTGAAAACGCCACAATAAATTATGTTGGCCAGCAAGTGGGAGGGTTTTCAGCAGTTGAATTCAATTCATTCAGCGTGCGCAAGGCCTGTTACGCACCTGCATAAGGTAAGTCTGAATACCACCTACTGATAAGTGCGTAGGAAAGGCGTACATTTCCTAAATTGGAATCGGGCCCATAATGCACTACTTTTGACCAGGGCCCATATGGCTCTGTAGGAGTAGCGCACTATATAGGCAATATAGGGAATAGGGTGCCATTTCAGACGCAGCCTGTGTTCCTCTTAGACGGGCACTCTGCCTGGCTGTCAGACACTCCAACCGTAGTTGCTCTCCCACCTTCTATACTAGTAGTAACTGTGGGCAGTTGGTCTGTGGGTGGATTGGCTGTAGTCGCCAACGCAGGTGTGGTTGTTGGCGGGGGCTGGACTGTTGTGGGCGCTGAGAGGGCACAACACCAAGAAGGTACAGAGAAACAGTCAAATGATATCAACAGATGCACTAACATGGGAATATCCAGATCATGGATATACCATCAAATCAACCCATTATGTGATTGCTCTTGCCACAGGCACATGTACAGACCCATCACTTGTTTAGCAGTTGTGGAGAACCCCTTGCTTTCAACAATATGGTTACTCAACCACAACTGTGGCTGTGCCTGTGCAGCATCTCCTATACAGATGGACCATCTTCATTTGGAAATGTAAAACTTCTAGTGCATTTGAGGTTTAAAAAGGTTTGTTATTTCCACTTTGAAATTTCAGACTTGATTTTCCCTTACGAAAAATTTATCAATCCCTACAAAAATGTCCATGAATTATAATCCATATAATAATTCAAATTTCCTGTTGCTGCAGGATTATTTTCCTACTGGCTCAAATTAAGATCTTACATCTGTAGGTCTGCACAGAACCCCAATACACTCACTGTCCCTCTCACACCATGTCCTTGGGCTAGCCCTCATCTACAAACCCTGTTACACTGAAACACTTTTAATCCCCTCCTCCCATTTGAATTATAGACCGGCACTGAGGGATATAAAACTGTGGAAAAATGTATTGTGAGTGTGATCATCGTGATTACAATGAAGGGACCCACCACAACACCAGAGGGGAGGGACATAAATTATTTAATATGATGGACAATAAATAAGAGAAAAAATGATGGCATACAACCAGAGAATGAAAAAGAAATTATAACAAGCTCTATCGCGTTTGATTAGGACGTTACTTACTGCCAAGAGTCCCAGCAGCCTCACCTGACAGACAGACAGAGAGAGAGAGAGAGAGAGAGAGAGAGAGAGAGAGAGAGAGAGAGAGAGAGAGAGAGACAAATGGAGGTTTACTCATTTTTTTTTAGAATCAGTCTCTTTATTTATATTTATATCTAAAAAAAGAGAGATGAAGGCTTTTCAGCTTTCAATGCTTAATGTACAGAACATCAGGCACCACATCTGCCATTGGAAGCGGCAAGCCCCCATTCCCTCTGTAGTTTGCGAGTATAGAATAGGGTGCTTCTGCATACAGTATCAGTGTACATCTGTAGGATTCCTCAAGCTAACAGACTTCTCTCCTGTGAAATGTGACAGCTTCAGCTGCACCACTCTGTGGCTGTATAGAGCAGATGACCCTAATTATTTTTCAGCCATTACTTCATCCGTCAAGTAACGTGCCTGGTATAGTATGGTTGGTATAATATTATGTTTGAAGTGTATAGCTGTAGGCTACGTACAGGTATTGGGGGATCCGTTGGGGGTGGGTAGGTAGGATCCAGGTTTCCATGACTTGGCTTTGAAGCCCCTCTCACAGCGAGTGCAGTCCTGGCCCGTCGTATTGTGTTCACAGTCACACTGCAGGCTGCCCTCTCGAAAGGTGCACTGGCCAGCATGGAGGTTACATTTACACCTATGGCAAAATGGGGGGAGGAGGGGGGAGGTAGAAGCAATGTCAATCCACAACATGTCACTGTTATGGCCTCACTTGAACTTGAACAACTGCTGCGCTAATCATGCATGATCAAGTACACCTTGCGGTTATTGACAATAGTTTTTGATCAATTTTATTTTAAATCAATTGTTTTCCTGAATAAATTGTGGTGTTAAAGAGTAAGACTAAAGAGTAAGATTTATAGATTTATAGATTTATAGCACATTGTTCATTTATTGCGAGCTCAAAGCTGAGTATGACAATAGAGAGAGAGAGAGAGCACAAGAGATAAAACATTCTTGAAGATCGTGATTGACAATCGGCAGTATGCATTTGCATGTTTTAAAAGTGGCCAGAGCTAAATCTTTCAGGGAAACATAATTAAATAAATAGATAAGAAAATGTAAACTCCCAGGTCAAACATTTCCTGATCTCGAGAAATTACCCCAGGCCATTTCCATCAAAATAATTTTTCGAAGGGGTAAGATTGAGGTGGCGAGAGAGGTGGCAAGCAGGATAGCATGGTAATGGTGACATTTGAATAACAATCATAATCAGATGTGGGAGTGACTTCCAAAACACAGTGTTCCACTCTGGTGAGCCGCCCACCCTTCGTTTGCATGAAATATTCATAGGACGGACCTCCACATCTCCACAAGGATTTGTATTTTTGTATTTTATTGCGGTTCCCCATTAGCTGCTGCCCTGCAGCAGCAACTCTTCCTGGGTTCCAAACAAGATTAAGGCAATTACATACAAAATAAAACAGTACATCACACAACACATTATTACACACTACTCTACCACAACATCTTTACAATACAACACATTATTACACACTACTCTACCACAACATATCTACAATACAACACATTATTACACACTACTCTACCACAACATATCTACAATACAACACATTATTACACACTACTCTACCACAACATATCTACAATACAACACATTATTACACACTACTCTACCATAACATATCTACAATACAACAAATTATTACACACTACTCTACCACAACATATCTACAATACAACACATTATTACACACTACTCTACCACAACATATCTACAATACAACACATTATTACACACTACTCTACCACAACATATCTACAATACAACACATTATTACACACTACTCTACCACAACATATCTACAATACAACACATTATTACACACTACTCTACCATAACATATCTACAATACAACACATTATTACACACTACTCTACCATAACATATCTACAACACAACAAATTATTACACACTACTCTACCACAACATATCTACAATACAAAATCCATAATACAGCAATATAACAATATTACAATGTAGGTGTGTGTAGAGTGTGTGTGTCTGTGACTGTGTGTGTGCCTCTTCACAGTCCGCACTGTTCCATAAGGTGTAGTTTTATCTGTTTTTTTAATCTGATTTTACTGCTTGCATGAATTACATGATGTGGAATAGAGTTCCATATAGTCATGGCTCTGTGTAGTACTGTGCGTTTCCCGGAGTCTGTTCTGGGCTTGGACACTGTGTAGAGACCTCTGGTGGCATGTCTTATGGGGTATGCATGGGTGTCTGAGCTGTGTGCTAGTCATTTAAACAGACAGCTCTGTACTTTCAACATGTCAATACCTCTCACAAAGACAAGTAGTGATGCAGTCAATCTCTTCTCTACTTTGAGCCAGGAGAGATTGACATGCATGTTATTGGTGTTAGCTCTTGGTATACATTTAAGGGCCAGCCGTGCTGCTTTGTTCTGGGGCCACTGTAATTAATGTTCCTCTTTGTGGCACTTAACCATATGACTGGGCAGTAGTCCAGTTGAGACAAAACTAGGGCCTGTAGGACTTGTTTTGTTGATAGCGATGTCAAGAAAGCAGAGTAGCACTTTATTACGGACAGTGGTCTTCCCATCTAAGCTACCGTTGCATCAATATGTTTTGACCATAACAGTTTACACAACAGGGTTGAACCAAACAGTTTAGTCTCCTCAACTTGCTACATTTCCAAATGATTCATTACAAGATTTAGTTGAGGTTTAGGGTTTAGTGAATGATTTGTCCCAAATACAATGCTTTTAGTTTTTGAAATATGTAGGACTACACTCTTAGAAAAAAGGGTTCCTGAAGGGTTCTTCAGCTGTCCCCATAGGATAACTCTTTTTGGTTCCAGGTAGAACCATTTTGGGTTCCATGTAGAACCCTATGTGGAACGGATTCTACATGGAATCCAAAAGGGTTCTACCTGGAACCAAATAGGTTCTACCTGGAACCAAAAATGGTTCTTCAAAGGGTTCTCCTAGATAGCACCTTTTTTTCTAAGGGTGTAGCTTATTTCTTGCCACCCATTCTAAAACTGACTGCAGCTCTTTGTTAAGTGTTGCAGTGATTTCACTTGCTTTGGTAGATTACGTGTATAGTGTCGAGTCATCAGCAGACATAGACACACAGGCCTTACTCACTGCCAGTGGCAGGTCATTAGTAAAGATTGAAAAAAGTAAGGGGCTTAGACAGCTGCCCTGGGGAATGGCTGACTCTACCTGGATTATGTTGGAGAAGCTTCCATCAAAGAACACCCTCTGTGTTCTGTTAGACAGGAAACTCTCGATCCACGATATAGCAGGAGATGTAAAGCCATAACACGTATGTTCTTCCAGCAGCAGATGATGATTGATAATGTCAAAAGCTAACAAAACAGCTCCCACAATCTTCTTATTATCAATTTCTTTCAGCCAATGATCAGTCATTTGTATAAGTGCCATACATGTTGAGTGCCCTTCCTTATAAGCGTGCTGAAAGTCTGTTGTAATTTGTTTACTGTGAAATAGCATTGTATCTCGTCAAACCCAATTTTTCCAAAAGTTTACTAAGGGTTGGTAACAGGCTAATTGGTCGGCTGTTTGAGCCAGTAAAGGGTGCTTTGCTATTCTTGGGTAGCGGATGTCTTCTCTCCTCTCGTCTCCTCTCCTCCTCTCCTCCGCTCTCCTCTCCTCTCCTCTCCTCTCCTCTCCTCTCCTCTCCTCTCCTCTCCTCTCCTCTCCTCTCCTCTCCTCTCCTCTCCTCTCCTCTCCTCTCCTCTCCTCTCCTCTCCTCTCCTCTCCTCTCCTCTCCTCTCCTCTCCTCCTTTCCTCTCTTCCTCTCCTCTCCTCACCTCTCTTTGCCTACTCATCTCCTCTGATATAGACTTACTGTACCCTATAGCTAGCTAGATCTCCATTGAAAAATCGGATTGAGATTACAGTGAATTTCCTGAACTCTCCAAAGGCTTGCTTTTTGTCTGTAGATGTCCAGCAAACACAACAACATTGTTTCAACATTGTGTCCAACCACAAACCATACTGTTATTGGCATACAAAACATTTTTATTTTTAATCTTATCAATCAATTCTGAGTGAAAATACAATCAAATCAAAGAGGAATTTGGGACTTAGCATATCCAAATACTGCCACTCTGATACCATGAAGATGTACGGTAGGATATCACCTTTTCGGGTGTGTTTTAATCAGTGAATATGTCATCACACTTTCTTCAATTTTGATTTTAAAGGTTAGATATACGCTCCTGGTAAAGATAGATACAAGGGGGATCATATGAGGATGTGGCTCTTTCTCATTTCAGACTCAGCACAATGAGGAGGATAATTGACAGACAGAGCCCAGTTTCATTCCAAACTGATTGACTTCAATTAAGTCTGTTTCCAAAAGACCCCTTGGAAACTGTTGGAATTTCTCCCACCCTCTCGAGACCTTTAAGCCATAATTAAAAACTTAGCGACAATTGCAGGGCTTTTTCATCCCAGGGCTCCTGGAGACAGAACTCCCATCTTCATGAAAAATAAATCAGCGGCCCATTTTGTCTCAGTGCCTTCTGTGAAAACCCCCGGTGCTCCAGCTTATCACTAGGTCCTCCACTTTAGCTCCACTATTAATCAATTACAGAACTCTTTAGGCAGTTAGCAATCTCCCACCAAACATCTATGAACAAAGATAATCTTCTTCACTCCGTAACATGCTCATGGAACTTGATCATCAACTATTTTGCAAGAAAGCTCTAGACATTGAATTAATACAGTCTTTCCCAAACTATTTCTGGCTTTCACAGGAACATTTTCTATCCTCCTCTGCCATTTATGCTTACAAATACTGCATGAACATACAAACATGTTAATGTACAATACATTTGCATCCACTGGCAGGTCCCTTTTTACTGCAACAAAGCCACTGTGCCTTATTTAATGACAGAGACGCTACCCCTATCCCTGACTGTAACGCTTCCAGGAGAAAGTGCAATCTCTAAACAAAAAAACATCTGATGCAAAAGAGATCTGTCTTGTCTGATGGCAGAATAAATGCCTGCTGGCATATTCTAAATGTGCTTAGTTATGGACTGCTCACACACTAGTAGGCAGATTGGTATGCATCACCATCAACATGAATATTACAAATTATTGACACCTCACAAAAGTGCAAAGTGGACAGTAAAGCTCCATGATTAAAAACGGAGAGCGAGCCAAGGACGGGATGAATCATTTGTTACACTGTAAAGGACAATATGGACAAGGTCGCTCTGTCTTTGACAACAAAAATATTGTTTTCCCTTCTCCTTTGAGAAGTCACTGAAGCATGGGGTGGCTGCGGAAAAGAGAACGGACCCTCACACACTACGCTCTACATTCAGGAAGTATCCTGCCTTCACGCAGTGGCTGTCACACACACACGTACACACAGTAACACACACACACACACACAAGCACAGTCATTCATTACCGAGACCATGTTAGATTTTGAAGAGCAAAAACAGTGTGCGGAAATTGTGCTTTTGTCAAGGTGTGAGGATGTGTACATTGGATTTTCAAAGTGCCATCGGAACCCCCCGTTATGATTGTGGATGGAGCCTCTCTCCTGTGCTCTCCTTCCTTCCCAGAACCAGGGCAGCTATATCCGGCTGCTGCAGGGCAACACCCCCGCTGCCTGGGCTCATGAGCTCATGTTAAGGGCCAGCGCCAGCCAGGCCGTGCTATTGGGCCAGGATCAAACCCCCATCCGGCCATCTGGAGAGGAAGAAGGAACATGACCATACGTTCTACATATTTTCTATATATTTTTTATTTTTATTTAAAACTTTAGTTTAACAGGGAAGACATATTGAAACCTAAGTCTCTATTTCAAATGCGCCCTGTATAATACAACATAAATATACTGTCACGTTCATTGAATGACGGGTCAGACCAAGGCGCAGCGTGATATGCGTACATGTTTATTTTAACTATTAAACACACGACAAAACAACAAAGGAAACGAAACGTGAAGTCCAAGGTAGAACACACAACATACCTTACAAGGAACAAGATCCCACAACTAGACAGTGCCAAAAGGCTGCCTAAGTATGGCGACAGCTGCCTCTGATTGGGAACCACAACGGCCAACATAGAACTATACATACTAGACAAGCCACATAGAAAAAGCACAACAAGGAATATACACACCCTGACTCAACATATAAGCGTCCCCTGAGTCAGGGCGTGACAGTACCCCCCTCCCAAAGGTGCGGACTCCGACCTCTCACTCTCCGCCTCCCTGTTGCGCCCCTGGTCTGGTCTGGACCTCGGCGCGCTGCTTCCCCTCTCCTTCCTCCCACGATATGCCAGACCCTGTCTGGACCCTGGTGTGGGAGACCCCGAACCTGGAGAGGGGCTGACGTCATGGTCTGGACTGGAGCCGCTGACCGGAGCTGGACTGGGCACCAGTGGAGCGGACTGCTCTGGCTCCGGAGTGGAGCCGCTGACCGGAGCTGGACTTGACCTCGGTGGAGCGGACTGCTCTGGCTCCGGAGTGGCGCAGCTGACCGGAACTGGATCAGGCACCGGTGGAGCGGACTGCTCTGGCTCCGGAGTGGAGCAGCTGACCGGTGCCGGACCAGGCACCGGTGGAACGGGCACGGGCCGTGCTGGACTGGACAAACGCACCACTGGCTTGGTGCGAGGGGCAGGAACGGGCCGGGCCGGACTGGCGACGCGCACCACTGGCTTGGTGCGAGGAGCAGGAACAGGCCGGGCCGGGCTGATGAAGCACACCACAGGCTTGGTGCGAGGAGCAGGAACGGGCCGGGCCGGACTGGGAACACGCCCCATTGGCTTGGTGCGGGGAGCAGGAACGGGCCGGGCCGGACTGGCGACGCGCACCACTGGCTTGGTGCGAGGAGCAGGAACAGGCCGGGCCGGACTGGCGACGCGCACCACTGGCTTGGTGCGAGGAGCAGGAACAGGCCGGGCCGGGCTGGCGACGCGCACCACTGGCTTGGTGCGAGGAGCAGGAACAGGCTGGGCCGGGCTGGCAACGCGCACCACTGGCTTGGTGCGAGGTGCAGGAACAGGCCGGGCTGGCGACGCGCACCACTGGCTTGGTGCGAGGAGCAGGAACAGGCCGGGCCTGACTGGCGACGCGCACCACTGGCTTGGTGCGAGGAGCAGGAACAGGCCGGGCCGGGCTGGCGACGCGCACCACTTGCTTGGTGCGAGGTGCAGGAACAGGCCGGGCTGGGCTGGCGACGCGCACCACTGGCTTGGTGCGAGGAGCAGGAACAGGCCGGGCTGGCGACGCGCACCACTGGCTTGGTGCGAGGAGCAGTAACGGGCCGGGCTGGCGACGCGCACCACTGGCTTGGTGCGAGGAGCAGGAACAGGCCGGACTGGCAACGCACACCACTGGCTTGGTGCGAGGAGCAGGAACGGGCTGGACCGGGCTGGCGACGTGCACCACTGGCTTGGTGCGAGGAGCAGGAACGGGCCGGGCCGGACTGGCGACGCGCACCACTGGCCTGGTGCGAGGAGCAGGAACATGCCGGGCCGGGCTGGCGACGCGCACCACTGGCTTGGTGCGAGGAGCAGGAACAGGCCGGGCCGGACTGGCGACCCGCACCACTGGCTTGGTGCGAGGAGCAGGAACAGGCCGGGCCGGACTGGCGACGCGCACCACTTGCTTGGTGCGAGGGGCAGGACTGGGTTCCTTTCTTAACCCCCGCTCCTTCTGCTGCCTAACCAGCTCCTCTCGCCGTGCCTCTACTTTTTCCTTCTCCCTTTTAGCCTCCTGTAGCGCCTCCCTCTGACCGAATAACTCCTGCTCCCTCTGAGCCAACAGCCCCCGTAACATGGTGGCCTCCTCTCCTAACCTGCAGATCCGCCCTTTCATGGCCTCCTGCTGCCTCGTCGTCCACACCGTGTGCCCCCCCAAAACATTTTCTTGGGGTTGCCTCTCGGGTCTCCGTTGTCGGCACTGTTGGTGCCATTTCTCCTCTCCTACCTGGGCATCCTCCTTCATCGCCCTCCGATAACGGACGGCCTCCTCCTCTGTAATTCTCCCCCAACCGAGGAGGACATCTACTAACGTACCTCCTGTTGAGTCCCAGGCGTTTGCTCCTTCTCGGCACGCTGCTTGGTCCTTGTTTGGTGGGATCTTCTGTCACGTTCGTTGAATGACGGGTCAGACCAAGGCGCAGCGTGATATGCGTACATGTTTATTTTAACTATTAAACACACGACAAAACAACAAAGGAAACGAAACGTGAAGTCCAAGGTAGAACACACAACATACCTTACAAGGAACAAGATCCCACAACTAGACAGTGCCAATAGGCTGCCTAAATATGGGCCCCAATCAGAGACAACGAGCGACAGCTGCCTCTGATTGGGAACCACACCGGCCAACATAGAACTATACATACTAGACGAGGCACATAGAAAAAGCACATCAAGGAATATACACACCCTGACTCAACATATAAGCGTCCCCTAAGTCAGGGCGTGACATATACACATTATATACAAAATATATATGTATATATACACACATTAAAATAGAAAAACACAGTCAAAGGAAGCACAAATAAAACATCACAAATCACCCAGAAAAACAGTTGCATTCCTCCACAAATAAGTCCCCAATCAATACTTTAAATTGCCCGAATGGCACCAGAACATCAAGATGAAATGTATTTAGAATTTTGTTCCAGCAATACGGTGCATTAAAACTAAAAGCAGATATACCTAGCTCGGTGGAGACCCTAGGAACCTCAAGAGTTAACCAATCCTGTGAACGGGTTAGGCAACTCAGAAGTATATACTTCAACAGCAAAGTTAGATAAGACGGAAGTTTATGAAGTAGGGCCTTGTAAACACAAAGGGAGTAATGTAGAGATCTACGGGTCTTTAGCGAAGTCCAGCCAACCTTTTGATACAGGATGCAGTAATGAGTATCAAAACTGTCACCTGTAACAAAACGAAGGGTACTATGGTAGATTGCATCCAACGGATTAAGAGCAGTAGCAGCTGCACTTTGATAAATAATATCACCATAATCAAGAATAAATAAAAAGGTTGACTGAAAATCTGCTTCCTGCTTAGAGAAAGGCACGATCTGTTTCTGTAGAAAAAGACTACTTTAAATCTTAGCTTCTTAACCAACTCATTTATATGTTTTTTAAACGTCAAATCCATAACAATCCAAATGCCTAAGTATTTATATGCGGGAACACGTTCGATTGGAGAACCATCTAATGAGTGAACATGTAGTTCATCTGAAACATTCTTACAAGAGAGTTTTAAAACAACATGTATGAGGTTTTGCCCCTATTAAGCATAAGTTTTAAATCAGCAAGGGATTCCTGCATAGCTATAAAATCTGACAGTAGGTTTGACACAGCCAGATCAACAGTTGGGGCAATAGCATACATAATAGTATCCGCATATAGATTAAGTTGACCAATTTTTACAGATTGACCAATGGTGTTTATATGAATAGTGAAGAGAACAGGTCCCAAAATCGACCCCTGCGGTACACCTTTATGTACTTCAAGAAATTCAGATTTAACCCCATTAATCATGATGGCCTGAGTTCTGTCACTAAGATAATCATGAAACCACGAACAGGCGTCAGAGCTCAGGCCTATCAAGGACAACTTATTCAATAAAATAGCATTGATCAACAGTATCAAAAGCGTTTGATAGGCCAACAAACAAAGCAGCACATTTAATTTTAGTGTCTAAAGCATGGACAAGATCATTAACAACTAAATTGGTTGTTGTAATAGTGCTATGCTCAGGCCTAAACCCTGATTGGTTTACATTCAAAATACATTTCTCAACAAAAAAAGAGCAAAGTACATTTACCAAGGATTCATGAATCTTAGCTAGACAAGGAAGCCTTGAAATGGGGCGATAATTATTAAGATCACTACTATCCCCTCCCTTATGGAGTGGCAGCATAAGAGCTGATTTCCATACTTTTGGAATATTCCTGATAACAATGTTAAATAAAACATTTGGGTACTTAAGCAGACCAGGATCCAATTGGTTGGCCCCTGTGGATTTCTTGTTGTCTATTGCTATCAAAGCATTCAGGACTTTTCTTTCTGTAAATAGCCTAAAAGAAAAGCTTTGACTATCATTTTTCTGAACATTCACCAAGTTTCCCCTATCAGCATCCAGCCCAATATCATTGTGAATAGGCTTAGAAGTTATTTCAAAGAGATAGACCGCTGAAATAAAATGGTGATTAAATGCATCAGTGATGTCATTTTTTCCCGTAATGAGACCAGCATCTGAATTAATTTGTTGTGGCAGAGAGGAGGAACCAGACCCGTCAGGGATTTGACCGTTTTCCTGAATTTAGCCGGGTTCCCATTACAATCCGAAAGAGCGGTTACATAATAATCAGATTTAGCCTTTCTGATTTCTCTTACACAATGCGTACCAGGCATTCGATCTACCTTTAACCCTTAATTTTATGAAGGGAGCATGATTATCCACAATAGTATTGAAGACATCTGCAAAGAGGCTCAAAGCTAAATCAGGTTCAAGGATCGCTGAAATACAATAAAGGTCACATGACCTCACAAGATCATATGAAAAAAAGCCTGTTCACTTACGTTTTTAAAGTTCATCTTTGTGATGACACGAGGCTTAGATTTTTGTATTCTCACATCTCTAACACAAACAACTGGGAAATGGTCACTAATGTCTTGGGCAAAGACACCAGTAGAAACATATTTCTCTGGTCTATTCGTTAAAATAAGTGTCAAGGGGTGCTGAAGGTGGGTGTGGTGCATGAATCAAGCGCAGGACGCAGAAGCTCAGTCCAAAAGACTTTAGTGCAATATTCACGTAGAAAATAAGCACAATAAGCCCGAAGGCGAAATAACGGCGCACACAGGCGTCAAACAAACGGCGCACTAACATGTGCGAAAAACCTCTCCAAAACACTGGAGGGAAGTACGTAGCTCCAACACAAAACAGAAGAGCAATCACACACAAAGACAAACACACACAACGATAACTAAATAGGACACTAACGAGGACTAACAAGACACAGATGTACAACATCAAGACAAAACCAAACGAACATGAAACATAGATCGGTGGCAGCTAGTACTCCGGGGACGACGACCGCCGAAGCCTGCCCGAACCAGGAGGAGGAGCAGCCTCGGCCGAAACCGTGACAGTACCCCCCCCCCTTGACGCGCGGCTCCAGCCGTGCGCCGACCCCGGCCTCGGGGACGACCAGGAGGACGCGGAGCAGGGCGCGCGGGATGGTCCCGGTGGAACTCCGACAGGAGAGATGGGTCTAGGATGTCCCTCCGCGGCACCCAGCACCGCTCCTCCGGGCCGTACCCCTCCCACTCCACGAGATACTGGAGACCCCCCATCCGGCGTCTAGAGTCCAAGATGGACCGAATGGTGTACGCCGGAGCCCCCTCGATGTCCAGTGGGGGCGGAGGAGTCTCCCCTATCTCATTGTCCTGGAGTGGACCAGCTACCACCGGCCTGAGAAGAGACACATGGAACGAGGGGTTAATATTCTTATACTCAACAGGTAGATGTAACCTATAACACACCTCGTTCAATCTTCTCAGGACTTTAAAGGGCCCCACAAACCGCCGACCCAGCTTCCGGCAGGGCAGGCGGAGGGGTAGGTTTCTGGTAGAGAGCCAGACTCGATCTCCGGGTGCGTACACCGGCCCCTCACTGCGGTGGAGATCGGCGCTCGCCTTGTGACGAAGGACGGCCCGCTGCAGGTGGACGTGGGCAGCGTTCCACGTCTCTTCCGAGCGCCTCATCCAATCATCCACCGCAGGGGCCTCGATCTGGCTCTGCTGCCAAGGTGCCAGAACCGGCTGGTAACCTAACACACATTGGAAGGGGGTTAGGTTGGTAGAGGAGTGGCGGAGAGAGTTCTGGGCCATCTCGGCCCAGGGAATGTACCGTGCCCACTCCTCCGGCCGGCCCTGGCAATACGACCTCTGAAACCTACCCACATCCTGGTTGACACGTTCTACCTGCCCGTTACTCTCCGGGTGGTACCCTGAGGTAAGGCTAACCGAGACCCCCAAACGCTCCATGAACGCTCTCCAAACACGGGAGGTAAACTGGGGGCCTCGATCAGACACTATATCCTCGGGTACCCCGTAATGCCGGAAGACGTGGGTAAATAGGGCCTCAGCGGTCTGTAGGGCAGTAGGAAGACCCGACATAGGGAGAAGACGACAGGCCTTAGAGAACCGGTCCACAATGACCAGGATGGTGGTATTCCCCTGAGAGAGGGGAAGGTCTGTCACAAAATCCACCGAGAGGTGGGACCATGGTCGTTGTGGAACGGGCAGGGGTTGTAACTTACCCCTGGGCAGATGTCGGGGCGCCTTACACTGGGCGCACACCGAGCAGGAGGAGACATAAACCCTCACATCCCTAGCCAAAGTGGGCCACCAGTATTTAGTGCTAAGGCAATGCACTGTCCGGCCAATACCCGGATGTCCAGAGGAGGGTGACGTGTGAGCCCAGTAAATGAGTCGATCCCGAATCTCGAGCGGAACGTACTTCCGACCCTCAGGACACTGTGGAGGGCTGGGGTCGGTACGCAACGCTCGCTCGATTTCGGCATCGACCTCCCACACCACCGGTGCCACAAGGCAAGACTCCGGTAGTATGGGAGTAGGCTCAACGGACCTCTCCTCCGTGTCATACCGCCGGGACAGCGCATCTGCCTTACCATTCTGGGACCCAGGGATGTACGTGATTTTAAATACGAACCTGGTGAGAAACATACTCCATCGAGCCTGGCGAGGGTTCAGTCTCCTCGCTGCCCGGATGTACTCCAGGTTCCGATGGTCAGTCAAAATGAGGAAAGGGTGTTGAGCCCCCTCAAGCCAATGCCTCCACACCTTAAGGGCTTGAACTACAGCTAACAGCTCCCTGTCCCCAACATCATAGTTACGCTCCGCCGGGCTGAGCTTTTTTTGAGTAAAAAGCACAGGGGCGGAGTTTAGGTGGCGTGCCGGACCGTTGAGAGAGAACGGCCCCTATACCAGCCTCAGACGCGTCTACCTCAACCTGAAAGGGTAATGCGGGATCCGGATGCGCCAGCACCGGAGCCGACGTAAACAGGTCCTTCAGTCTCCTAAAGGCCCTGTCCGCATCAGCTGACCACTGCAGGCGCACCGGACCCCCTTTCAGAAGGGACGTGATGGGAGCTGCCACCTGTCCAAAACCCCGGATAAACCTCCGGTAGTAATT
Source organism: Coregonus lavaretus (assembly GCF_964263955.1). Taxonomy (NCBI): domain Eukaryota; kingdom Metazoa; phylum Chordata; class Actinopteri; order Salmoniformes; family Salmonidae; genus Coregonus; species Coregonus lavaretus. Next base: position 13,415,622 of record NC_140001.1, read on the forward strand.
CGCAAAGCCCAAGAACTGCTGCACCTCTTTTACAGTGGTTGGAGTTTGCCAATTACGCACAGCGGACACACGATCCACCTCCATTCTCACCCCTGACGCGGACAACCGATAACCCAAAAAGGAGACCGACTCCTGGAAAAACAGACATTTCTCTGCCTTGACATATAAGTCGTGCTCCAACAGCCTCCTCAATACACGACGCACCAGGGTTATATGCTCGGCTTGGGTAGACGAGTACACCAGAATGTCATCAATGTACACGACCACCCCTTGTCCCTGCATATCCCGGAAAATGTCATATACGAAGGATTGGAAGACTGATGGAGCATTCATCAACCCATATGGCATGACAAGATATTCGAAATGACCTGACGTGGTACTAAACGCTGTCTTCCATTCGTCGCCCTCCCTAATGCGCACCAAGTTATACGCGCTCCTGAGATCCAATTTTGTGAAAAACCGCGCTCCATGCAATTACTCTGTCATGGTCGCAATCAGAGGGAGTGGATAACTGTATTTCACAGTAATCTGATTGAGACTACGGTAATCAATGCATGGGCGCAACCCTCCATCTTTCTTCTTCACAAAAAAGAAACTCGAGGAGGCGGGAGAAGTGGAGGGCCGAATGTATCCCTGTCTCAAAGATTCGGCTATGTAAGTCTCCATAGCTTTTCTCTCCTCTTGAGACAAAGGATACACATGGCTCCGTGGGAGCGCTGCTCCTGCCTGGAGATCAATCGCACAATCCCCCTGTCTATGAGGAGGCAACTGCGTCGCCCTAGTTTTACTAAACACGAGAGCTAAATCCCCATATTCAGGCGGAATGTGCAGTGCGGGCACTTGGTTTGGACTTTCCACCGAAGTCGCCCCCACGGAAACACCCAGACATCGCCCCTCGCACTGAGCAGACCACCCATCGAGAGCCCTCTGTTGCCACGAAATAGCAGGGTTATGGGTGCTTAACCAGGGAATTCCCAGCACCACTGGGTACGCAGGAGAGTCGATCAGATACAGCTGTATAGTCTCTTCATGACCCCCCTGCGCACACATCCTAAGTGGTGCTGTGATCTCCCTAATCAACCCCGACCCCAACGGGCGGCTATCTAAGGCATGAACGGGAAAAGGTTTGTCAACAGGTAAGAGAGGGATCCCTAAATCTAAACAAAACTTCCGATCAACAAAATTCCCAGCTGCGCCTGAATCTGCTAGCGCCTTATGCTGGGAATGAGGTGCAACCTGTGGAAAACACACAGGTATACAAAAGTGCGCAACAGAAAGCTCTGGGTAAGTGGGACGTCTACTCACCTGGGAGGCCCCCCCAGTGCGTGGCCTGTTGTCTTCTCCCCCGGAGAACCCTCCCCAGCACCTGGCCGCAGTGTGCCCTCCACGACTGCACTTGGTGCAGGAGACAGGCCCCCTCGGGTTCCTCCTCCTCCTTTCTCTAGCGCCGGCACCCCCGAGCTCCATAGGGCTCGGCTCGGAGGTGCCGGAGGGCGGAATGGACGGACCCCCCTCGGGACGTCCACGGGTGGCCAGCAGGGTGTCCAGACGGATGGACATATCGACCAACTGGTCGAAGGTGAGATGGGTATCCCTGCAGGCCAACTCACGTTGAACGTCCTCCCGTAGGCTACATCGAATATGGTCGATGAGGGCCCGTTCATTCCACCCTGCGTCCGCCGCTAGAGTCCGGAACTCTAGAGCAAACGCCTGTGCGCTCCTCCTCCCATGTCTCAGGTGGACTAGACGCTCCCCCGCCGCTTTGCCCTCAGGTGGATGGTCGAACACGGCCTTGAAGCGGCGGGAGAACTCGGCGTAGGAGATGGTGTTGGCGTCCATCTTCCTCCACTCGGCGTTAGCCCACTCCAACGCCTTGCCCGTGAGACAGGAGATGAGGGCGGAAACGCTCTCGTGTCCCGAGGGCACCGGGTGTACAGTGGCCAGGTAGAGCTCCACCTGCAGGAGGAACCCCTGACACCCGGCAGCTGTTCCGTCATACGCCCTCGGGAGCGAGAGCCGAATCCCCCTGGGTTCCGGACCTGGGACTGGTGGGCCGGCCGATGGGGTTGGCAGGGTAGGTGGAGGTGTGGGTACCCCGCTGGCCTCCCATCGGTGCAGGGTGTTGATGACGTCCTGTAGAGCGGTCCCCAGTTGTCGTATCTGGTCATCTTGGCCGCGAACATGCTCCTCGAGCGACTCAGGCGTAACTGCAGATCCTGCTGATTCCTTTTTGGTGTGTGATTCTGTCAAGGGGTGCTGAAGGTGGGTGTGGTGCATGAATCAAGCGCAGGACGCAGAAGCTCAGTCCAAAAGACTTTAGTGCAATATTCACGTAGAAAATAAGCACAATAAGCCCGAAGGCGAAATAACGGCGCACACAGGCGTCAAACAAACGGCGCACTAACATGTGCGAAAAACCTCTCCAAAACACTGGAGGGAAGTACGTAGCTCCAACACAAAACAGAAGAGCAATCACACACAAAGACAAACACACACAACGAGAACTAAATAGGACACTAACGAGGACTAACAAGACACAGGTGTACAACATCAAGACAAAACCAAACGAACATGAAACATAGATCGGTGGCAGCTAGTACTCCGGGGACGACGACCGCCGAAGCCTGCCCGAACCAGGAGGAGGAGCAGCCTCGGCCGAAACCGTGACAATAAGGTCAATCAGAGTTTACATTGAAGGATCTTTAGGCTTGGGCCGTGTAGGCTTAGTCACCAGCTGCGTTAGGTTTAGATCATAACACGTCTTTTAGATTGTCTGAAGCCTGCATTTCCAAATCATAATTTAAGTCACCCAGGATAATTTCTGATTTAGTAAAAGAAGACAACAAACTAGTTAACTCCTCGAGTGCACAAAGGTTAGCCAAGGAAGGACAATAGACCTCTATAACTGTTATGGATACATTTTCCCCAGACAAAAGGCTTAAATATAGTAGCAACAAATAGTAAGGGAAATGGATTTCAGTAAAGAGACAGCACATTTTTTTAAAAATAAGAATGGTCAGTCTACCACCTCTACCCTGTCTGTCAGCTCTAAACACATTATAACCCTCAATATTAATATCAGAGTCCAAAATGTCCCTAGACATCCAAGTTTCAGTAAATACCAGAATGTCCGAATTTTTCTTCAAAGCCCAGATCTTGATGTAATCCAGTTTAGGAAGTAAGCTCCTAATGTTCAGATGCATCAACCCAAGTCCTTTACGATTTCTAAAGTCACATGGAGTCTCCAACTCAATCAAGCTACTGTACGTTCAATAGGCGGTTGCAGGCCCTGTTTGATGGTTGATATTGATATAGTTGGTATGGCTATAAGATTGCAAAGAACAGCACCATTTGGTCTATCCCTGTTAGTATTAGAGGATGGAGAAGAAATGTGAATTAATTTTCCAAGGTCAGCACCATAGGGCCTGAGGCTGCAGCCAATGTCAATGTGAATCATCTCTTTGTGCCAGACTGGGTTCAATTGCCTTCTGTTTCTTTTTTTTCTGTATTTATTTATCTGTATATGTTATGTATGTACGTGTATACAGTGAGGAAAAAAAGTATTTGATCCCCTGCTGATTTTGTACGTTTGCCCACTGACAAAGACATGATCAGTCTATAATTTTAATGGTAGGTTTATTTGAACAGTGAGAGACAGAATAACAACAACAAAATCCAGAAAAACGCATGTCAAAAATGTAATAAATTGATTTGCATTTTAATGAGGGAAATAACTATTTGACCCCCTCTCAATCAGAAAGATTTCTGGCTCCCAGGTGTCTTTTATACAGGTAACGAGCTGAGATTAGGAGCACACTCTTAAAGGGAGTGCTCCTAATCTCAGCTTGTTACCTGTATAAAAGACACCTGTCCACAGAAGCAATCAATCAATCAGATTCCAAACTCTCCACAATGGCCAAGACCAAAGAGCTCTCCAAGGATGTCAGGGACAAGATTGTAGACCTACACAAGGCTGGAATGGGCTACAAGACCATCGCCAAGCAGCTTGGTGAGAAGGTGACAACAGTTGGTGCGATTATTCGCAAATGGAAGAAACACAAAATAACTGTCAATCTCCCTTGGCCTGGGGCTCCATGCAATATCTCACATCGTGGAGTTGCAATGATCATGAGAACGGTGAGGAATCAGCCCAGAACTACACAGGACGATCTTGTCAATGATCTCAAGGCAGCTGGGACCATAGTCACCAAGAAAACAATTGGTAACACACAACGCCGCGAAGGACTGAAATCCTGCAGCGCCCGCAAGGTCCCCCTGCTCAAGAAAGCACATATACAGGGCCATCTGAAGTTTGCCAATGAACATCTGAATGATTCAGAGGAGAACTGGGTGAAAGTGTTGTGGTCAGATGAGACCAAAATCGAGCTCTTTGCCATCAACTCAACTCGCCGTGTTTGGAGGAGGAGGAATGCTGCCTATGACCCCAAGAACACCATCCCCACCGTCAAACATGGAGGTGGAAACATTATGCTTTGGGGGTGTTTTTCTGCTAAGGGGACAGGACAACTTCACCGCATCAAAGGGACGATGGACGGGGCCATGTACCGTCAAATCTTGGGTGAGAACCTCCTTCCCTCAGCCAGGGCATTGAAAATGGGTCGGTAATGGGTATTCCAGCATGACAATGACCCAAAACACACGGCCAAGGCAACAAAGGAGTGGCTCAAGAAGAAGCACATTAAGGTCCTGGAGTGGCCTAGCCAGTCTCCAGACCTTAATCCCATAGAAAATCTGTGGAGGGAGCTGAAGGTTCGAGTTGCCAAACATCAGCCTCGAAACCTTAATGACTTGGAGAAGATCTGCAAAGAGGAGTGGGACAAAATCCCTCCTGAGATGTGTGCAAACCTGGTGGCCAACTACAAGAAACATCTGACCTCTGTGATTGCCAGCAAGGGTTTTACCACCAAGTACTAAGTCATGTTTTGCAGAAGGGTCAAATACTTATTTCCCTCATTAAAATGCAAATCAATTTATAACATTTTTGACATGCATTTTTCTGGATTTTTGTTGTTGTTATTCTGTCTCTCACGGTTCAAATAAACCTACCATTAAAATGATAGACTGATCATGTCTTTGTCAGTGGGCAAACGTACAAAATCAGCAGGGGATCAAATACTTTTTTCCCTCACTGTATATACAGTGTGGATGTATGTACAGTGAGGGAAAAAAGTATTTGATCCCCTGCTGATTTTGTACGTTTGCCCACTGACAAAGACATGATCAGTTTTTCATTTTAATGGTAGGTTTATTTGAACCGTGAGAGACAGAATAACAACAACAAAAATCCAGAAAAACGCATGTCAAAAATATTATGAATTGATTTGCATTTTAATGAGGGAAATAAGTATTTGACCCCTCTGCAAAACATGACTTAGTACTAGTGTAGTGGCAAAACCCTTGTTGGCAATCACAGAGGTCAGACGTTTCTTGTAATTGGCCACCAGGTTTGCACACATCTCAGGAGGGATTTTGTCCCACTTCTCTTTGCAGATCTTCTCCAAGTCATTGTGGTTTCGAGCCTGACATTTGTCAACTCGAACCTTCAGCTCCCTCCACAGATCTTCTATGGGATTAAGGTCTGGAGACTGGTTAGGCCACTCCAGGACCTTAATGTGCCTCTTCTTGAGCCACTCCTTTGTTGCCTTGGCCGTGTGTTTTGGGTCATTGTCATGCTGGAATACCCATCCCACGACCCATTTTCAATGCCCTGGCTGAGGGAAGGAGGTTCTCACCCAAGATTTGACGGTACATGGCCCCGTCCATCGTCCCTTTGATGCGGTGAAGTTGTCCTGTTCCCTTAGCAGAAAAACACCCCCAAAGCATAATGGTTCCACCTCCATGTTTGACGGTGGGGATGGTGTTCTTGGGGTCATAGGCAGCATTCCTCCTCCTCCAAACATGGCGAGTTGAGTTGATGCCAAAGAGCTCGATTTTGGTCTCATCTGACCACAACACTTTCACCCAGTTCTCCTCTGAATCATTCAGATGTTCATTGGCAAACTTCAGACGGGCCTGTATTTGTGCTTTCTTGAGCAGGGGGACCTTGCGGGCGCTGCAGGATTTCAGTCCTTCACGGCGTAGTCTGTTACCGATTGTTTTCTTGGTGACTATGGTCCCAGCTGCCTTGAGATCATTGACAAGATCCTCCCGTGTAGTTCTGGGCTGATTCCTCACCGTTCTCATGATCATTGCAACTCCACGAGGTGAGATCTTGCATGGAGCCCCAGGCCAAGGGAGATTGACAGTTCTTTTGTGTTTCTTCCATTTGCGAATAATCGCACCAACTGTTGTCACCTTCTCACCAAACTGCTTGGCGATGGTCTTGTAGCCCATTCCAGCCTTGTGTAGGTCTACAATCTTGTCCCTGACATCCTTGGAGAGCTATTTGGTCTTGGCCATGGTGGAGAGTTTGGTATCTGATTGATTGATTGCTTCTGTAGACAGGTGTCTTTTATACCGGTAACAAACTGAGATTAGGAGCACTCCCTTTAAGAGTGTGCTCCTAATCTCAGCTCGTTACCTGTATAAAAGACACCTGGGAGCCAGAAATCTTTCTGATTGAGAGGGGGTCAAATACTTATTTCCCTCATTAAAATGCAAATTAATTTATACCATTTTTGACATGGGTTTTTCTGGATTTTGTTGTTGTTATTCTGTCTCTCACTGTTCAAATAAACCTACCATTAACATTATAGACTGATAATTTCTTTGTCAGTGGGCAAACGTACAAAATCAGCAGGGGATCAAATACTTTTTTCCCTCACTGTATGTATGTATGTACAGTGAGGGAAAAAAGTATTTGATCCTCTGCTGATTTTGAACAGTGAGAGACAGAATAAAATAAAAAAAATGCAGAAAAACGCATGTAATAAATGTTATAAATGTATTTGCATTTTAATGAGGGAAATAAGTATTTGACCCCTCTGCAAAACATGACTTAGTACTTGGTGGCAAAACCCTTGTTGGCAATCACAGAGGTCAGACGTTTCTTGTAGTTGGCCACCAGGTTTGCACACATCTCAGGAGGGATTTTGTTCCACTCCTCTTTGCAGATCTTCTCCAAGTCATTAAGGTTTCGAGGCTGACGTTTGGCAACTCGAATCTTCAGCTCCCTCCACATATTTTCTATGGGATTAAGGTCTGGAGACTGGCTAGGCCACTCCAGGACCTTAATGTGCTTCTTCTTGAGCCACTCCTTTGTTGCCTTGGCCATGTGTTTTGGGTCATTGTCATGCTGGAATACCCATCCACGACCCATTTTCAATGCCCTGGCTGAGGGAAGGAGGTTCTCACCCAAGATTTGACGGTACATGGCCCTGTCCATCGTCCCTTTGATGCGGTGAAGTTGTCCTGTCCCCTTAGCAGAAAAACACCCCCAAAGCATAATGTTTCCACCTCCATGTTTGACGGTGGGAATGGTGTTCTTGGGGTCATAGGCAGCATTCCACCTCCTCCAAACACGGCGAGTTGAGTTGATGCCAAAGAGCTCGATTTTGGTCTCATCTGACCACAACACTTTCACCCAGTTCTCCTCTGAATCATTCAGATGTTCATTGGCAAACTTCAGATGGCCCTGTATATGTGCTTTCTTGAGCAGGGGGACCTTGCGGGCGCTGCAGGATTTCAGTCCTTCACGGCGTAGTGTGTTACCATTTGTTTTCTTGGTGACTATGGTCCCAGCTGCCTTGAGATCATTGACAAGATCCTCCCGTGTAGTTCTGGGCTGATTCCTCACCGTTCTCATGATCATTGCAACTCCACGATGTGAGATCTTGCAGGGAGCCCCAGGCCGAGGGAGATTGACAGTTATTTTGTGTTTCTTCCATTTGCGAATAATCGCACCAACTGTTGTCACCTTCTCACCAAGCTACTTGGCGATGGTCTTGTAGCCCATTCCAGCCTTGTGTAGGTCTACAATCTTGTCCCTGACATCCTTTGAGAGCTCTTTGGTCTTGGCCATGGTGGAGAGTTTGGAATCTGATTGATTGATTGCTTCTGTGGACAGGTATCTTTTATACAGGTAACAAGCTGAGATTAGGAGCACTCGCTTTAAGAGTGTGCTCCTAATCTCAGCTCGTTACCTGTATAAAAGACACCTGGGAGCCATAAATCTTTCTGATTGAGAGGGGGTCAAATACTTATTTCCCTCATTAAAATGCAAATCAATTTATAACATTTTTGACATGCGTTTTTCTGGTTTTGGTTGTTGTTATTCTGTCTCTCACTGTTCAAATAAACCTACCATTAAAATTATAGACTGATCATTTCTTTGTCAGTGGGCAAACGTACAAAATCAGCAGGGTATCAAATACTTTTTTCCCTCACTGTATGTACAGTTGAAGTCGGAAGTTTACATACACCTTAGCCAAATGCATTTAAACTCAGTTTTTCACAATTCCTGACATTTAATCCTAGTAAAAATTCCCTGTCTTAGGTCAGTTAGGATCACCACTTTATTTTAAGAATGTGAAATGTCAGAATAATAGTAGAGAGAATGATTTATTTCAGCTTTATTTATTTAATCACATTCCCAGTGGGTCAGAAGTTTGCATACACTCAATTAGTATTTGGTAGCATTGCCTTTAAATTGTTTAACTTGGGTCAAACGTTTCGGGTAGCTTTCCACAAGCTTCCCACAATAAGTTGGGTGAATTTTGGTCCATTCCTCCTGACAGAGCTGGTGTAACTGAGTCAGGTTTGTAGGCCTCCTTGCTTGCACACGCTTTTTCAGTTCTGCCCACACATTTTCTATAGGATTGAGGTCAGGGCTTTGTGATGGCCACTCCAATACCTTGACTTTGTTGTCCTTAAGCCATTTTGCCACAACTTTGGAAGTATGCTTGGGGTCATTGTCCATTTGGAAGACCCATTTGCCACCAAGCTTTAACTTCCTGACTGATGTCTTGAGATGTTGCTTCAATATATCCACATAATTTTCCTTCCTCATGATGCCATCTATTTTGTGAAGTGCACCAGTCCCTCCTGCAGCAAAGCACCCCCACAGCATGATGCTGCCACCCCCGTGCTTCACGGATGGGATGGTGTTCTTCGGCTTGCAAGCCTTCCCCTTTTTCCTCCAAACATAACGTGGTCATTATGGCCAAACAGTTATATTTTTGACATTTCTCCAAAAAGTACAATCTTTGTCCCCATGTGCAGTTGCAAACCGTAGTCTGGCTTTTTTATGGAGGTTTTGGAGCAGTGGCTTCTTCCTTGCTGAGCGGCCTTTCAGGTTATGTTGATGTAGGACTCGTTTTACTGTGGATATAGATACTTTTGTACCTGTTTCCTCCAGCATCTTCACAAGGTCCTTTGCTGTTGTTCTGGGATTGATTTGCACTTTTCGCACCAAAATACGTTCATCTCTAGGAGACAGAACGCGTCTCCTTCCTGAGCGGTATGACGGCTGCGTGATCCCATGGTGTTTATACTTGCGTACTATTGTTTGTACAGATGAACATGGTACCTTCAGGCGTTTGGAAATTGCTCCCAAGGATGAACCAGACTTGTGGAGGTCTACAATTTTTTTTCTGAGGTCTTGGCTGATTTCTTTTGATTTTCCCATGATGTCAAGCAAAGAGGCACTGAGTTTGAAGGTAGGCCTTGAAATACATCCACAGGTACACCTCCAATTGACTCAATTAGCCTATCAGAAGCTTCTAAAGCCATTACATCATTTTCTGCAATTTTCCAAGCTGTTTAAAGGCACAGTCAACTTAGTGTATGTAAACTTCTGACCCACTGGAATTGTGATACAGTGAATTATAAGTGAAATAATCTGTCTGTAAACAATTGTTGGAAAAATTACTTGTAGTAGATGTCCTAACCGACTTGCCAAAACTATAGTTTGTTAACAAGAAATTTGTGGAGTGGTTGAAAAACTAGTTTTAATGACTCCAACCTAAGTGTATGTAAACATCCGACTTCAACTGTATGTATATTCTTTTACTGCTCTAGGGATATAATTATTGTTTGGATAACCTTATTTACTATTATGTATTGATTTTTACCTTACATTTTGTTCACTCTTTATGCGATGCGCAATGCAGAGGACACCGGAAGAAGAATTATAATTTAATTACCACAGTGAATTATTGTAATGTTTGTTTATGTGTCAATTAATCCCATAAGGGATGGGTTGCCAATTGGCGATTTGACACGAAAATAAAATGTCATTCATTCATTCATAAGGATTTCTCAGAGTACCCAATGCTGGAATGTTATAAACTGACTTAAATGGGCTTTGGTTGCTATCATGCAACAGCCCAAGCCCTCTACGTGATTTGAAAACCGAGAGGGTATTCAAGTATATGGAATTCACATTTGAACTAAAAGCACAGGGTGAGCAGACCACAGTGGGCTCCTCTTTTGAGCTAACAATAGCAGATCAAAGAGTGGAGTTCAAATGAATGGGTACAAGATTACAACTGACAACACCCCTGGCAGTATAGACAACAGTACGACGATAACGCTTAGAAAGGATGGGAGGTATTACATGAGCGGGGTCTGTCGCTGAGTCAATATCTTAACACGGCCTTGAAAGGTGAGGAGAGGGTCTAGGCTGCTAGATGGTTTGGGTGGAGTCCATCATCTCTGTAGTGCATCTTTTGTTTCCAAAAAGTGTCGAAATTCTCAATAAAAGTTATGCCAACAGAGTGGCAGTAGTCTTTAAGCCAGATATGAAGTGTTAAGAGCCTGCTGAACCTTTTGTAGCCACGACCCAGCAACAGCATGGGACCAGAGATAATCGGTTGATTTTCAGAGCCTTTCAGGGTGTTGATCAGCTCAATAAAATCCTGTTCCATTAACTCTGATTTACCGTTTTTGATATCATTTGATCCCACATGCACCACGACAGCAGCAGCCCTTGGATGCAGGATCAATAACTGCGGCATCCACCAGCTCCTCATAAAGCGTCCTTGCGCCTTTATTCGGGATGGGAAGGTGGTTGGTTGGATGGGAAGGGTGGGTGAGATGGGAGGGGAGAGGTGGCCCCGGCCAGGCCACACTACTGCTACCACGCACCGGACAGGTTGAAGTCATATGAAGTGAGTTGCAATTGCAAACACAGACTTAGAAACTATGTTTTTAATCCGCCTAATATAAAGACATAATCACAGCCTCTAAACAGCTGAATGTTTATTACCGTTGGTGAGCCTGAGCCACCAGCTCCCCTTTCAATAAGATACATGCAAAAAAAGGTTTGCATCTGCCGGAAATGAGAAATGCAACATTTAGGTGAGTAAATAACAGCAAGTGCTAAACAAATATGGATAGACAGATCAAAGGCTGGTGTAGAATCGGGTGCCCCGCTCGCTCACAGCTGGGAGCTGCCGTTAATGGGAGCTTTATTTATTTCCTCAACTTCTCTCGTGAGAATTGCCGGGCGTCCACTGCCACTGCCTCATGATGACTTGCTTAATCCCAAATAAGAATGGATAGCGAGGAGACACAGAGGAGGCCACAACCATCATTATTACAGCTGTTAACACTCACTTCTTCTGAGTGGGGCTGTACATGCATAGGAAGATGAGGACAATAGAGAGAAGGACATGCTTCTACATCTGCATTGCGTGCTGTGTGGGGTTTTAGGCTGGGTTTCTGTATAGCACTTTGTGACATCTGCTGATGTAAAAAGCGCTTTATAAATACATTTGATTGATTGATTGATTGATTGACAGAAACACTCAAACGTACAAACGTACAATCACTTTTTCAAATCAAATTGTATTTGTCACATGCTTCGTAAACAACAGGTAAACTAACAGTTAAATGCTTACTTACGGGTCATTTTTCAACAATGCAGAGTTAAAGATAGGCTAGGCTCATAACCACCGTGATGGAAAGACACCATTTATAGAGTGGGCTTCACCTGACTATTGGGATGGTCGGTGAATCTGAGAGGATAAAAAGATTGCATGACTTCATTCTGTATACCAGTATTGGTTGTTTAGGAGGAACATTGTACTGCTCCTGGTATTGATTTTCAGTAATACAGGTTGTCTCCATGGGCCTTGAAGAGGATATGTATAATTGGCTTCAAACAGCCTTTTCTGCTTTGGTTCTGATCTGTGTCTGGGACCAGAAGGACTCTGACCTCCGCTAATGATAACCTGCTCAGGGTTTTCACAACAGCTCTCCACTGGAGGTAACATTTCATCTGACTAACAATGAAACTAACAGCCCCTGTACATTCTCATAGAGGTTCTGCGGCGCAGCTGCTGTAGAACGCTGCTAGCTCCTTGACAGGGAATATGTCTGAGAGAGGCAGTCACACAGAGTTCATTGCTCCACATGCTTTTTGTATTTTCTCTCTTTTCTCGTTCACTGTGCTCTGAGGAACGTATGATATGAGAAGAAAACAAAACCCTGCTGTTTGCCTCCAATACCCGCGAGAGCGCTGGATCCCCAATGCAACCCGGAGGGATGGGCATCTACAGGAGACCTTTTCTACAAATGTTTCACTCTTGCCCCTACTGGAGAATTTTGCGATTTAAGTGTTGGTGAGCGCCAGCAAGGCCCAGGGAGACACCACCCCATGAGGGGAGCAGCAGCCCTTCTACAATATCAAGCTGCTGGCTCTTTTAATACCAATCGCCAACGACCTTGAAAGCTTTGGCACGGACAGCTCCTGTAAATTATTCACACAGGATGCAGAAAAAAACGACTTCTCCTGCACTCCCAACCAAGGGAGGAAGTCAAATGCAAGCGCAGCTCCTTTTCATGGGATATGCAGATAGGAAGAGATATACTGTAGATACATTAGTGTAAGTGAGATGTGGAGACAAAGTGGAGATGTAGAAAGGGAGTTGGTTTCAAATTTCCCAGAGCACATCGAAATAGTTAAAGCACACTGGGAAAATAAAAGGGTTCGTCCTTGCATAATTCATTTGTGGGTCTCGGTGGGATTCTGCCAATTATGACCAGAATGTTGTGAAAGCACCCGCAGTGCAACTGTCCACAGCAGGGACTGTTAGGGACTGGATCCCCTGCACTTCTCCCATTATACATTGTGTGCAGAAGCACCTCTAGCCTTTTGGGGGCCCTAAGCGAGATTTGGTTAGGGGGTCCCACACCTTGTGAGTAAAACATTTTGGGGTGTAGAAAAAATGTTACAGTTTTTAAACTAATTTCATGCAATTCTACTCATTCTGCCATGGGGTGGAGAGAAAATGTTGCTGTTTTGAAGCTAATTTTGTGCCATTCTACAGATTTTGCCATGGATTGGTGAGAAACTTTTGCAATTTTAAAGCTAATTTCCTGCAATTCTACACATTTTGCCATGACTTATGCCATGTTCAAATGATATCAGGGCTACTGGGCACATGCCCTGCGTGCCTGGTCAGTAATTTGGTGTCACTGACCACCTTCCGGAGACACTTGAAACCCTACCTCTTTAAGGAATACCTGGGATAGTATAAAAGTAATCCTTCTACCCCACCCCCCAACCCCACCCCCACAAAAAAAATATATATATATATATATATAAAACAAATGAAAATAAAAATATACTCTAAAAATAAACAAATGTGTTGTCCCACTGGCTATCATAAGGTGAATGCACCAATTTGTAAGTCGCTCTGGATAAGAGCGTCTGCTAAATGACGTAAATGTAAAATGTAAATGTAATGTAAATAATTACTACAAGGTTTAGATAGCAGGCTACAACACGCACAGTGCGTAGTCTGCATATAGGCAGAGACGCTTCTGACCAGGTGTATCTGTATCTGTGTCATTCATATCTACAGTAAGTGAAGAGTAAAACGCTATATGACAAAGTCATTATTGTCATTCTAACTGATTTGACACACACTGTCTGTACCCTCTCCATGTGACACAAGGACAGCCAAAACATTACCCGGTCACAACTTCCATCACAATCCTATAAGGTCCCTGGAAAGTTCAGGATGTGGCCTATCACTGCTTAGAGCTGTACATCCTGGCATTAAGGCTAATAGTACCCAGCTAGCACATAACATTCTGAGAACCATATGTTTCTTAGAGTTTGGTGAGAGCGTGGTTGTCCTGTGGTTATTTTGCATACAACCTTTCCACAACTTTCTGGGAATGGTTTAATTTAGTTTAGTTTATTAGGATCCCATTAGCTACTGCACTTGCAGCAGCTACTCTTCCTGGGGTCCACATATAAAGTACAAAGACATGACAAAGTACAGAACAGATATAGACAAGAACAACATAAGATATTACATTAAATTCTAAATAAAAATAACATAAAAATAAGTTATATTAAGTTGTGTATTGGAAAGACACCAAAAGACAACATAAATACTATTTACACACTATTCACACACTACCAGTCAAAAGTTTGGACACACCTACTCATTCAAGGGTTTTTCTTTATTTTTACTATTTTCTACATTGTAGAATAATAGTGAAGACATCAAAACTATGAAATAACACATATGGAATCATGTAGTAACCAAAAAAGTGTTAAATAAATCAAAATATATTTTATATTTGAGATTCTTCAAATAGCCACCCTTTGCCTTGATGACAGCTTTGCACACTCTTGGTATTCTCTCAACCAGCTTCACCTGGAATGCTTTTCCAACATTCTTGAAGGAGTTTCCACATATGCTGAGCACTTGATGGCTACTTTTCCTTCACTCTGTGGTCCGACTCATCCCAAACCATCTCAATTTGGTTGAGGTCGGGGGATTGTGGAGGCCAGGTCATCTGATGCAGCACTCCATCACTTTCCTTCTTGGTAAAATAGCCCTTACACCGCCTGGAGGTGTGTTGGGTCATTGTCCTGTTGAAAAACAAATGACAGTCCCACTAAGCCCAAACCAGATGGGATGGCGTATCGCTGCAGAATGCTGTGGTAGCCATGCTGGTTAAATGTGCCTTGAATTCTAAATATATCACAGACAGTGTCACCAGCAAAGCACCCCCACACCATAACACCTCCTCCTCCATGCTTTACGGTGGAAAATACACATGTGGAGATCATCCGTTCACCCACACCGCGTCTCACATAGACACAGCGGTTGGAACCAAAAATCTTCCACCGGTCTAATGTCCATTGCTCATGTTTCTTGGCCCAGGCAAGTATCTTCTTCTTATGGGTGTCCTTTAGTAGTGTTTCTTTGCAGCAATTCGACCATGAAGGCCTGATTCACATAGTCTCCTCTGAACAATTGATGTTGAGATGTGTCTGTTACTTGAACTCTGTGAAGCATTTATTTGGGCTGCAACTTCTGAGGCTGGTAACTCTAATGAACTTATCCTCTGCAGCAGAGGTAACTCATGGTCTTCCATTCCTGTGGCGGTCCTCATGAGAGCCAGTTTCATCATAGAGCTTGATGGTTTTTGCGACTGCACTTGAAGAAACTTTCAAAGTGCTTGACATTTTCCGGATTGACTGACCTTCATGTCTTAAAGTAATGATGGACTGTCGTTTCTCTTTGCTTATTTGAGCTGTTCTTGCCATAATATGGACTTGGTCTTTTACCAAATAGGGCTATCTTCTGTATACCCCCCCTACCTTGTCACAACACAACTGATTGGCTCAAACGCATTAAGAAGGAAAGAAATTACACAATTTAACTTTTAACAAGGCACACCTGTTAATTGAAATACATTCCAGGTGACTACCTCATGAAGCTGGTTGAGAGAATGCCAAGAGTGTGCAAAGCTGTCATCAAGGCAAAGGGTGGCTACTTTGAAGAATCTCAAATATAAAATATATTTCGATTTGTTTAACACTGCTTTGGTTACTACATGATTCCATATGTGTTATTTCATAGTTTTGATGTCTTCACTATTATTATACAATGTTGAAAATAGTTTTTAAAAAATAAGAAAAACCCTTGAATGAGTAGGTGTGTCCAAACTTTGGACTGGTACTGTATACATATTCATATTCTTATATACAGTACAGTTACATTTGATCTTTAGAAAGACGAGAGGCGCTGTGATACAATATGTTTTTTAAATCTGTTTTTTAAAGCTAAACTTGCTTTTTGCCTGAGTAACCTCTGGTGGCAGAGCATTCCACGATGGCATGGCTCTATACATAACTGAGCGACGCATTAAATCTGTTTTTTGGATTGGGTACCGCGAAGAAACCCATAGTGGCGTGTCTGGTGGGGTATGTACTGTATGTCTGATTGAAGTGTATGCAAATAGATTATTTAAGTGTTTAGGCATTTTCATCACACAAATGTTTCTTAAAAACACTAGAAGAGAAGTAGTCAATTTCTCCTCAACCCACAACCATGAAAGACTATCATACATGTTGTTGATGTTAGTTCTGTGTATGCAGTTAAGGGCAAGGCGTGCTGCTTTGTTTTGAGACAGCTTCAGATTTGCTAGGTCTTTCTTTCCTGCACCTGACCATATTACCGGACAGTAATCAAGATGGGACAAGATCAGAGCCTGAACAACTAGTACAGTTGACATTTGTGTCAAAAACGCTGAACAATGGTACAGGATAGTTGCTTGGCTTTGGAACATTCACAGTACATTTAAGGGACGTTATTGTCTTGGTATTTCATTACTTTAACAGAACACTATCCTAAAAGTTCAAACATGTTACATTTAATTAAATTTTTGGTAATGTTCTAGGAACGTTCTCCAACTGGTTTGACATTGGAAATGTTCTCAAATAGTTCTGAGAACGTTAAGAAACAACGTTCTTCTGTGGGAATTTCAGTACTTCAGAATAACGTTTCTTACAGGTTTCCTCATGGTCCTATTTAAAGTCCTGTTCTCAGAATGTTCAGAGACCGTTAAGAAACAACGTTCTTTTGTGGGAATTTCACAACTTCAGCATAACATTTTTTGCAGATTTCCTCATGGTTCTATTTAAAATAGTGTTCTCAGAACATTAAGAAAACTTTCCATAAAAACCACAAGAAAACATTAGTAACATTCAAAGAATGTTCTAATAATGTTTTTTTATAAACATATACATTCCATTCTCAGCATCAACAAAATTCACTCTATCCTCTATCTTGTTAAGTGTGTTCAGGTGTTTTGGCTGCACCCACTAATTGGCCACACCTGATCTTAATGAAATTAGGTCTGTTTGAATAGACTAAAAGGATCAGCTTTGTATGAGTTAAAAAAACATGGCATGCTAGCTCCATCCTGATGTGCAGTGGACTAATGGATAGAGAACCGAAGATCATAGGTTTGAATATCACTGAAGCCGTGCCACAATAAATAAATAAAATTAGCCTAATCTAGCAGTGTTATCAAAAGTCTTATTGAAACATTCAGTGAAGGTTTTAAGGAAGTTATTAAAAAAACTCAAAATAAACAATAATTTCCGTTCTCAGAGCGTTAAAAAAAACTCCCAGTAAAACGTTCAGGGAACCATAGTAAAATGTTCTCAGAACCTCCCTGCAACCTAAAAATGTATGTTCCCAGAACAGGTCAAATGTTCACTTACTTTCTCAGAACGTTTTAAAAACGTTCAGTTTTACTATTCAGGAAACGTATGGCTTCATTCCCAGAACCAATGGGAAACCAAAAACGTGGATTCCCATAACTTCCAAAGAACCAAATGTGCTAGCTGGGTAATGATAATGAACCGTATGCTCTCGATCATTAGAGGACGGATGGACAGGTTGGCTGGCCAGGGTTCTCCTACTGTGATGGAGCTGCACCAAAAATAGTCCTCCTCATCATAGAATTGGGCAGATGAAAATTTGATGAGGGACAGCGTGCTGCTGAAATATTCTGTTTGCCTTCATAAGGACACCCTCTTTTGTTTGGGCCCCTGGGGGCATGGGATCCATGTAGGCTGCCATGATATTTACGCCTGAGGTGCTGCTGGCAGTAGGATCCAACACTTAGAAGCCTTTCAAAGATCCCATCTCTACAAACATTGCTCGCTGCATAAAACCCAGATATTCCAGCCTTTTCCTAAGAGACAAATTGTCCGCTCAGTAACCTTTGAAAATACTGGCATCATTGGGGAAACAAACCGCTCTTCACTTCAAATGATGTTTTACTCCCTCAATTAAGCCCTTGTAAATGTACATTTCAATATTTCCCTCTACAAATAGAAACCTTTTTTATCTTCCTCTTGCTTTGCATCTTCAGCAATCTGGAGGATAGAGTTTCTGACAGTGAACTATGACGATAAAATACCTAAAATTATCCGTAACCTGCTGAGTGACAATGCAAAAGCTAGTCAGAGGATTACTTTTTTTATTCACAAATTGACACACTAGAAGCTCACAGTGTAAAATGGCTGTTTCCTCTCATTGGGTAATGACGATCCTACAGTAATAGACCCCCCCCCCCAAAAAAAAATATAGCAGAGCAGGGGGACTGGGGAGAGGGAGCGAGGGAGGGAGGATGCTGTTCTCCACTCATACAGAGCTTACTTCCTGAGATGACAGCATTAATTCCTCATGTTCCAACCCCCTGAAATGTTAATTTCATTAGCGGCATTAGGGTTGTACTGTAAGTGTTGGAGTGCCAGACGGCGAGCAGTGTTTTCTATTTTCATAATTCATCTGCAACCCAAAGCTGAGACCGACAGGGCAGAAAGCATGGACGGGTTAACTCTGTTATCATCCTAAGCCTGGGCAGAGCATCATTAGTCATACAATAAGCTACTCCCCTACAGGGAAACACAGAGAGAAAATAACTGGTGGAAAACTATGGTTCAGTACAGTATGCCTTGTGAACAGGCACACTGTCCTGATATACTGTTGGCCAACTATACATTCAGTGGGAGCAGACATCAATTCCTTAAAAGGCTTTCAAATGAAAGTTATACACAGACATAATAACACATAATGCATTTCACATACATTTTCTAGAACGGTCCGTTTCTGCAGACAGTCTTGAAAATGTTAGGAATACCAAGGAAAAGATTAATGACAAGAGCATGTGGCTCGATGGAAAATACTGATTGACAAAGCAACACAAAGTTCACAGGCAAAATCAAGTGCTGAGTCAGCGTGATTCCACAAAATGTTACTACACTCCGTGCCACTGTGTGAGTGTGTGCTATTTTGTGTCGTGCACAGGTGTCATCATGCCAGCCAGGTTTCGGCTCTATTGGCAGTATCCCTCAGACAAACATACTGTATGTGCACTAACTAAGTGACGCCTTGCAGTTTCCTCCAGAAGCATATCATTCTTGATAATCTTTTCAAAAGAAACCTTTTCTCAACATACAGGTACAGGATTGGATGGCAGGTAGAAGAGGATGCTATCGAGAGAGAAAGAAAGAAAGAGCTGAATCAGAACATCATGAAAAGTAATGTAATGTACTGGCTGAATACTGACTACACTCATCCCCTCATTAATTGCTGCAGGACTTAGCAGAAAGATGAGGAAGACCAGAAAACAGAAGAATCTGATGAAGAGGACTTCCCACTCAATTAACAGTCCTGTGGGTTTTGATTCAGTGCTACCAACAACACATACTGAAACATACCAGTAATGATATATGATGTACTGTATATAATTACTTGTACAATGCAAGGGCAGGCATCCATTCCCTTGTAGTTTGCTGACTCCAGACAGGGCGCGACTGATCATTTGACCTCGCTCTCACTGAAGCTAAGGCCCATTGCTGGATGTTTGACAGACAGCTCTGATTGTGATGGCATACGTTTTTTTTTAGAAGCAAACTCACAAGTCTCATGAGAGTTGTTTAAGTGGCCTTCTACCCTCACTCCCACCCTGCAACCCTTACATTCATAATGCCTTTCCTCATGCTACTGCTCCACAGCACACGATTCCGCTCTAGAAGCACGAGCTGCTCCCAAAACTAGGCCAAATCCTACATCATGCACAAGGAATTGCAGACCAAAGCAAAAACGAACAGAAAGACTGTAGCCTATAGACACAGTAGCAGCAGTGCATTAACTTAATATCTACCCTTGCCTTACCCAAGACAAGAGAGTTGTGCTGAGGTCATACTGACATTTGTTCTTCCGTGCTCTACAGAGATTTACGTCATATTACATTTACGTCATTTAGCAGACGCTCTTATCCAGAGCGACTTACAAATTGGTGCATTCACCTTATGATAGCCAGTGGGACAACCACTTAATTTTTAATTTTTAGACTATATTTTTAATTTTCATTTGTTTTATATATACAGTGAGGGAAAAAAGTATTTGATCCCCTGCTGATTTTGTACGTTTTCCCACTGACAAAGAAATTATCAGTCTATAATTTTAATGGTAGGTTTATTTGAACAGTGAGAGACAGAATAACAACAAAAAAATCAAGAAAAACGCATGTCAAAAATGTTATAAATTGATTTGCATTTTAATGATGGAAATAAGTATTTGACCCCTCTGCAAAACATGACTTAGTACACGGTGGCAAAACCCTTGTTGGCAATCACAGAGGTCAGACGTTTCTTGTAGTTGGCCACCAGGTTTGCACACATCTCAGGAGGGATTTTGTCCTTAAAGAGGTAGGGTTTCAAGTGTCTCCGGAAGGTGGTCAGTGACTCCGCTGTCCTGGCGTCGTGAGGGAGCTTGTTCCACCATTGGGGTGCCAGAGCAGCGAACAGTTTTGACTGGGCTGAGCGGGAACTGTGCTTCCGCAGAGGTAGGGGGACCAGCAGGCCAGAGGTGGAAGAACGCAATCTATCCAGAGTGTGCCCTCAGTTGAGTCAGTTCCAGATACACGTGTCCTTTTTACCCCGCTCAAATAATGACCTTACAAAGGCATAGGCAGGTAAAATAATGGTCTCAGAGACCAGCCCCTTGTCACAGTGACAGTGAAAGGATATATCCCATAATACTTTTCACATCTGTGATTGGACAGGCCCCTAAGGCTGGGAGGGTCACTGCTGTCACTGTCAGGTGTGACAGACTGTCGTCTTAGGGACAGACTCTCTCTGGGCTCCTCGTAACTTTACCCACCCTGTCTCCTTCACAGCTCAAATCCCTCCACAGTCACAACACAGCGCAGCAACACCAGCAATGGAGAAAAGCCTCTCTGAGCTCCATACTGTACACGAGCCTGAGAGGACACTGTTTGACACTGTCTGGATGTGATGCCAACTGGACTGTCTGTGTGGATATGAATGATAGACTGGAAAACTCTCTCCAATGGTAGAGTTCTCATTCCAACACTGCTAAACACAGTTAACAAAGTCATGCATGTGTTCTATATATTACTATATTATTAACAGCCATTGTGGGCTGGGGTGGTGCATGTTTAGAGGTGGTTGGATCGGGAGGAGCTGGAGAGAAATATAGTGCCTTCTCTGTCTGTCCTATTGGTCTCTCCCATAATCCACTTACTTCCTACGAACTTACCATCTGGATAATTGTATATATTTTTTTACATGGAGCTGTTTTCCAACGGGAGAGGAAGCAGGCGATTTAAAGGGAGAGAGGTCAAAATGTCACTGTCAGCTCTGCCCACAGGATCCTTATTGTGGAAAAGATTTATCATGTTAGCACGCAGAGGTATTCCGCCACACTTATATAATCAGGTTGCCCATGTGTCTCCCTAGTCCCAGCCCAAGGAAATCCCCTGTTCCACAGTCACTTAGTTAGACTGTGTGGAAGGATGATCAGGCCTAACATCATACTATAGGACATTCTCACTACCCAGGTTTTGGAGAAAAAAATGAACAGAAACCCAGCAGGCAAACGTTGGTGCCTGGAACCCTAACTTGAGAAAAGCCTGTGAAACTCAAACTTTTGTGGAAAATGGTTCAATATAATAATAATTGTTAGTGTCAAGGTCCTTTTCCCCACTGTGAAGGGTGCCGAAACAAGACCAAAGTTTACACATAGCCCAGGCAGATGAAGACAGCATTAGTGGGGCCTCTGTCTGTCTGACACTGTGGTCTCTGCTGACAGCTTGACGTCTCCTATCATTGTGTAATAGAGGAAGGTCAGACGAATGATGGCTATGCCAATAAATTACACCCAACAACTGGAGCCATCTGATAATACTGTAGGCACCAGGGTCACTCTCACACTAACCTAACGTAGCAGGCGTAAAATAAACGCCTGAAACTAGATCCCCCTATTCTTGACCAGAATTTTAAAAAAATGTCGGGGGAGGTTATCTTCCGCACTGTTCAACCAATCCAGTAAATGTGGGAGGAGTTAAGATGGAGAGTCGCCTTGTTAACGTCCAAAAGTGGAAGTCGTGTCACATGCTCTCTTTCCATTTCCCCTGAAAACCGGAACATCCAGTTGTTAGGGACTGGACAGTGGTCACTCTCACCCCAATCCACCTATCAATGACAGCTTCTGTCACGACTTCGGCCGAGGCTGCCTCCCCTCCTTGTTCGGGCAGGCTTCGGCGTTCGTCATCACCGGCTTACTAACCACTGCCGCCCCAATCATCATCACATTTGTCTTGTCTTGTCAATCACACACACCTGGTTCTAATCCCCTCATTAGTCTGTGTATAAGTGTTCCCTCTGCCCCCTTGTCCTTGTGGGTGATTGTTAGTTGTGAGAGTAGTATAGCTCGGTGGAGCAACTCGTACATTTTGTTGCCAGGGTAGATTTTCCCCTGTGCCTATGTATTATTGGATTCTACCGTTACAGTGTATTTGCCAGGGATGAGAGTTTCCCCTGTGCCTGTTTCGTTGATCGCTATTTGAGCGCATTTGTGTGTCAACAAAGGAATAAACTCTGTATTTGGTGATTACCCTCCTGTGCCTGACTCCTTTCATCACACTCATCACAGAATCACCCACCCGTCATGGACTCAGCAGGAGAAGGGCGCATGCCTGGAGTCGTGGCACGGGTCGAAGAGCATTCCACGATGCTGGCCAGTTTGGGGGAAGCGATGGATCAGGTTCTTCAGGTCGTCCAATGCCTGGAGAGGAGAGGACCCGATCTGTCGAGACCAGCTGGCCAACCGGATCC
The DNA here is from genome assembly GCF_964263955.1 of Coregonus lavaretus. NCBI lineage: Eukaryota > Metazoa > Chordata > Actinopteri > Salmoniformes > Salmonidae > Coregonus > Coregonus lavaretus. The sequence continues at coordinate 13,438,492 of NC_140001.1, forward strand.
AGCCACCTACACCCCAGCACCCGGAGGGATCCAGATATCCCGACCACGGGCGTTTGATGGGACAGCGGCGCTGTGCCAGGGATTCCTCCTCCAAATGGAGCTGTACTTCTCCAGCATCAGGCCGGCGCCATCGGAGCGGGAGAAGGTGTCCGTCCTCGTTTCCTGCCTCTGTGGGAAAGCCCTGGAGTGGGCCAACGCGGTGTGGAACGAAGGAGGAGCCGTGTTGGAGGACTACGGGGAGTTCGTTCGCCTCTTTCGGGCGGTCTTCGATCACCCGCCTGAGGTTCGAGAGGCGGGCGAGCGGCTGGTCCACCTGAGGCAGGGGACGAGGACCGCGCAGGACTTCGCTTTGGAGTTTCAGACGCTGGCAGCGGGGTCTGGGTGGAACAAGCAGGCCCTGATCGACCATTTCTGGTGCCATCTGTGGGAGGACGTCCGACGGGAGCTAGCCTGCCGGGACACCATGTTGACCTTCAATAAACTGGTGGACATGGCCATTCGTTTGGACAACCTGGTGGCAGCCTGAAGACGTCCTGGTAGGGGTCTGCCCGTTTCCACCCCGGACGACTCGGATCCCGACCCGATGGAGCTGGGTGGAGCCGCCGGCCGAGAGAGCGGAGGAGGACAGCGACAGTGCCACTCTGGTGGCACGAAGGGACAGTACACCACACGTCGTAGTCAACGTTCTTTTGGGCCTGGAGGCGGCAGGCAGGGCACTCACGCATCACCCCAGGTATCGAACACCTACACTTGTTCAGAGCCCTCTGCTGCGCACTGTACCCTACGTATCCACTTTCCCGATCACATGGTAGTTCCCCCAGTGTAAGGCGCTAGTCGATTCAGGCGCAGCTGGGAACTTTATGGACAGGGCATTCGCACGCCGTCAAGGCATTTCATTGGTTCCCCTATCCATTCCACTCCCCATCAGAGCACTCGATTGTCGACCATTAGGGTCCGGGTTTGTTACGGAAGTCACTATACCAGTCACCATGATCACCCAGGAGACACGTTGTGAGCAGGTTATTTTTTCGATTATTGAGTCTCCTGCTTTCCCTGTGGTATTAGGTATCCATTGGCTAGCACTCCACAACCCCACCTTCTCATGGCCGCACAGGGCTCTCACGGGGTGGTCGCGAGAGTGTCAGGGTAGGTGTCTAAATGTTTCCGTTGGTGCAACCACGGTGGAAAGTCCAGACGGTACCTCCACCGTGCGCATTCCCCCCGAATACCTCGATTTGGCGCACGTGTTTTCTAAGACGCGTGCGACTAAATTACCACCTCATCGGGCGGGGGATTGCGCAATAAACCTTCGGGTAGACGCTGTACCTCCCAGGAGTCATGTGTACCCCCTGTCGCAGGCTGAAACGGAGGCTATGGAAACATACGTCTCCGAGTCCCTGGGCCAGGGGTATATACATCCCTCCACTTCACCCGCCTCCTCGAGTTTCTTCTTTGTGAAGAAGAAAGACGGCGGTCTGCGCCCGTGCATTGATTATCGATCACTGAACAAGGAGAAGATTAGATTTAGTTATCCTCTCCCCCTCATTACTTCAGTGATTGAGTCAATGCATGGGGCGCGCTTCTTCACTAAGCTAGATCTCAGGAGTGCACACAACCTGGTGCGTGTTCGGGAGGTGGATGAGTGGACGACAGCATTCAGCACAACCACGGGGCATTATGAATACCTGGTGATGCCCTACAGTTTGATGAATGCTCCATCCGTCTTCCAGTCCTTTGTGAACGAGGTGTTTCGGGACATGCTTGGTCGCGGTGTAGTGGTCTACATCGATGACATCCTGGTGTATTCCGCTACTCGTGCCAAGCATGTGTCCCTGGTTCACAAAGTGCTGGCCCGACTGTTGGAAAATGACCTTTATGCCAAGGCAGAGAAGTGTATGTTTTTCCAGCAGTCTGTCTCCTTCCTCGGATACCACATTACCACCTCAGGTGTGGAGATGGAGGGAGATCGCATTTCAGCCGTGAGTAATTGGCCGACTCCAACCACGGTTAAGGAGGTGCAGTGCTTCCTTGGCTTTGCCAACTACTATCGGAGGTTTATCCGGGGCTTTGGCAAGGTCACAGCTCCCATTACATCCCTGTTGAAGGGTGGGCCGTCCCGGCTCCGCTGGTCTGCTGAGGCTGACCTGGCCTTCAGGAGACTGCAGGGTCTGTTCACCTCAGCTCCGGTACTGGCCCACCCCGATCCATCACTACCGTTCGTGGTGGAGGTGGATGCGTCCGAGCTAGGGATAGGCACTGTCCTGTCCCAATGCTCGGGCACGCCACCCAAGCTCCGCCCCTGTGCCTTCTTCTCTAAGAAGCTCAGCCCGGCGGAGCAGAACTCTGTCCGCTCCATCCTGGATTCGAGGTGTCGGGTGGGGGGCCTTCAGTACCTTGTGGAGTGGGAGGGGTACGGTCCGGTGGAACGGTGCTGGGTCCCGGTGAGGGATATCCTCGATCCCTCCCTGAGGGATTTCCACCGTCACCATCCGGCTCGCCCTGCTCCGCGTCCTCCTGGCCGTCCCGAAGCCGGGGTTGGTGCGCTGCTGGAGCTGCACGTCAAGGGGGGGTACTGTCACGACTTCGGCCGAGGCTGCCTCCCCTCCTTGTTCGGGCAGGCTTCGGCGTTCGTCGTCACCGGCTTACTAACCACTGCCGCCCCAATCATCATCACATTTGTCTTGTCTTGTCAATCACACACACCTGGTTCTAATCCCCTCATTAGTCTGTGTATAAGTGTTCCCTCTGCCCCCTTGTCCTTGTGGGTGATTGTTAGTTGTGAGAGTAGTATAGCTCGGTGGAGCTACTCGTACATTTTGTTGCCAGGGTAGATTTTCCCCTGTGCCTATGTATTATTGGATTCTACCATTACAGTGTATTTGCCGGGGATGAGAGTTTCCCCTGTGCCTGTTTCGTTGATCGCTATTTGAGCGCATATGTGTGTCAACGAAGGAATAAACTCTGTATTCGGTGATTACCCTCCTGCGCCTGACTCCTTTCATCACACTCATCACAGCTTCCCTATTTTCACCCCTTATTTAATTTTTTCCTGATTGTCAAAATATGATTAATTTAGACAGTGTTTATATAATACAAACCAAGGGTTTTCAAATGCCTTCTGGACACAAATAGGCTTCCCACCATAATGATTTTGTACCCGGCCAACTCAACTTCATCCACACCAGCTGGTGATTATTTAGATGTTGCCATATCAGGCTTGTGTGTGTGCGGTTTAGTCGTTTTCTAAGCAGACAGATTCACTTCAGGCTGTGGGAAATAATGATCCCACGCACGCTGAGTGACCAGAGTGAAGGTCCGAGAATGGTCTCCTTATTTTCTTCTTGTTCTATCCTTCTTTTAACAGGTTCACAGACAGAATGGGAGAACAGATGCATCTGGTTTTCTCTAGTCTGCTGTTTCTCAAAATAATTTGTGCCAGGGAAGGGACAGGCAAGCTACGGTCCTTCCTCCTTGAGGCCGCTTCAAACTAGCACTTGGAGGAGAGGAAGGAGGAAGGAGGGAGGAGCAGGGGCAGGGGGAGGAGAGGAGGAGGAGGAGGAGGAGGAGGAAGAGGAGGAAGAGGGGGTGGAGAAGGAGAAGGAGCAGGGGGAGGAGAGGAGGAAGGGGAATGTGAGGAGGAGGAGGAGGAGGAAGAGGGGGTGGAGAAGGAGAAGGAGGAGGAGCAGGGGGAGGAGAGGAGGAAGGGGAATGTGAGGAGGAGGAGGAGGAGGAAGAGGAGGAAGAGGGGGTGGAGAAGGAGAAGGAGCAGGGGCAGGGGGAGGAGAGGAGGAAGGGGAATGAGAGGAGGAGGAGGAGGAAGAGGAGGAAGAGGGGGTGGAGAAGGAGAAGGAGCAGGAGCAGGAGCAGGGGGAGGAGAGGAGGAAGGGGAATGTGAGGAGGAGGAGGAGGAGGAGGAGGAGGAGGAGGAGGAGGAGGAAGAGGGGGTGGAGAAGGAGAAGGAGCAGGAGCAGGGGAAGGAGAGTAGGAAGGGGAATGTGAGGAGGAGGAGGAGGAGGAGGAGGAGGAGGAGGAAGAAGAGGAGGAGGAGGAGGAAGAGGGGGTGGAGAAGGAGAAGGAGCAGGAGAGGAGAGGAGGAAGGGGAATGTGAGGAGGAGGAGGAGGAGGAGGAGGAAGAGGGAGTGGAGAAGGAGAAGGAGCAGGTGGAGGAGAGGAGGAAGGGGAATGTGAGGAGGAGGAGGAGGAGGAGGAGGAGGAGGAGGAGGAGGGGGAGGGGGTGGAGTAGGAGGACGGGGAGGAGAGAAGGGGAAGAGGAGGTGGAGGAGGAGGAGAAGAGGGAGACGAGTAGAGAAAAGGGGGAGTAGGAGGAGGAGGAGAAGGAGGCAGTTCCGTCCCTGTGCTGATGGGCCTGATGTCATTACAGAGCCCTGGGCCTCCTCCATCTCTGTGTGCAGTCCATTTAGGGAGGCACACACACACACGGGCCATCAGGGAGGCCGTCCAATCCCTTTCATTTAAACACTGCAAGCACTTCTCAATACTGAGGGATGAACAAAATATCCAAGAAGGATTTTCCGGTGGGTATTAGCTTAACATTTCCCTATTCCCTGATCATTATAAACCAGTGAACATCAGTCATGGGCTCTTTACCTTATCTCTATGTGTCCATTTGACCGCTCAACTTCTCCTACCCCCATCCCCAACCCGCTTTAAAAACAATTTGCTCTTTTACGTACAGGAATAACTATTGATTGACGGCTTGTATTACCGGAGGTTTGGGCAATGCAATGATGCCTGGAGGGGCTAATTCATTCATTTTTATCAATATTTATATTAGCGAAGGTTACTGAATTTAGCACCAAGATTGGATTGCTATAGATCTGACTGTCAGCAGAAAGAGTGACCGTTTCTTTGGCAGTATCAAGCCGGTTTGTGTTTCAGACAATTTCCTGCACAGCTCCTCATCAGAAACCAAAACCTTGGCCACTCTTTCCTTCTGGACTATTGTATACAGTGTACACTGTACAGTATAACATTAGGACTGTGCATTTTGTAATTTGACTGCAAAAAAAGACCCTGACTCAAATATATTTGCAAGAGATATTGTCCAATAAGGCAAAGAAAAGTAGGGGTGTGTGTATTTACCTGGCTGGTACATCTATGTTGGAGACAGCGTAGAAGTATTTGAGGAGGTTGTCTCTCTGGAAGTAGGTTCCCCCCAGGGCCGGCCTCAGCAGCCTCAGTCTCAGGTTGGTGAAGGTGAAGAAGTCCCTCAGGCCCTTCATACTCTCCATGCGTGTGTACAGGCTGTCCATGTTGAGCAGCTTGGGCCCTGCGAAGATAGCAAAGCGTGCCATCACCTCAAAGCGCAGCACCTTCTCGTTCTTGGAGCCCACCCAGCGAGAGTACTGCTCGGTACAGATGACCCGAGTCACATTTGTTGCTGACAGGTCCTGCACCCGCTTGGCGGGCATGCCGAAGGCGTCCATGCAGTCGTCAGCGTAGAACTGGTAGGGCTGCCAGGTGCGCCCTTTGTCCAGGGACTTGTCCAGCACCATGATGGTGGGGCGGCCATACTCAAAGGTGACCTGGATGTCGTCGGTCAGCTCCAGGCTCTTGTTCCAGGCCAGGGAGATGTTGGCCAGCAGGGGCTCCGGGAAGCGTCTCCACGTCACCGTCTGCCAGTAGGTGATGAGGCCGCTGGTCTCACGGTCCTGCATCAGCTGGGGAGGGTGAGCCAGGTCCGGGTTGGAGGCGTCACACTCGTCACTACACAGGTACGGGTTCTCCTGAAAGAGGGACGGGGGAAAAGACAACTGGTCAGTGTTGGACAACACTGTTCTACTCCCTTCCCCTTTAGAATATAGTACACATTTACTATCTCACCATTTTATAACATTCTAAATCCATACTGAGTGAGTTTTTAGTTAATTCAGCATAGAGTCTATGAATTATACACTGAGAAAAAAGGGTTCCAAAAGCATTCTTCAGCTGTCCCCATAGGATAACCCTTTTTGGCCCCAAGTAGAAACCTTTTGGGTTCCATGTAGAACCGTCTGTGGAAAGGCTTCTACATGGAACCAAAAAGGGTTCTACCTTGAACCAAAATTGTTCTACCTGTAACCAAATAGGGTTCTTCAAAGGGTTTTCCTATGGGGACAGCCGAAGAACCCTTTTAGGTTCTAGATAGCACCTTTTTTTTAAGAGTGTAGGAATTACTCCCTAAAGGTTCCCACCAGCTCAAAGTACGCAAATGATGTTTTTGTAGTATTTATTGGTTCTTTGGAAGCCTTTGCTAATGAGAAACAAGTCAGATAAAATAAAAGTAACATTTGTATTATCTTATACAGGCTACTTCCCCCCAACAAATAAACCGAAACAACCTGGAAACAACAGATTTTCCAAAACAATCTGGCCAACCTTTTTAATAGATCCCCCAGAGACCATGTTTGTGTGCTTGTCCCAACATGTTAACACGCTCAGCATATGTCTCCATTAAACACTTTGTGGGCTCTGTTTGGTGGATATCCATCTGGGGATTCCTGCATACAGGGCAATCATTGCCTCTGGTTTTAACGGTACTCATAGTGTTTCCATTTAATAAAATGACATCATCACTCAAAAAAACATCAGAAAGACTAATGAGATGCGTTGCATACCTAAATGTCCGAAAAGATATAGCTTCAACAGTGTTGAGGTGTAACACTGTTCGACTGACACAGATGGATTACACACTGAATGGATTAACAAGGGGGGTTGCCTGCTATATGGTCATCCCTGACCTCTAAATCCCAGTGTCAATACGTCACATAGGTCTGCCTGAGTGCAAACTGTCACACTCTTGTCACCAACAGTCATCCTCACCCACACGGCTTCCAGGCCTGGGTTCAAATACTATTTGAATTTGTATTTGTATTTATTATGGATCCCCATTAGCTGCTGCCAGCAAAAATTAAGGCAGTAATATACATTATAATAAAAATGTTAAACATTAAAATACATTTTACAACAGGTTTCACAATACATTAAGTGTGTGCAAATCATCTCAAATACTGTATTTGTGCTTGATTGAGCTTGCCTGTTGCAATTGAACCAATAGAACATTCAAAAAAAATCCTAAACCCCAGCTTCCTCGAACTCCAGGCAGGCAGGTGTCGTGGAAATTCTAATCAAGTGAGAGACTTTGTCATTTCTTCAAACAATCAATCTTTATTTGATATCGTTGAGAGCCCTGCAATAATGAGGCTGGTCGACCCCACACTCTTGAGTGTTGGGCAGAGAGCTCTGACATACAGAAACAAACAGAGGTCTTATATAGTAGACCTATAAATGCTTAGTCATGGCTGGTTCCACCACAACTGTCTCAATGTGTCTAACCAACAGATATCTAATGGATGAGGTGGCCAAATATTCGGAGTCCTCTGTGTTCTCCTACAAGTTCTAAGAACTGTTTGTTTTTAGAATAGAGGATAACGAGAGTTTCAGAGTACAGAGGGTGGGGGTAAGAACACGAGATGTGCACAGCCGTGGTGAATTAGGTAAAGAGTTGTGTGAAAACAGCAACTTACACAACCAGAGTAACAGGATTGTACGCACCTTTCATTTATATTAAACTTAAAGTAATGCTAATACAAATGTTTCTCTCACACAGGCAAAAAAACTCAAAAAAGTTTGTATTAGATAGATTTCAAATATACTGAACAAAAATATAAACGCAACATGTAAAGTGTTGGTCCCATGTTTCATGAGCTGAAATAAAAGATCCCAGAAATTTTCCATACGCACAAAAAACGTATTTCTCTCAAATTTTGTGCACAAATTTGTTTACATCCCTGTTAGTGAGCATTTATCCTTTGCCAAGATAATCCATCCATCTGACAGGTGTGGCATATCAAGAAACTGATTAAACATCATGATAATTACACAGGTGCACCTTGTGCTGGGGACAATAAAAGGCCACTCTAAAATGTGCAGTTTTGTCACACAACACAATGCCACAGATGTCTCAAGATTTGAGGGAGCGTGCAATTGGCATGCTGACTGCAGGAATGTGCACCAGAGCTGTTGCCAGATAATTTAATGTTCATTTCTCTACCATATGCCGCCTCCAACGTCATTTTACAGAATTTGGCAGTGTGTCCAACCGGCCTCACAACCGCAGACCACGTGTAACCACACCAGCCCAGGACCTCCACATCCGGCTTCTTCACCTGCGGGATCGTCTGAGATGAGCCACCCGGACAGCTGATGAAACTATGGGTTTGCAAACTAAAGAATTTCTGCGCAAACTGTCAGAAACCGTCTCAGGGAAGCTCACCTGGGTCTTGACTTGACTGCAGTTCAGCGTCGTAACCGACTTCAGTAAGCAAAAGCTCACCTTTGGTGGCCACTGGCACGCTGGAGAAGTGTGCTCTTCACAGATTAATCCCCATGTCGCAAGGATCTGTACACAATTCCTGTAAGCTAAAAATGTCCCAGTTCTTCAATGGCCTGCATACTCACCAGACATATCACCCATTGAGCATGTTTGGGATGCTCTGGATCGACGTGTACGACAGCGTGTTCCAGTTCCCACCAATATCCAGCAACTTTGCACAGCCATTGAAGAGGAGTGGGACAACGTTTCACAGGCCACAATCAACAGCATGATCAACTCTATGCGAAGGAGATGTGTCGCTTTGCATGAGGCAAATGGTGGTCATACCAGATACTGACTGGTTTATATTTTTGTTCAGTGTAGTATTTCAACCTAGGTCTGATGGCTTCAAGTGATGTGGCTAGAGTACTGTAAAACCTCAACCACAGCTTTTTTGAATGCGTGTGTGAGTATGAAAGTGCATGTGTGTTTGCGTCGTTGTATGCATGCCAGTTTATAGGATTATTGCCTGCTTACACAGGATAGTGCTACATTCTTCCCCCTGTATGTTCATGGCGTTATGAGAACCACACACAACAGGTGCACAGCTTCCTCTACCTTCAGCCCACAATGCTAGCCTCCCTCTGAAGAGCACACAAATCCAGTCCAACTGCTACACCAGGTAGCTTTCTCCACTAAACCGCTCCAGCAATTATCCACACAGGATTCCTGTCACAGTTAAAGAGAAGCTCAGCGCTAAGCAGACTGTTCGCCCACTTCTCAGTGACAGCCGTGGGGAATTCTGTCAACAAACCCAGAATGGATCGCTCTCTCTCTCACACACACACACACACACAAACTGGAGATGATCGTGCACCTCAATCCCCTTTCAATGACCAACGGGTCTCGTGTTTTTGAGACAATCCAACGTTCTATCTATTCTGATAACAGAGGGGTTTCTCTCTCTGCTAGAGTGGAAGCCCTCCACTGATCCCCCCTTTAAGCTGTAGTCTAATAGCATTGGTAAGGCACTACGGCAGCTCCGTTGATGAGGTTCAGACTGTGTGTGACCAAGGATCACTGACCTCTGACCTACCCTGAAGATTACCTCATCAGTTTGTTTACACAGTCAGAGGCCAGTCGACATTATTAAGCCCAATCACAGTCAGCCAGTCGACATTGTTAAGTCCAATCACAGTCAGCCAGTCGACATTGTTAAGTCCAATCACAGTCAGCCAGTCGACATTGTTAAGACATTGTTAAGAAATGGTCTTTAAGTCCAATCCGAGGGACATCTGTGGAACTGCACTGACCGAAATAGAAGAGAAGAGAAGAGAAGAGAAGAGAAGAGGAGAGGAGAGGAGAGGAGAGCCCAGAGATTTGGACAGGACCACAGTCCACAAACATGCCCAACTACATTGGTGTGGATGGAGAGCCATGTACTGTATGGGATGCTAGTGTTTAGCACTGCTATTTACCCACCTGGAGAGATGTGTCACCACTCTTCTCTTGCTTGACTTAATTACAGTGAAGGAAGCTCCCACAAGAGGGCTGCTGATATAACAGCTGGGAAACAGCAGCCTAATTATACCAGAGAGAAAAGACCCTCACCCTTCCCAGAATGGACCACAGCCTACTGTCTTTTAATCTACGCACTCACACACACACACACACACACACACACACACACACACACACACTGTATAATGTTCACAGCACTGTAAAAGGGCTGTTCAAAATCGGAATGTAATCAATTAAAAACCATATTTTTTTCATGTTGGTTTCCTAAAAATCTTGTAATCCCCTGAAAGGTGAAAGTAGATGATTACCACACTAACAACTTAATTTGAGAATCCCCCAAGACCTCCAGTGGCATGAAAACAGGCAGATGGAGATTATTGCATGTGGTCATAGCCAAATGGGATGAAATCTTTCCCCTTTGGGAGCACAGGAGGGGGGCTGAAGCTGCTAGGACAAAACTGGCCAAAGCTGCACGTTTGTGACATTACAGTACCTCTCTACCGGTAGGATAAATACACTGTGTTGACATATCTAATCTGAACAGTTCTCATTACACACTGCAAATAGTGTACCAAATTGAATTCCTTTCTATAGTGCACTCCACTGCTGTGTTGTAACCTGCAATGCTATTTTTAGTTACGGATGTTTTTGCATTCTAAAATGTACAACTGCAATCTAGGGCATTTCTGTTGATAAATAATAATTTGAGCTCATAGGATTGAGAGTGGCAGTGATGCTTCACTTCACATATGGACACTGTCTGTCTCCTCTCTTTGTCTTTCAATGTGTGTATAATTACATCAGAAGTGGGTCGGATTTTGGTGTTTTGCTTAGCTCCCTCCCTCCCTCATTCCCTCCATTCTAATTCCCTCCCTCCCTCCCTCTCTCAGTATTACTTTACCTCTTTCCTCCTCTCATTAAGCAATGCTACATACAGAGTCTGTTCTCTTCCCAGCATCAGCTAACATCATGCATGGGGGGGGGGGGGGGGGGGGGGCAAAGCACTGAGTAAAAATGCAACGGCATCTCCTGTGGGCCTACATTGACAGATACAGTGTTTGCTCTAAATCATTCATGGGCTGGGAAACTTTTCCAAGGAAAGCCAACATACTCAATAGGGGGATGGCTTATTCTAATCAATGAAGTTGCTTTCCAAAAGGTTGTCAATTGAGTGCACTCAATATCTAAAGTACATAATATGTCATTTATGTAGGCTACAATCTGCAACGCATAGGCTGTGTTGATTCAGAGGAGTTGGGTTAAATGCGGAAGACACATTTCAATTGAATGCATTCAGTTGTACAACTGACTAGATATCCCCCTTTCCCTTTCGCTTCACACAGCCACCCTGAAAACCCAGATCTGATTTTCTTTCTAAACTAAACTAAAATATAAACGCAACATGCAACAATTTCAAAGATTTTACTGAGTGACAGTTCATATAATGAAATCAGTCAATTGAAATGAATTAATTAGGCCCTAATCTATAGATTTCATATGACTGGGAATACAGATAAGAATCTGTTGGTCACAGATACTGTAGAAAAGGCTCATGTTTCAGACAATTTTTAGTTAACTGTCCCTTTAACGTAACATTTTAGTTAACTGTCCCTTTAATGTAACTTTTTTGTTAACTGTCCCTTTAATTGCAGGCGCCTCTGAGCCACAGAGATGTGCCTGCCCATACCATAACTCCACCATGGGGCAGTCTGTTCACAACATTGACATCAGCAAACCGCTCGCCCTCACGACACTGTCTGCCATCTGCCCGGTACAGTTGAAACCGGAGTTCATCTGTGAAGAGCACACTTCTCAAGCGTGCCAATGGCCATCGAAGGTGAGCATTTGCCCACTGAAGTCGGCTACGACGCCGAACTGCAGTCAAGTCAAGACCCAGGTGAGGAGGACGAGCACGCAGGTGAGCTTCCCTGAGACGGTTTCTGACAGTTTGTGCAGAAATTCTTCAGTTGTGCAAACCCACAGTTTTATCAGCTATCCGGGTGGCTCGTCTCAGACGATCCCGCAGGTGAAGAAGCCGGATGTGGAGGTCCTGGCTTAGCGTGGTTACACGTGGTCTGCGGTTGTGAGGCCGGTTGGACGTACTGCCAAATTCTCTCAAATGACGTTGGAGGCGGCTTATGGTAGAGAAATGAACATTAAATTCTCAGGCAACAGCTCTGGTGGACATTCCTGCAGTCAGCATGCCAATCGCACGCTCCCTCAAATTTGAGACATCTGTGGCATTGTGTTGAGTGACAAAACTGCACATTTTAGATTGGCCTTTTATTGTCCCCAGCACAAGGTGCACCTGTGTAATGATCATGGTGTTCAATCAGCTTCTTGATATGCCACACCTGTCAGGTGGATGGATTATCTTGGCAAAGGAGAAATTCTCACTTACAGGGATGTAAACAGATTTGTGCACAACATTTTAGAGAAATAAGCTTTTTGTGCATATGGAACATTTCTGGAATCTTGTATATCCAATATTTTTTTCTGACTGTCCACACTCAGTTTTACAAGTGACACATATTCTCATTCACACTGATGTAGCCTCTGCAGTAGCACACAGATGCAATGCTCATTTCCTGTCGCTGTTCCTTAACATTTTGGGGTGGTTGTCATGGCAGGTCATGTGTGTAACGGCAGGTCATGTGCACATATTTTTTTAAACACGTCAGAGCCAAAAAATCTGATCTGAATGTCCAGACAGAGGTCACATATGGAGGATCGGGTTTGCATCAGGATTCAGATCCACATATGGAAGTGGTATAAATCGAAGTCAAAAGATCTGATTCCATGTGTTTTTTTGCTCTTTACACATTAGGGAACAGATCAGATAGGTATCAGATATGCAAATAATTGGCAAAAGATCTGAATTGGGCTGCCTGTGTAAATGTAGCCTAGCTGTATGGGATGTTTACCTTTCCATAAGTTAAATGGTCAGTGGTCAGACCACTGGAGGAACGGTCATTTACCAACGGGCTTCTTGCCATAGAAGCACACTGACGCTAAGTCTTCATTCTTCAACAGCACAGTCAACAGCAGTCCACTTTACGTCTCATAAAATGTTCATGACTACTTTGGGGCTAAAGAGAAGCTAAGAAGTCTTTCACTTTAGTCAATGTTCATTAACAATCAGATTGGTGCTACCGGTAGTAGGCTTATGGCAACAACCACACCACCCTGCCGCATCTCTGGCTTCCGTTTGAAGCTAAGCAGGGTTGGGCCTGGATAGGGCTTGGAAGAGAGACTGCCTCAAAATCAAGTTGCTGCTGGAGTTGATGTTAGAGGGCCTGTTGGGGGGTGTAAGGAGATCCAATTGCCCCGCGGGGTAGTGATGAGAATACTACCAACCCTGCAAAAGGTGCCTTCCTTTGGATGACACTTAAAATCTGACTGTCTGTCTGGACTCCCTGTGGCCTCTAAAGATCCTGTATCAATCATGTTAAGAGACAGGGTGTTAGGCTCGATGTTGCAACCTGGCTCATGTTTTCATGGCTATCTCTAATTATCCCCCTTTCAATTTGGCACAATCCATCCAAACCTCTCCACTACCACAGCCAATCCTGGGTTTGCAATCTGGCACAAAGAAAGCTGCTGTGAGCATTAACCAGGTGGATGCTACATATTGTATTAGTGTTAGTGACTTGTCACTAAACACAAAGACAGATGCTCAAATCAGAGTGAGTGAGTATATGGCTATATAACAATTGATCACCAGAAGTTGCAGATAACATAGTATCAAAGTGTACATGTTATGCTGTGTGATCATTATTTGACCTGTGACCTCCTCTCTTCATGGGTTCCAAATATGATTTGTCCTTTTGTTGTAGTCCTACAGTTCACAGTGTCCCCATGTAGTACAGCCCAACTGGAGAAATTATACATCTGTTTATTCTACAATCAAGCCAACTAGCTGCCCACAGCAACATTGTCAGCCTCTCTTAGACCCTTGTCAGCACCATCCCCAAAAAACTGAGCTTACACATACAGTACCAGCCAAAAGTTTGGACACACCTTCTCCTTCAAGGGTTTTTCTTTATGTTTACTATTTTCTACACTGTAGAATAAATAACACATATGGAATCATCTAGTAACCAAAAAAGTGTTAAACAAATCAAAATATATTTTATATTTGAGATTCACCCTTTGCCACCCTTTGCCTTGATGACAGCTTTGCACACTCTTGGCATTCTCTCAACCAGATTCACCTGGAATACTTTTCCAACAGTCTTGAAGGAGTTCCCACATATGCTGAGCACTTGTTGGCTGCTTTTCCTTCTCTCTGCGGTCCAACTCATCCCAAACCATCTCAATTGGGTTGAGGTCGGGGGATTGTGGAGGCCAGGTCAACTAATGCAGCACTCCATCACTCTCCTTCTTGGTCAAATAGCCCTTACACAGCCTGGAGGTGTTTGGGTCATTGTCCTGTTGAAAAACAAATGATAGTCCCACTAAGCACAAACCAGATGGGATGGCATATCGTTGCAGAATGCTGTGGTAGCCATGCTGGTTAAGTGTGCCTTGAATTCTAAATAAATAACCGACAGTGTCACCAGCAAAGCACCCCCACACCATCACACCTCCTCCTCCGAGCTTCACGGTGGGAACCACACATGCGGAGATAATCCGTTCACCTACTCTGTGTCTCACAAAGACACGGCGGTTGGAACCAAGAATCTCACATTTGGACTTATCAGACCAAAGGACAGATTTCCACCGATCTAATTGCTCGTGTTTCTTGGCCCAAGCAAGTCTCTTCTTATTATTGGTGTCCTTTAGTAGTGGTTTCTTTGCAACAATTCGACCATGAATGCCTGATTCACGCAGTCTCCTCTGGACAGTTGATGTTGAGATGTGTCTGTTACTTGAACTCTGTGAAGCATTTATTTGGGCTGCAATCTGAGGTGCAGTTAACTCTAATGAACTTATCCTCTGCAGCAAACTCTGGGTCTTCCTTTCCTGGGGCGGTCCTCATGAGAGCCAGTTTCATCATAGCGCTTGATGGTTTTTGCGACTGCACTTGAAGAAACGTTCAAAGTTCATGTCTTAAAGTAATGATGAACTGTCGTTTCTCTTTGCTTATTTGAGCTGTTCTTGCCATAATATGGACTTGGTCTTTTACCAAATAGGGCTATCTTCTGTATACCATCCCTACCTTGTCACAACACAACTGATTGGCTCAAACACATTAAGAAGGAAAGAAATTCCACAAATGAACTTTTAACAAGGCACACCTGTTAATTGAAATGCATTCCAGGTGACTACCTCATGAAGCTGGTTGAGAGAATGTCAAGCGTGTGCAAAGCTGTCATTAAGGCAAAGGGTGGCTACTTTGAAGAATATAAAATATATATATATTTCTTTTATTTTTAAAAAATTTTTTATATACTTTGTTTATTGAATTTTCAGTACCAGCATTTAGTAAATAATTGCACTTGAAAGTTATTTGGTATGAATATGGAACAACAATTTGAAGACAACGATACAGCAAAACATAGAGAGACAGACATGAAAGAAAAAATAGACATTAAATACATAAGTAAGATAAAACACACAAAAAAAAAAAAAAAAAAAAAGGAAAAATATCTGTTTTGATCCAGTTGTTATAGGTCAGCTAGCACAGTTATTACCGTCCTTAACATCCGAGATGTCGTATATGCACATACCAGGCTTCTTACATCACCAATATATAAATATACATCACTCTGGAACTGCAGGGAAATGTATTCTTTTAACATAAGAAAAGAAGGGAGCCCACTTTGCATAGAATTTGTCTACAGACCCATTGAGTGTCTGTTTTATTTTCTCCAACTTTATGTAATTCAAAATAGATTTAAACCAAAGAGCATGAGAAGGGGCTGCAGAGGATTTCCATCTAAGTAAAATTAATCGTCTCGCTAACAACGTGACAAAGGCAATTACATCCTTATTCATTTTGGTCAATTGTATTGTGGGTAAGGAAACTCCAAATAATGCAATGAGAGGGTCTGGCTCGATCTGTGTGCCGCTTAATTCTGAGAGTGTGTTAAAGATGTCTTTCCAGAAACCAACAAGAGATGGGCAGCACCAAAACATGTGCACATGATTAGCAGGGGACTGGTTACATCGAACACAATTAGGGTTCACATCCTTGTAAATTTTTGATAGTCTTGCTTTGGTCCAGTGGGCCCTATGAATGAGTTTGCATTGGATGAGGCCGTGTCGAGCGCAAATAGAAGAGCTATGTACCCTTTTGAGTGCCCCTTCCCATAGTTCATCAGATATTTCCTCACCCAGTTCCTCCTCCCAAGAGGATTTGATATTGTTTAATGAGATGGCTTGTAGTGAGCAAATTTGACTATAGATTTTTGACAATGTGCCTTTCTGATTAGGAAGTGGGGTGAGAAATGTGTCGAACTGTGTTCCACCAGAAAGGTTGGGGAATCCTGGATCTATGCTGCGGACGTAACTCCGGACTTGTAAGAACCTAAAAAAATGATGTCTGGGGAGACCAAATTTAGCTGATAATTGTTGAAACGTACTAAATGTATTGTTAGTATACAGATCTCTGAATCTTTTAATACCGAGATTAGACCATGTTGAGAAAGCACCATCAATCATAGATGGGGGAAAAGCTGGGTTTGAGGCTACCGGAGCCAAGGAAGAGGTTGTTTGAAACCCAAAGTGGCGCCTAAATTGATTCCAGATCTTCAATGTTGTTTTGACACATGTATTATTGGTGAAGGAGGAGTAAGGGCCTGTAATAGAGGAGTGAGCGAGGGAAGACAGTGATGCCGGTGTAGACGAGGCAGCCTCCATCTCCAGCCAAGTTGGGGGTGGGAATATCACTCTGCTCTGCAACCAGTACTGAATGATCCTAAGGTTAGCGGCCCAATAATAGAATCTGAAATCTGGTAGAGCTAGACCGCCGTCTGGTTTGGGCCTCTGCAAGAGCTGTTTTCGCATCCTAGGAGGCTTTTTGTCCCATATAAAGGGTAGAATTAGGCCGTCGATCTTTTTGAAAAATGTATTGGGTAGAAATATTGGAAGGCACTGATAGAGGTATAAGAATTTAGGGAGAGTATTCATTTTAATAGAGTTAATTCTAGCAACTAAGGAGAGGTGTAGCAAAGACCACCGTTCCAAATCGTCCTTAGTACGGGTTAAGAGAGGAGCAAAGCTGGCTTGAAAAAGGTTTTCAAACCTAATTGTGACATGTACCCCGAGATAAATAAAACTACTGTGAGCTATTTTAAATGGCAAGTTATGTAAAGGGGATTTTTTTTGCAGCCATGTTAAGTGGCATCAATTCACTTTTACTGAGATTTAGTTTATACCCTGATAAGTGACCGAAGGATGCGAAAGTGGCAAGGGCAGCAGGGACAGAGACAGAAAGATTGGATGTGTATATTAATAAATCATCTGCATATAAAGACAGTTTGTGTTCGTGCCCGTATCTGACTATGCCTTTGATGAGGGGGTTGGAGCGAAGTGCTATTGCAAGTGGCTCTATGGCGAGGGCAAACAGTAAGGGACTTAAAGGGCAACCCTGACGTGTCGATCTTTGCAAAGGGAAGCGATCTGATTGAGTGTTATTAGTCCTGACAGAGGCTTGGGGGGATGAGTACAGAAGTTTTATCCAGGTCATGAATTTGGAGCCAAAGCCAAATTTATTTAGAGTGTAAAAAAGGTATTTCCATTCCACCCGATCAAACGCTTTCTCCGCGTCCAGGGATATAATGGCTTCAGAGGTATTGTCGACAGAAGGATTGTATATAATATTAAATAATCTTCGGAGATTGAAGAATGAGTGTCTATTTTTTATAAATCCTGTTTGATCCGGAGAGATAATTGATGGGAGGACTGTTTCTAGCCGCGTTGCCAGAATTTTGGCTAGAATTTTATAGTCCACATTTAGCAGGCTAATTGGACGGTATGATGCACAGTCAAGAGGGTCTTTGTTTTTTTTAAGAATAACACAAATGGTTGCTTGAGTGAGAGTATGTGGGAGAGCACCATTTACAAATGCATCATTGTACATTTCAATTAGAATAGGGGCTATTTTGGTGATAAACTTTTTATAAAACTCTGTCGGGTAGCCATCAGGCCCTGGGCTTCTCCCAGATTGAAGGGATTTGACAGCGTTAGACAGTTCTTCAACAGTGATCGGCTGCTCTAATTTTTTAACCAAGTCCCGGCTGACCGAAGGCACAGATAGTGAGTGGAAGAAATCATCCAATTCCAGTGTATCCGCTTTACTTTCAGAGGTATATAGAGACTGGTAAAAGCTCTTGAACTCCTCATTGATCCCCCCAGGATCTAATGATATCCCAGATGATGTACGAATTTTTGTAATCTGAGATGATGATGATTGTTGACGTAACTTGTGAGCTAATAATTTACTGGCTTTATCTCCTTGTTCATAGTAAGTGCTCCTAGACTTGACAAGCATTTCAGTAACCTGGTCTGTTAATAGTGTGTCAAATTCTGCTTGCAGAGTTAAACGTTCCTTATAAATATCCGGGGATGGTGAAACGGCATAAATGTCATCTAATTGGGCAATACAGCGTGTTAGCATAGATAACCTATTCCTTTTCAATTTGTTCTCATGTGCGGTGTAGGAGATAATTTCACCTCTGATATAAGCTTTCAAAGTTTCCCAGAGAGTAGACGCAGAGATGTTTGGGGTTCTATTTGTAATCATGAAAAAGTCGATTTGACTCAAAACAAAATTGACAAAGTGTTCATTACTGAGCAGTTGAGTTTTTAGTCGCCAAGGCGGTCACTGATTGTCAACATTTTGAAAAGCTACTTCCATAGTAACAGGGGCGTGGTCAGATACAACAATTGGGTTATATGAACATGAAGTTATGGAGTGGAGGAGCCGGTCATCAACAAGGAAGTAGTCTATGCGCATAAAAGTGTGGTGAACCGATGAGAAAAAAGAGTATGCTTTCCCAGCTGGATTAACCATTCTCCAAGGATCTGAGACTGCGAATTCAGACATAAAGGTTCGAACAACTCTAGCTGAGGTTGATAAGGTGGTAGGTTTAGTGGAGGATCGATCCAATTGTGGGTCTAACCAACAGTTAAAGTCACCTCCTAAAATCAACATATGGGTGGACATATCTGGGAGTGTTGAGAAAACCGATTTGAAAAAATCACCATTGTCCCAATTAGGAGCATAGATATTAACAAGAAGAACCTTTGTATTGAGCAGCCTACCACTGACAATTATATATCTACCATGGGGATCTGCGATCACCTTAGAACATGTAAAAGGTACCGATCTGTGAAGTAAAATAGCCACCCCTCTCGCCTTACTCTGAAATGAGGAATGGAACACCTGACCCACCCATCTGCACCTAAGACTTGAGTGTTGTGATACCTTCAGATGAGTTTCTTGGAGAAAGATGATGTGAGCTTTCAAATGATGAAGATGGTGTAGCACCTTACTACGTTTAACTGGGTTATTTATGCCCCTGCAGTTCCAAGTAAGAAAATTAAAGCCATTCCCTCCAGCAGTATGGGCTACACTAGGCTGAGTCATATCTTAAGAGAGAGAGAGGATGTGTAAAGGACAAGGTACAATGTAAACTGAAGATCTTAGTTGAACCTAAAAGCGCAAATGTAAAAAAACAAAGACAAACGAAGAGGCACAAAAAACATATACAAACTATATACAAATAGAGAGTGAACAAACCCTTCCCTCACACCCGCCCTTGCCGAAGCATCTCCCCAAATGAGATGCAAGCAAAACCCTAAATACGAAGAAAGTTTAGAGCTAAGCATGATAACTCTTACTCTGTGCTACCTAAGATTAGTGACCATTTAACTAGAGTAAGCCAAACATGGATAGAATGGTCCCCAATAGAGTCTAAGGAAAACTATCCTCGATTAAGAGAGGTTTAACCTCGACGCAGATGGTAAATGATCAAACTGAAACAGCCATGCAGACCCCCAGATATTGGCATTAGAGGCGGCAAACCTGGGCTGGAAATAAAGAGATAAAAAAGAGAATGACATTCATATGTCGATGAACCCAGCAAAGATGGCTTCGTTAGTCACCCATTCGGCCTGCTAACTAGCCTGCTAGGAAGACCAGCTAGCCAACCATTTGTTACACACCATGCGGTACAACAGCCGCTTTCACGTTCTTGTTGATGAAATCTGCCGCTATAGCCGGGTCCTCGAATCTGTGCATGGAGCCGTCCGGTAAAGTCAGTCTCAAAACCGCAGGGTAGATGAGGCCGAACTTCACGCCCGGGCAGGCGTGTAGTTGGCGTTTCACAGCTCCAAAGCTAGCCCGCCTCTTAGCCACAGCTGTTGTGTAGTCCGCAAATATCGAGACTCTTTTACCCTTATGTAGAAGAGGGGATGCTTCTCCCGATCTTCTCAGTATGTCGTTGCGGACGTGAAAGAAATGCACCCTGATGACAAATGGTCGTGGGGGTTCTCCATCCCTGGGTCGGCTACGCAGAGTGCGGTGAGCCCGGTCTAGCAATGGCTTCTCCTCTAGCCCGAGCAGCTCCTGAAGTAGCTGGGCCATGT
Source organism: Coregonus lavaretus (assembly GCF_964263955.1). Classification (NCBI taxonomy): domain Eukaryota; kingdom Metazoa; phylum Chordata; class Actinopteri; order Salmoniformes; family Salmonidae; genus Coregonus; species Coregonus lavaretus. The sequence continues at coordinate 13,458,863 of NC_140001.1, forward strand.
ACTCCGTGGGCCTTGGGCCCTCCACTCCCTCCGGTATTCCCAGTAGACGAATGTTGTTCCTCCGCATTCTACTTTCCATATCTTCGCATCTATTATCGAGGAATGCCACCCTAGTTGTCAATGAGCCGACGTTAGCCTCTAGCTCGCTAATGCGAGTGCTGTGGTCTGTAGCACCTCGCTCCAAATCCGATAAAGTCACCCCATGTGCGTCGAGCTTATTCTGTATACTCTCGATAGATTTTTTAAGCTCGTCTTTGATCGTTGATATCTCTGACCTGAGATTGGTAGAGAGACAGTCAATTTTTCCGAAAATGTCGGCTTTGAGGGTGCCTATCACGGATTGCAGCATCTCCACAGTCAGTGTTTCCGTGGGGCCGGCATTGGCAGCGTTCGGTGGCGGGGGTGAGTCGGGAGAAGTTGCAGGCTTGTTGCGGCCTGCTCTTGCAGACTCTGTTTTTGGTCGGGTTGATGTCATTACGAATTTAAATTTATTAAACTTGAACTGAGTTGTTTATGGGTCTCTTCAGACGCCCGGGCAAACAGAAATGTATGCAGTTTTGCAAAGTTAAATATATAAATTTGGTCACTAACTCAGGAGCGATAGGGAGACGCGTGCTACATCCTTGGCTTCCAACAGCGCCCCCATATTTTGATTTGTTTAACACTTTTTTGGTTACTACATGATTCCATATGTGTTATTTCATAGTTTTGATGTCTTCACTATTATTCTACAATGTAGAAAATAGTAAAAATATAGAAAAACCCTTGAATGAGTAGGTGTGTCCAAACTTTTGACTGGTACTCTATATACAAGCTTATAGCTTTACAGAACACAAAATACTACAAATAAATGTACATGTAGCCCTATACCATTCACATGAGCTCATGATAGTGCCGCTCTCATAGTCCCATAGTGTAGTGTGTCCTGTTAAACAATGTTTGTTATAAATTAGTGATGGGGGGGGGGGGGGGGGGGATCGCTACAGTTACATATGGCAATATTATTTTGGGACGATAACGATTCTTGACTCCAAGTATCGATTAGTTAAAAATAAAAATAATATATAGTCAGCTGTACCTGTGCCAAAACTCTGGTATTTTTCATCCTATAGCTTCTTCTCTATCTTCTTTTTAAATAGTGAGCCAACATATTTTTAGCACTTCTATTTCCATGACTGATCAAAGCTAATTTTCTCATGCTCTCTCTCGTCTCTCTGCAGCAGACAGACAGTATAGTGAACAATATGTTTGGAACATCAAAACACAGTATCAGGTTGCAATGTATAGAATCGTGAGAATCGTAATACATATCATATCAGCACTTAAGTATCGTGATAATATCATATCATGAGGTCCCTGGCAATTCCCAGCCCTATTATAAATTAGGGTAGTATCACTCCAGGCGGGAGTCCCGTAGGAAGGCACAGTTCCACAAACACAAAACAAACCTAATCTAATAATATTGTTTGAGAATCAAACACATTTTTACTTAGTTAAATAACCAGAGATAGACTCAGTGTGTTTTAGTATGCATCCGTCAGGTAATACATTACTGTATTGATTCATAAACCTGTGTAACATTGTGTACAATGTACTAATATTTAATTACCAGACGACTTTGAAGATAAAAAGTGTTTTCTGATTTTCTGTTACACCCTGAAAACAGCAGATCAGAGCAAAAAAAATGTGTCAAAGTATATTGCTGCTGCTAGATATTTTTCATATAGTGATATTAAATTCAAATCATATTTAATATTTATATAAAATATAGAGTATGTTTATTTTATATAATTAAGTTATTATATTATATTATATTATATATTGGTGTATTTATTGAGACAGTGATTGGGATTCCACACTCAATTTGAATTGTCTTTAAGTCTTTTGTTTACATTTTTCACTATAATAAAAAGTACTAAAAGTAGGTTTCAACTCTTCTGTCCTGAGTTGTCTCATAGAAAAGATACATTGTCATGCCAACATTGTCCTGCCATTAGCTTGAGGTAAAAGGATCAGATACCATACCCAAATCCTAATTAACAACTACTTCCATGTCAGTTTTCTGTTATAGAGACAACACTTCAACAAAGTTTAGGCCTATTGTAAAAATCATAAAACTGAAACTTACCAGAGTACAGAACCTCTCCGGGGGATTGCCGCAAGTGATGCCAGGGGGATCCACCGTAATTTGCATGAACTCCTTCATAGCCATGGGTTTGGGCTGGCATGCGTAAAACTCCCATGTTTGTCCATCATCCATACTAACCAGCGACTTGCATATGTCATACTGGCCAAGTGTCAAAGTAACAAAGTGCAGAAAAAAGAACACCTGTGAGAGCATGGCACTCGTAGAGACCACATCCATGGTCCAAGACCGAGTGTCCGGAGGGAGGCAAGATGTGCCACAGTCGGTCCACACACAGAGAGGATCAGCTTCGAATCCGTTTTGTTTTCATGTTGGGACACCTGCCACGTGCAGGATACAACCTAACAACTCTGCTGGATGTCTAAACAAATGTAAGCCTATACCTGCCCAAATAAGTTACATTTACTTAAGTTTCGAAATATGTGTTGTCCTACGTTGAAATTACATCAATGAAAGCATTCCTTTAAATTATAGTTACAGTGGCACTTTAAAGGTGCCTGTTGTGCTAGAAATTGATGACCTGCAAATCTTGCTCAGATCAAACACCTTTGGCACTCCAGGTAAGTCACAATAAAAGCAGTCACATGTCCATGAGTAGCCTAGACCATTTAGAATATTCCACTGTCCACTCAGAAGCTCTCTCTTGATGAAATTTTGTTGAGTTTAATGTCATTCAAAGAATGGGTTTTCATGCTCCATCTTTGGCTATATCGAGAAGGAGAAAAGACAATCATTTATTTAACACACACTGGATGATAAACGTGGTTTCCACGTGAAATAGACGTTGAATCGATGTCTGTGCCCAGTGGGCAGCTTTTTTGGGGGGTGAATTGCCATTCAGATTTTCAACTAAATAGGGCACACTAAAACTCTACTGTAGGCTACTGCTACTTCTTTTATTATTTATTTTTATTTTATTTTTTACGACAACTAACAATTAAACATCAATCTTTAATTAGAGAAACTTGAACGCATTTGAAACCCTTTATAATACATGTCGGTGTAAGCCTAAATCTGAAATATTGTAGCCCTTCACTTTGTTTTCACAACCAATTTATATTCATAAGACTACACTAATTGATGCATTTTCCTAACTCAAATGCAAGTTGAAAAAGTTATCCAATGTCCCCACAGACGGATGACTATTGAACTATTTTACTCTGCCATCAGAGGTCACGGAACTGTCGACAATTTATCCCAGGCAGATGGTGACAAACATAGGCTACAATTTGCAAATAAGTACGCTAGAAATGTCGCATTGTGACTAATTCTATATACTTTGAAAATGTTTGGACTCCCATAGGTGGGGGACAGATGTTCTCAACTTTGACACTACAGCCTATGTCAAACCTCTAAAGCTCTCTGACGTGTATTTCTGTCTCCAAATGTATAAAGGTAAAAATACATATATGTGGCTAGTCATTACTGCATGGTTGCAAGATTATAAGCATTATACATTTTTGACGGTGCAATTAGTCTTTAACAGATAAATAAATAAAGCACTATCAATTCCTCATGTTCACGGAAGAACTCGAATAGCACGGCACTTACCAAATTGCTCCGAGAAGGTAGGCATGTTCATATTCTGTCATGGGTGCATCCCTTTGCAAAAGTGTTCTCAGCATTCCTAAGCCTGCAGTTGCACCTTGGTTCGTCGTTAAAAAGAAGCTTAACGTTACTGTATTTAACTGTATTTCCCTTCAGTAAGAGGATTAGATGAGATGCTCTCCCCTTCTGTTTGTTTCTCTTCTGTTTGGTACTTTTGAGGAAAGCAGTGCGTTGTTAGGATGGTACCAAATACATCCCGTACGCGCAACAGACGACTTCTTCTAAATATATTATATTTCAATACTTTTTCAGGAGTGGTACTGCGTCTATTCATGTTCCCCTACTTTTTACGATTTCAGTTTTGTCCTACGCGCTCAAAGGGCAGAAGGAAATAGCTTAATGTCTCTCTCTCTCTCTCTCTCTCTCTCTCTCTCCCTCTCTCTCTCTCTCTCTCTCTCTCTCTCTCTGTCTCTCTCTCGACCTCACTTTCACCATGCATAAACACACTGTCTTATTTCGTAAATTCCCCACTGCCCTTGTTCTCCTGCGCTCTTTTCGTCTGCATATTTGGCTATCAGAATCTGATCTGCAAACTACGTGTGTGTGAAGAGGGTATGCAACTTCATCTACCGCCCAGTAATATAACGATCCCATGAGTCGATCAGGCTACCAGTCCTGCTTAAAGGAACAGCTCATAAGAGTCACTCAAGGCAGATATGGATATCTGGTTTTCACTCACCAATAGGCTAACGCAAACTGGTTTACAGTTAAACAACTTGACGTTCCTTTATGGCTCTTGAAAAGCATAGCCTATGCATGCTATACAGTCTAGGCCTGTAGACTAAAAGTCTAGCAAAATATGTAGGCTAGCTAATGCTTTTTCCTTGTTGACAATTGCATTAATGTATAATTAAGATGGATAGTAAAACGAAAAAGTAGCCTAACCCTAAATGTGCGACTTTTGGATATGGGTGTAATTCAAGTAACAGCATCAAGCCTAGGGGAGCTTCTTACTTAGGGAACACTAAGTTGAGCTGTCCATGGTCCTGATGGCCACACAAAGCAATGGGTGTAGAGCCTACACATTTCTACAGGGTCATATGAAGCCAAATTATTGTCACAGGCAGACAGTGACACAATGCACAATGTTTGTAGACAGCAAACTTAGCAATGATTTAAAAAAAAAATGGATTAAGGGGGAAATGTTATACCTGTTGGCAAACGAGAGCACATGTGTGGGCACGGGAAGAGAGAACTACAATTCCCTTGCTACATGCACTCCAAGTTATTGACGTTGTTTATGCGACGTACATTTCCAGCGTGTGGGGAAAATGGCGGACGCAATGAACGTCGGTGTGAATTTAGAAGCATTTTCTCAAGCAATAAATGCTATTCAGGCACTTCGTTCGAGTGTAACAAGGGTTTTTGACTCTCTGAAAGATGGGATGAAAAACAAAGAAACCCTTGAAGGACGCGAAAAGGTTTTTATTACCGAGTTTCAAGATAACCTGCAGTCTGTAAATCGCGACTTGAAGTGAGTAACGTTCGTTAGCCGTAGCTAACGTTAGCTGTAAACAGAGGAATATGCGAAATATTTGCTGTAAATAGACAAGATAGCGTGCTATTTAGTTATAGTCCGTGAGGAATGAATGTATTACTAAAAAGTTATGTCCAGCTAACGTTAGCTAGTATACATTACTTGTTGAAATATAAATGGTGTGTGTATATGTAACGTTAGCCTAGCTTGTGTGAGCGCAAGCGCAATTAATAATAATAATATTTATTTATATAGCGCTTTTCATTACAAAGATAATAAAAGGCTGTGCGTGATGATGTAGTGTACGTAAAAAAAACATTTGTGGTTAAATTCCCATCTACTGATTACAAAAAATACAAGTTAAATGGGTTTCCATCGCATTTTCAACTCTATTGATGAATGTTACATTATATAGTGAGTGCCCACTCTGCTATTGGCACGTGCGCTGTAGCCAACAGCGCCATATAGCCTACATGATGAGATTATTATGGACAAAGGAGTGGGATTATTTGTATTTGTCAAACGGCAGCAAGCATCGATCATCATGTCACCAGAATAAGACCCTCAATATTTATTGGAAAGTAGCATCAAGCTCATCACCGTGCACTTTCACCACACTGTGAAGTTCATCATAATTGATTCAGTCTGTAGCCTAATAACATTTACATTTACGTCATTTAGCAGACGCTCTTATCCAGAGCGATTTACAGTTAGTGAGTGCATACATTATTGTTACCCCATATGTAACTCTGTGTTGTTGTTTTTATCGCACTGCTTTGCTTTATCTTGGCCAGGTCGCAGTTGTAAATGAGAACTTGTTCTCAACTGGTTTACCTGGTTAAATAAAGGTGAAATAAAAAAAATACTTATTTTTTTTATTTTTTTTCATACCCCCCCGTGGGAATCGAACCCACAACCCTGGCGTTGCAAACGCCATGCTCTACCAACTGCATGCTAATAAACTGCATGCTTTCCCAACGAGTCTAGTGGGAGGACCACACATGTCATCACGTGACTCCAAGTTTACTTTGATATGATGGTTATTATATCAATATTTGCGCATAAAAGCTTTCCACCAACATTTCTCGCATAATTCATTTTACAGACACAAAAATATATCACCTTGTCTAGCATATTATTTTTTGTAGACATTTGGAAAGTTTACCAACAAAAATTATGTTTCCATCAGGCCTGTCATGACATTTTGGGGCGGCAGGTAGCTTAGTGGTTAAGAGCGTTGTGCCAGTAACCGAAAGGTCACTGGTTCTAATCCCCGAGTCGACTAGGTGAAAAATCTGTCGATGTGCCCTTGAGCAAGGCACTTAACCCTGATTGCTCCTGTAAGTCGCTCTGGATAAGAGCGTCTGCTAAAATGACTGAAATGAAAATGAAATGAAATTTTGTATCCGACTTACTTTACTCACATAAAAGGGTGGATGGAAACCTGTTTTTTTTTAACCATTTGTTGCGCTAGCTAGGTACTATTGATATGAAGGACTCTAAGATAAATGTTAATCTCCCACAAAGGAATATGCTGTAATATGCAGCAATGCTGTAAAATCTAGATTATGTTTTGTGCACTACTTTGCATATTTAGCAATGCTGTAGAACCGTGCACCTCTAAAACAAAAAACTGGTTTAAAAATACGAGGAACTGTTGCAAAAGTATTAATAACATCAGTTTTGTGAAATATGAACAGAAAAGCACTCTTAATTGAAAATATTGGGCATTTGCTATGTGCATGTTTTCTTTGGATAGTCTAGTAAATCTTAGATGATTAAGATACATGTGTATGGATACAGATTCTGTATTGTGATGGCTCCTTTGTAGTGAATCTATACGGTTGTCTTTTTATGGATGTGTTAAAGTGAAAAACAAGCCTATTCTAACAGCTGCTATTCTATGTACTTATGTAGTGAATTGGAACGCCTCAGTACCCTGGTTGGCAGACCTTCAGAGAGTCATCCCCTTCACAACAGTGGCCTGTTGAGTCTGGACCCAGTTCAGGACAAGACTCCGCTGTACAGTCAGCTCCTTCAGGCTTACAAGTGGTCTAACAAGGTAGGCTAAGCTTTTCTACTGGGCTACAAACGACAAAATACTACAAGGCCAGTATTCAATCGTAGTACGTACTGGGTTTTCTGCAATGCAGTTTCCCTCATGTTGTGTCAAAGATCTTGTGGAGTATTTCCTTTTGATGTCAATGTGAAGCCACTCCCATCCTTAAAAATATTTGTTTGAATCCCCACTATTATCCCAATTAACGCATTGTAAACACTTGATAATGTAGCTCCCGTTTCATCCGTGATACGCTTCCAGTGTATTAGCTAAAAACCTACAATGACAGACTGCATTCCTTACGTGAATATTATGTCCCCAGTGTCTTATTTTTATTTCAGGGTGACTGTTGCCTTTACATCTCGCTCCGAAAAGGGTGCTCACCTAGTCACCATAGTGTAATAATATTGTTTTAGAAATAAGATTATTATGTATCACTGAGACAGTTTTCTGACCATGTTTTGGATTGCATGTGATGGAGCCAGTCACAATGTTTGATGTAGCCTAATATAAAAGTCCAGGGCTCTCCTGTTGAGAATGCACAGATGGCACCCACTCCAGTAGCTGATACACTTGTGCCTGAAGTGATCTTGAACCCCATGTTCAATGTCCATTTTCATGGGGTACTTTGGCTTCCTTTGATCACTTGGCTTTCAGAAGAAAATAACTCAATGAATGTTATTGCCCTTGCATACAAGACTCCCTCCTAGTGCTCTTATAGTGGATTGCTCTTACAGTGGCTTGCGAAAGTATTCACCCTCCTTGGCATTTTTCCTATTTTGTTGCCTTACAACCTGGAATTTAAATGGATTTTGGGGGGGTTTGTATCATTTGATTTACACAACATGCCTACCACTTTGAAGATGCAATTTTTTTGTGTGTGAAACAAACAAGAAATAAGACCAATAAAATGAACTTGAGCGTGCATAACTTCACCCCCCCAAAGTCAATACTTTGTAGAGCCACCTTTTGCAGCAATTACAGCTGCAAGTCTCTTGAGGTATGTCTCTATAAGCTTGGCACATCTAGCCACTGGGATTTTTGCCCATTCTTCAAAGCAAAACTTCTCCAGCTCCTTCAAGTTGGATGGGTTCCGCTGGTGTACAGCAATCTTTAAGTCATAACACAGATTCTCAATTGGATTGAGGTCTGGGCTTTGACTAGGCCATTCCAAGACATTTAAATGTTTCCCCTTAAACCACTCGAGTGTTGCTTTAGTAGTATGCTTAGGGTCATTGTCCTGCTGGTAGGTGAACCTCCGTCCCAGTCTCAAATCTCTGGAAGACTGAAACAGGTTTCCCTCAAGAATTTCCCTGTATTTAGCGCCATCCATCATTCCTTCAATTCTGACCAGTTTCCTAGTCCCTGCCGATGGAAAAACATCCCCACAGCTAAGCATGGTGGTGGCAGTGTCAAACTGCACATTTTAGAGTGGCCTGTATATAGATGTCTAGCCTAGCTCTTTCAGGTAATACATTCAATGCAGTATTAGCCTTATATTTAGCTAAATAATTATGGGTTATGCATAATACGCTTCTAACTTATAGCTTCTGTCTCTTGCACAATACGCAAGCACCTGTGCTCCACTGGCCTCTCCTTAAAAAATGCTCCTTAGCTCTTCGAGGCCCATGCAGGAAAAGCTAGACTAGAATAGCTTGCAGGACATTTTTTTGTTTGTTGCATTTCTTATACCAATAGACAATTTGAAGAGGGGCGCAAGCTCTTTTTTGATTAATGTTAAATACAGCAGCCAATAGAACTCACGGGTAGTTTGAAAGAAGAGCGAACACGCAATGGTGGTAGGCTATAGGCAGTGGTGTAAAGTACTTAAGGAAAAATACTTTGAAGTACTACTTAAGTCGTTTTTTGGAGTATCTGTACTTAAATTTTTGACAACTTTTACTCCACTACATTCCTAAAGAAAATAATGTACTTTTTACTCCATACATTTTCTCAGATACCAAAAAGTACTTGTTACTTTTCAAATGCTCAGGCAGGACAGCAATATGGTCCAATTCACACACCTATCAATATAACACGTTGTCATCCCTACTGCCTCTGATCTGGCGGATTCACTAAACACAAATACTGTGTTTGTAAATGATGTCTGAGTGTTGGAGCGTGCCCCTGGCTGACTGTTATTTATATATTTTTTAATTATCGTGCTGTCTGGTTTGCTTAATATAAGGAATTCTATGTGTAGTATTTACTTTTACTTTGTACTTTTACTCAAGTATGACAATTGAGTACTTTTCCCACCACTGTACTTAAGTATATTTAAAACCAGATACTTTTAGACTTTTACTCAAGTAGAATTTTACTGGCTGACTTTCACTTTTACTTGAGTCATTTTCTATTAAGGTATCTTTACTTTTACTCAAGTACAGTGGGGGAAAAAAGTATTTAGTCAGCCAACAATTGTGCAAGTTCTCCCACTTAAAAAGATGAGAGGCCTGTAATTTTCATCATAGGTACACGTCAACTATGACAGACAAAATGAGATTTTTTTTCTCCAGAAAATCACATTGTAGGATATTTAATGAATTTATTTGCAAATTATGGTGGAAAATAAGTATTTGGTCACCTACAAACAAGCAAAATTTCTGGCTCTCACAGACCTGTAACTTCTTCTTTAAGAGGCTCCTCTGTCCTCCACTCGTTACCTGTATTAATGGCACCTGTTTGAACTTATCAGTATAAAAGACACCTGTCCACAACCTCAAACAGTCACACTCCAAACTCCACTATGGCCAAGACCAAAGAGCTGTCAAAGGACACCAGAAACAAAATTGTAGACCTGCACCAGGCTGGGAAGACTGAATCTGCAATAGGTAAGCAACTTGGTTTGAAGAAATCAACTGTGGGAGCAATTATTAGGAAATGGAAGACATACAAGACCACTGATAATCTCCCTCGATCTGGGGCTCCACGCAAGATCTCACCCCGTGGGGTCAAAATGATCACAAGAACGGTGAGCAAAAATCCCAGAACCACACGGGGGGACCTAGTGAATGACCTGCAGAGCTGGGACCAAAGTAACAAAGACTACCATCAGTAACACACTACGCCGCCAGGGACTCAAATCCTGCAGTGCCAGACGTGTCCCCCTGCTTAAGCCAGTACATGTCCAGGCCCGTCTGAAGTTTGCTAGAGTGCATTTGGATGATCCAGAAGAGGATTGGGAGAATGTCATATGGTCAGATGAAACCAAAATATAACTTTTTGGTAAAAACTCAACTCGTCGTGTTTGGAGGACAAAGATTGCTGAGTTGCATCCAAAGAACACCATACCTACTGTGAAGCATGGGGGTGGAAACATCATGCTTTGGGGCTGTTTTTCTGCAAAGGGACCAGGACGACTGATCCGTGTAAAGGAAAGAATGAATGGGGCCATGTATCGTGAGATTTTGAGTGAAAACCTCCTTCCATCAGCAAGGGCATTGAAGATGAAACGTGGCTGGGTCTTTCAGCATGACAATGATCCCAAACACACCGCCCGGGCAACGAAGGAGTGGCTTCGTAAGAAGCATTTCAAGGTCCTGGAGTGGCCCAGCCAGTCTCCAGATCTCAACCCCATAGAAAATCTTTGGAGGGTGTTGAAAGTCCGTGTTGCCCAGCGACAGCCCCAAAACATCACTGCTCTAGAGGAGATCTGCATGGAGGAATGGGCCAAAATAACAGCAACAGTGTGTGAAAACCTTGTGAAGACTTACAGAAAACGTTTGACCTGTGTCATTGCCAACAAAGGGTATATAACAAAGTATTGAGAAACTTTTGTTATTGACCAAATACTTATTTTCCACCATAATTTGCAAATAAATTCATAAAAAATTCTACAATGTGATTTTCTGGATTATTTTTTCTCATTTTGTCTGTCATAGTTGACGTGTACCTATGATGAAAATTACAGGCCTCTCTCATCTTTTTAAGTGGGAGAACTTGCACAATTGGTGGCTGACTAAATACTTTTTTCCCCCACTGTATGAAAACTGAGTACTTTTTCCACCACTGGCTATAGGGTACTAGGGGGTAACTAGCCCCACCCTAAGAACAATGTCTAATTGCTGACACAAAAAAAGCAACGTTTCGAGAGAATTTTTTTTGATGGTATGTGGATGAAGGTCATGCTTAGGCGAATAAACTATAAAGGGAAATAAAGGGCTACAGTTGACACTTTTTTAGTTATTTCATGAAATTAGAAAAGGTGTGTTTTTTAAAAGTACCGGGGTAACTGCCCCCCCTCCCCCCCATGGGGTAACACTCTTATGCTCTGCTATTGCACAATTCTAATTTGTACATAAGTTGCAAATAAAGCTATCCCCAGTAAAATTGGATCCCAACTCATGAGCCCACCTCCTGCACTGCTCACACCTAATCCAGTCCCCACCTGTGACTGAAAACAGGGGGAGAGATGCCAATTGAAAAGCTCTCTCTTAAAAATAGAGCTAGCTATATGACAGAAAATGCTGTGTAAAAGACCTAAGAGGCTATAAAGTAACATTAACTCTAAAGCTACTAGTGGAAACATTTACAACTGCAATTAAGTTACGTTATGTTTTTAATGTATTTTACCTCAGACGATCTGGTAGTAAGGTTGGTAGCTAGCACTCCTAGCAGCTTATGCTAACTAGCTAGCTGGCGAGCATTTACTGGTAGTGAAGCTGCTAGCTAGCAAGTTAGCATAAACTAGCGCAGCACGTTAGTGGCTTCTGCCGCCTGCAAGTTATATCATTTCAGTGAAAAAGTGGTCAGTCAAAGCTGATTTGTTTTCAGTGATGATGATAAATATATGCGAATATATCCAGAATTCTGCTATTTTATATAAGAAATTGAATGATCTATCAATAATTTTGAATGTTTGATATCATCCTATTTTTTATATCAATAATTCTAATTATTGATATAAATAATTCAGTGTTTAATATAAAAACAGTTGAATATATGATATCGATAATTCAATTTTGTATATAAAAAATGCTATTTATTGATATAAAAAAATCTAATTGTTGATATCGAAAATAATATTGTTGATATCAAGAAATACAATTATTGATATAAAAATTTGTATGAATATATTTTAAAACTGCATTCCATACATTATCTGAACCGTTGCCTCTTTAGGTCCGTGACCACCCGAACTTGATCAACGGTTAGTATCTGCTAAGTTAATTTAAAAAATACATGTAATCTCCCATTCCAGTGTGTTTCTTTCTTTGCCCAAAGGGAGGATAAAAGCAGTTGATCAATAGCAGTTTTCCAGCTATTGATCAGTCGGCTAAGGCTGCATACCACTGCTGTCTTTTCCCATGTCTGTATCCGACTTGCTCGCCAACTTAATTCCTCACGGTCATGGGCAGAGGGCACCCACCCAAATCCACTCTGAAGTTTCATTTCTTATGGTAGTTTGTCTCACATCAACAGTACTTTCCCTTGTCATTACCAGTGCATGTGGAACTCCGGATGTTGTTGAACTGCTTTTTGGATGTACACTGAACAAAAATATAGCGTTTTGTGTGGTTGGTGAAGGGCGGGAGGTGTCTGGAGAGAGATTAGCTCTGTCTCCCCCATGCCTCCAGAGGGGGCCCAGAGAAGGGCCGGGGCTCTGGTGCAGGGGTATCGACGCTCCCCGTGCACTTGGCCCAAGACTGCAGCGCTGACCCTTTCTCCTGCGGTCTCTATGTTAATGTAAACACAATCGATTAGAGAATTACCAGTTCCGCAAATATAGAGGAAGCAACAACAAAAAAAGTTGGCACAGTTGTGCTGTGACTCATGTGTGCACAAATGGTAGGCTATACCCAAGCTAGTGGTAAACCAAGGTCATTAACAAGGGTACATGATGCTTCTGGAATTGTCATTAATCTCAGGTTCTTTTTAGTTTTTCCATGAATTGCTTTCCAGGATATTCAAAAACATAAAATGATAACAAAGTGTGAAACATGATACAGCCTGGTTTCGAGACAGGATATATGCAAGAATGAGTAAACAAACATTTAATTAAAGGGAAACATGTTCAGCCCACGGCTACTACTTGTCACTCACCATAGACCAACTTTAGATATGTTCAATTTAAGAAAGCTCAAGGTCCATTTTGTCCTGGGGCCTAGACTATTATGTTTAATAAAAACATATTTTTCTTCCTATTTCTCTAATGTAAGGTGACCATGTATCTCACTTGGTAGCCTGTTTGCCCAGTCAAGGTGAATTACATATTAGCCAACTCCTCTGACCGCTGTCTCTCTGTGTGAAAATGCACACAAGCTCCTACATTAATACATAATAAAACGTTTTCTAAACCTATTACATTAAAATCCAAATCTAATTGTATTTGTCACAGGTGTAGACTAACGGTGAAATGCTTACTTATGGGCCCCAACAATGCAGAGAAAAGTAGAACAATTATAGAAAGATAATAACATGAGGAATACACAGTGAGTAACGATAACTTGGCTTCCTAATATTGAGTTTCAACCCCCTCCCTTTTGCCCTCAGAACAGCTTCAATTTGTTGGGGCATGGACAATCTACAAGGGTGTCGAAAGCGTTCCACAGGGATGCTGGCCCATCTTGACTCCAATGCTTCCCACAGTTGTGTCAAGTTGGCTGGATGTCCTTTGGGTGGTGGACCATTTTTGATACACACGGGAAACTGTTGAGCGTGAAAAACCCAGCAGCGTTGCAGTTCTTGACACAAACCGGTGTGCCTGGCACCTACTACCATACTCAGTTCAAAGGTACTTTTGTCTTGCCCATTCACCCTCTGAATGGTACACATACACAATCCATGTCTCAATTGTCTCAAGGCTTAAAAATCCTTCTTTAACCTGTCTCCTCCCCTTCATCTACACTGATTGAAGTGGATTTAACAAGTGACCTCAAAAAGGGATCATAGCTTTCACCTGGTCAGTCTGTCATGGATAGAGCTGGTGTTCCTAATGTTTTGGACACTCAGTGTATACATGGGGTACCAGTACAAAGTCGATGTGCAGGGGTACGAGGTAATTTAGGTAATTATGTACATATAGGTAGGGGTAAAGTGACTAAGCAACAGGAAAGATAATAATCAGTATTATTATTAGTATTATAAGCAGCATTCTGATCCAAATCCAAAATGCTTGTGACAAAGACTTTTCGGTGTCTAAGACTACATGCCAGTGAAAATAATATATTGGTTTGTTAACTACATCACTATTGACTGCTTAATCATAATTGCCTGCTAAATCAATGCATTAGCCTACATTATTTTAGTCCTTAGTTGAATAGTGGTTCTATCACACCTCTTTCTCTTAGGTCAGTGGTCGGCAACCTGTGGCTCTTGTTTTTAGTTAAAGCAGTATAATAAATATAAATTACAATCAAACCTGTTTGCATTATAATACTTGTGTATCTGTGTTTTATTATGCAATTCCATGTGGGTGTTGATGTGGGTATTTCAAGTAATCACTGGAGAACAATATTTCCTTTGTTGGTAGGTTTTTAAATCCAAAAAGTAACATCACTCCTGTAGCATATTTACTGTATGTTCACGAGTTTCGATTCTCCCTGCAACTTCACCAGACAGCCACTGTGTCCACTGCTCTGTGGCCCTGGACGTCAGATTTCATGGTAATTTGATTGTGATCTATCCGTGGTGCTGAATATCATATATTGCCGCTGTTGTGCTCTAAAAGGGCTGGAATGTCTTGTGTGGCAGGTGTCATCAATAAGGGGTCATAGCTTTCATTTGGATTCACCTGGTCAGTCTATGTCATGGAAAGAGCATGTTTTGTACACTCACAGTGCTTTCGGAAAGTATTCAGACCCCTTGACTTTTTCCACATTTTGTTACGTTACAGCCTTATTCTAAAGTGGATTAAATAAATAAAAATACTATTCAATCTACACACAATACCCCGTAATGACAAATTGAAAACAGGTTTTTAGAGTTTTTTGCAAATTTATTAAAAAATAAAAACGATACCTTATTTACGTATTCAGACCCTTTGCTATGAGACTCGAAATTTAGCTCAGATGCATCTTGTTTCCATTGATAATCCTTGAGATGTTTCTACAACTTGATTGGAGTCCACCTGTGGTAAATTTAATTGATTGGACATGATTTGGAAAGGCACACACCTGTCTATAGAAGGTCCCACAGTTGACAGTGCATGTCAGAGCAAAAACCAAACCATGAGGTCGAAGGAACTGTCCGTAGAGCTCCGAGACAGGATTGTGTCGAGACACAGATCTGGGGAAGGGTACCAAAAAATGTCTGCAGCATTGCAGGTCCCCAAGAAAACAGTGGCCTCCATCATTCTTAAATGGCAGAAGTTTGGAACAACGAAGACTCTTCATAGAGCTGGCCGCCCGGCCAAACTGAGCAATCGTGGGAGAAAGGCCTTGGTCAGGGAGGTGACCAAGAACGCGATGGTCACTCTGACATAGCTCTAGAGTTCCTCTGTGGAGATGGGAGAACCTTCCAGAAGGACAACCATCTCTGCAGCACTCCACCAATCAGGCTTTTATGGTAGAGTGGCCAGACCGAAGCCACTGCTCAGTAAAAAGCACATGACAGCCCACTTGTAGTTTCCCAAAAGGCACATAAAGACTCAGACCTTGAGAAACAAGATTCTCTGGTCTGATGAAA
This sequence comes from Coregonus lavaretus, assembly GCF_964263955.1. Classification (NCBI taxonomy): domain Eukaryota; kingdom Metazoa; phylum Chordata; class Actinopteri; order Salmoniformes; family Salmonidae; genus Coregonus; species Coregonus lavaretus. The sequence goes on from NC_140001.1 coordinate 13,474,778, forward strand.
CCAAGATTAAAGTCCTTGGCATGAATGCCAGGCGTTACGTCTGGAGGAAACCTGGCACCATCCCTACAGTGAAGCGTGGTGTTGGCAGCATCATGCGGTGGGGATGTTTTTCAGCAACAGGTACTGGGATACTAGACAGGATCGAGTCAAAGATGAACGGAGCAAAGTACAGAGAGATCCTTGATGGAAACCCTGCTCCAGAGCGCTCAGGACCTCAGACTGGGGCGAGGGTTCACTGTCCAACAGGACAACGACCGTAAGCACACAGCCAAGACAACGCAGCAGTGGCTTCGGGACAAGTCTCTGAATGTCCTTGAGTGGCCCAGCCAGAGCCCGGACTTGAACCCGATCAAACATCTCTGGAGAGACCTGAAAATAGCTGTGCAGCAACGCTCCCCATCCAACCTGACTGAGTTTTTCATTTATTTATTTTATTTCACCTTTATTTAACCAGGTAAGCCAGTTGAGAACAAGTTCTCATTTACAACTGCGACCTGGCCAAGATAAAGCAAAGCAGTGCGATAAAAACAACACAGAGTTACATATGGGGTAAAAAAACATAAAGTCAAAAATACAACAGAAAATATATATACAGTGTGTGCAAATGTAGCAAGTTATGGAGGTAAGGCAATAAATAGGCTATAGTGCAAAATAATTACAATAGTATTAACACTGGAATGCTAGATGTGCAAGAGATTATGTGCAAATAGAGATACTGGGGTGCAAAATAAATAACAATATAGGGATGAGGTAGTTGGGTGGGCTAATTTCAGATGGGCTGTGTACAGGTGCAGTGATCGGTAAGGTGCTCTGACAACTGATGCTTAAAGTTAGTGAGGGAGATAAGAGTCTCCAGCTTCAGAGATTTTTGCAATTCGTTCCAGTCATTGGCAGCAGAGAACTGGAAGGAATGGCGGCCAAAGGAGGTGTTGGCTTTGGGAATGACCAGTGAGATATACCTGCTGGAGCGCAGACTACGGGTGGGTGCTGCTATGGTGACCAATGAGCTAAGATAAGGCGGGGATTTGCCTAGCAGTGATTTATAGATGGCCTGGAGCCAGTGGGTTTGACGACGAACATGTAGTGAGGACCAGCCAACAAGAGCGTACAGGTCACAGTGGTGGGTAGTGTATGGGGCTTTGGAGACAAAACGGATGACACTGTGATAGACTACATCCAATTTGCTGAGTAGAGTGTTGGAGGCTATTTTGTAAATGACATCGCCGAAGTCAAGGATCGGTAGGATAGTCAGTTTTACGAGGGCATGTTTGGCAGCATGAGTGAAGGAGGCTTTGTTCCGAAATAGGAAGCCGATTCTAGATTTAACTTTGGATTGGAGATGCTTAATGTGAGTCTGGAAGGAGAGTTTACAGTCTAACCAGACACCTAGGTATTTGTAGTTGTCCACATACTCTAGGTCAGACCCGTCGAGAGTGGTGATTCTAGTCGGGTGGGCGGGTGCCAGCAGCGTTCGATTGAAAAGCATGCATTTAGTTTTACTAGTGTTTAAGAGCAGTTGGAGGCTACTGAAGGAGTGTTGTATGGCATTGAAGCTCGTTTGGAGGTTTGTTAACACAGTGTCCAATGAAGGGCCAGATGTATACAAAATGGTGTTGTCTGCGTAGAGGTGGATCTGAGAGTCACCAGCAGCAAGAGCGACATCATTGATATACACAGAGAAAAGTGTCGGCCCAAGAATTGAACCCTGTGGCACCCCCATAGAGACTGCCATAGGTCCAGACAACAGGCCCTCCGATTTGACACACTGAACTCTATCTGAGAAGTAGTTGGTGAACCAGGCGAGGCAGTCATTTGAGAAACCAAGGCTATTTAGTCTGCCAATAAGAATGCGGTGGTTGACAGAGTCGAAAGCCTTGGCCAGGTCGGTGAAGACGGCTGCACAGTACTGTCTATTATCAATCGCGGTTATAATATCGTTTAGGACCTTGAGCGTGGCTGAAGTGCACCCATGACCAGCTCGGAAACCGGATTGCATAGCGGAGAAGGTACGGTGGTATTCGAAATGGTCGGTGATCTGTTTGTTAACTTGGCTTTCAAATACTTTCGAAAGGCAGGGCAGGATGGATATATGTCTGTAGCAGTTTGGATCTAGAGTGTCACCCCCTTTGAAGAGGGGGATGACCGCGGCAGCTTTCCAATCTCTGGGGATCTCAGACGTTATGAAAGAGAGGTTGAACAGACTAGTAATAGGGGTTGCGACAATTTCGGCGGCTAGTTTTAGAAAGAAAGGGTCCAGATTGTCTAGCCCAGCTGATTTGTAGGGGTCCAGATTTTGCAGCTCTTTCAGAACATCAGCTGTCTGAATTTGTGTGAAGGAGAAGCGGGGGGGGGGGGCATGGGCAAGTTGCAGCGGAGGGTGCAGAGTTGGTGGCCGGGGTAGTGGTAGCCAGATGGAAAGCATGGCCAGCCGTAGCAAAATGCTTGTTGAAATTCTCGATTATTGTAGATTTATCGGTGGTGATAGTGTTTTCTAGCCTCAGTGCAGTGGGCAACTGGGAGGAAGTGCTCTTATTCTCCATGGACTTTACAGTGTCCCAAAACTTTTTGGAGTTAGTGCTACAGGATGCAAATTTCTGTTTGAAAAAGTTAGCATTTGCTTTCCTGACTGCTTGTGTATATTGGTTCCTAACTTCCCTGAAAAGTTGCATATCACGGGGGCTATTTGATGCTAATGCAGTACGCCACAGGATGTTTTTGTGCTGGTCAAGGGCAGTCAAGTCTGAGGAGAACCAGGGGCTATATCGGTTCTTAGTTCTATATTTTTTGAATGGGGCATGTTTATTTAAGATTGAGAGGAAATTACTTTTAAGGAACAACCAGGCATCCTCTACTGACGGAATGAGATCTATATCCATCCAGGATACCTGGGCCAGGTCAATTAGGAAGGCCTGCTCGCTAAAGTGTTTTAGGGAGCGTTTGACAGTGATGAGGGGTGGTCGTTTGACCGCGGACCCGTTACGGACGCAGGCAATAAGGCAGTGATCGCTGAGATCCTGGTTGAAGACAGCTGAGGTGTATTTAGAGGGTATGTTAGTCAGGATGATATCTATGAGGGTACCCATGTTTACGGATTTAGGGTTGTACCTGGTAGTTTCGTTGATAATTTGCGTGAGATTGAGGGCATCTAGTTTGGATTGTAGGATGGCCGGGGTATTAAGCATATCCCAATTTAGGTCACCAAGCAGTACGAACTCTGAGGATAAATGGGGGGCAATCAATTCACATATGGTGTCCAGGGCACAGCTGGGGGCTGAGGGGGGTCTGTAGCAAGCGGCAACAGTGAGAGACTTATTTCTGGAAAGGTGGATTTTTAGAAGTAGAAGCTCAAACTGTTTGGGCACAGACCTGGATAGTATGATAGAGCTCTGCAGGCTATCTCTACAGTAGATTGCAACTCCATCCCCTTTGGCAGTTCTATCTAGACGGAAAATGTTATAGTTGGGGATGGAAATTTCAGAATTTTTGGTGGCCTTCCTGAGCCAGGATTCAGACACTGCTAGAACATCAGGGTTGGCGGAGTGTGCTAACGCAGTGAATAACTCAAACTTAGGAAGTAGACTTCTGATATTTACGTGCAAGAAACCAAGACTTTTGCGATTACAGAAGTCAGCAAATGATAGCGCCTGGGGAGTATGAGTGATACTGAGGGCTGCAGGGCCTGGGTTAGCCTCTACATCACCAGAGGAACAGAGGAGGACTAGAATAAGGATACGGCTAAAGGCTTTAAGAACTGGTCTTCTAGTGCGTTGGGTACATAGAATAAAGGGGGCAGATTTCCGGGTGTTGTAGAAAAGATTCAGGGCATTATGTACAGACAAGGATATGGAAGGATATGAGTAAAGTGGAGGTAAACCTAAGCGTTGGGTAACAATGAAAGAGATAGCATCACTGGAGGCACCAATTGAGTCGGTCTCCGCGTGTATGGGGGGTGGGACAAAGGAGCTATCTAAGGCAGGTTTAGCTGGGCTGGGGGATCTACAGTGAAATAGTACAATTAGAAATAACCGAAACAACAATAAGCTAACCATGTTTGGGCTGAGGCTAAACATAAACAGGATGTAGTACCGTAAAAAGGAACAGTCCAGCAGACATCAGCTGTATAGCTGAGTTATCATAAGGTCCGGTGAACAGCAATAGGATAGTTCGGAGGCTGCTAAAGCACTAGCGAGTAAGAGGCTAGCGTGTGCTAGCGGGCCGGGGCTAGCAGATGGAATCTTCGTGGTCGACGTCGTAACCACATCAGGCGATTTCGTCGGCAGACCAGTCGTGTAGGATCGGCGGGGCTCCGTGTCAACACTAGGTGGTCCCGTCCGGTTGACAGAGAGGTAGATAGCCCGGAGATGGACCTAGCTCAGGATGATTAGCCAGACCACAGCGTCCATTTTGTTGCAGCTAGCTGGTAGCGATGAATCCGGAGTTAAAGGTCCAGTGATTCAGTGATTCCTGCAGAAAAACTGATATGTTCTGGGTCGATAACGCGCTGTGCAGACTGGCCGAATAATAGTCAAGACTAGAGCTGGCTGGTGAGTGGTGCAGGCCACGGACAATGGTGAAAAACCGCTAACGGTAGCTGATAGCAAGTAGCTAGTTAGCTGGCTACTCCCGTCCGTTAGACCTAGAGGTAGATATGAGCCTGGATCTAGGCTAGCTCGAGGCTAACTGGTGCTTGCATCGGGGGCAGTGGTGATTAGCCAGACAGCAACATCCATTCGGTTGCGGCTAGCTAGTTGCGATCCGGTGATTAATGTCCAAAAATCCAATGTTCTGGGTGAAATACCGCTAACTGTGGCTAATAGCAAGTAGCTTGTTAGCTGGCTAGCTAGTTTCAACTGGAGGTTCTAGATAAAAGGTAAGTCAATAATAGAATCCGTTCCACATTGAGTGAGGCGGGTTGCAGGAAAGTATATTTTGTAGAAGGATGAAAAGTCTGATAGGGAAATATGTACGAAAAATACAAAAAAAACTGGGTATTTACAGGCTATTTACAGACACACGACAAAAACAGAACTGCACTACTACGCCATCTTGGATAACAATTTGAGAGGATCTGCAGAGAAGAATGGGAGAAACGCCCCAAATACAGGTGTGCCATGAAGACTCAATGCTGTAATCGCTGCCAAAGGTGCTTCAACAAAGTACTGAGTAAATTTCCATGGTTTTTACACCAGAAGGTGACTATGCAACATTATTATACATTATAATAACATACCAATAAAAGTAAAGTAAAAATACACAGTAATGACAAATTGGATTATAATGACAAGAAGAAAATTGCATTGACAGATGACTGATTCATTGCATAAGGTAAGGGCTGTAACGTTAGCTACATTGCTAAGCAAGCCAGGTTGACTAGTGTATGGATGTATTACATTAGCAGAGTGGCAGTTTCCCAAAGTTTGGTGTTGACTATGAACTTTACTTAGCTAGCTATGCTTTGTGGGAGATATTGTCAACATTGAGTTAATCCGTAAATATTTAGGACTGGCATTTGGACATGAGCTAACTAACATTAGCTAGCTTCTGTGTCGATGTCAGCTGTTGTTGTCTGGCACTAGCTAGTTAGCTAGCTAATGGCTGAAATAATTTGTGTAAAAACCTTAAATAACTAAATATAGCTAGCCACCTTTCTTTGCCTATTTGTTAGCTACAGAGAGGGAAATAAGTATTTGATCCCCTGCTGATTTTGTACGTTTGCCCACTGACAAAGACATGATCAGTCTATAATTTTAATGGTAGGTTTATTTGAACAGTGAGAGACAAAAAAATCCAGAAAAAACGCATGTCTAAAATGATGTTATAAATTGATTTGCATTTTAATGAGGGAAATAAGTATTTGACCCCTCTGCAAAACATGACTTAGTACTTGGTGGCAAAACCCTTGTTGGCAATCACAGAGGTCAGACGTTTCTTGTAGTTGGCCACCAGGTTTGCACACATCTCAGGAGGGAATTTTTCCCACTCCTCTTTGCAGATCTTCTCCAAGTCATCAAGGTTTCGAGGCTGACATTTGGCAACTCGAACCTTCAGCTCCCTCCACAGATTTTCTATGGGATTAAGGTCTGGAGACTGACTAGGCCACTCCAGGACCTTAATGTGCTTCTTCTTGAGCCACTCCTTTGTTGCCTTGCCGTGTGTTTTGGATCATTGTCATGCTGGAATACCCATCCACGACCCATTTTCAATGCCCTGGCTGAGGGAAGGAGGTTCTCACCCAAGATTTGACGGTACATGGCCCCGTCCATCGTCCCTTTGATGCGGTGAAGTTGTCCTGTCCCCTTAGCAGAAAAACACCCCCAAGCATAATGTTTCCACCTCCATGTTTGACGGTGGGGATGGTGTTCTTGGGGTCATAGGCAGCATTCCTCCTCCTCCAAACACGCGAGTTGAGTTGATGCCAAAGAGCTCGATTTTGGTCTCATCTGACCACAACACTTTCACCCAGTTCTCCTCTGAATCATTCAGATGTTCATTGGCAAACTTCAGACGGGCCTGTATATGTGCTTTCTTGAGCAGGGTGACCTTGCGGGCGCTGCAGGATTTCAGTCCTTCACGGCGTAGTGTGTTACCAATTGTTTTCTTGGTGACTATGGTCCCAGCTGCCTTGAGATCATTGACAAGATCCTCCCGTGTAGTTCTGGGCTGATTCCTCACCGTTCTCATGATCATTGCAACTCCACGAGGTGAGATCTTGCATGGAGCCCCAGGCCGAGGGAGATTGACAGTTATTTTGTGTTTCTTCCATTTGCGAATAATCGCACCAACTGTTGTCACCTTCTCACCAAGCTGCTTGGCGATGGTCTTGTAGCCCATTCCAGCCTTGTGTAGCTCTTTGGTCTTGGCCATGGTGGAGAGTTTGGAATCTGATTGATTTATTGCTTCTGTGGACAGGTGTCTTTTTTATACAGGTAACAAGCTGAGATTCCCTTTAAGAGTGTACTCCTAATCTCAGCTCGTTACCTGTATAAAAGACACCTGGGAGCCAGAAATCAAATACTTATTTCCCTCATTAAATGTTTACACTTTTTTTTTCTGGATGTTTTTGTTGTTATTCTGTCTCTCACTGTTCAAATAAACCTACCATTAAAATTATAGACTGATCATTTCTTTGTCAGTGGGCAAACGTACAAAATCAGCAGGGGATCAAATACTTTTTTTTCCCTCACTGTAACTGGCTGGTGTTACAGCTACAAATGCTAGATGCTAGACTTTAAACAATCAAGCTAACTTTAGCTACCTAGCCAATCAAAATATATATTTGCATTTTTTGGTTAACCTCAGCTTGAATACCACCATATAGCTAGCTATCTACAGTAGCCTAGGTTTGTTCACTTATACTTCTTATGACGGGAAGCCTGGTGCAAGCAGCTGTGTTGTTGCTGAGCAACCGACCCTTGTTAAAACTCTGAGCTTTGGCTAAAAAATATGTTAGCATTGTCAGAAATGCTACAAAAAGGTAGCAAATTGTTGGTTGTTTTGGACAGAAATTAGCATGTGAGAGCGTTCAATCATAAATTTAACCAAAACTGTTGCCCCTACGAACTTATTTAGTCTAATGGTCACTTTATGGACACTGTTGTAGTCTCGTTCTTATCTGATGCCTAGATATTGAGTTGGGTCGGCCCAAAATGTTTTCTTTTTTTCCTAATGCTAATGTCCCAGTTAAAAATCTGGTATGTGGTTCTCGGTTAACGACAATACGACAGGGAGTGTGTTGTGTACCTCCAATCAAGTTGATTTGCGAATTTTCATCGACTTTGGTGTCATGTTGGCTTCGATATGATGGTAGGGAGATTTGAATTTAATATTGAACTTCAATCAATGCCTATGCTATTGTGGGGATATCAACAAAGTTGCTGTAATAATAATATAAATGCATTTAAAATAAAATGTTACTTATTTACTCCCTGATGTCTTTTTTGCTTATTTTTCTTCCTCTCAAATTCTCTATCAATGGAATTCCTTACCTCCATCATGACACAGAAGTCACTAGATCATTGTCAATTATCTCCTGGCTGTTGGGCCCTTGACTTCATCTCTGTTTAATGACAGATAACAATGTGATTAACACGCCCCGGTTTCTGCCTGCAGCCAGGGAGCACTGAGACGTGGTAAGGCGTCTGCATGCTTCCCAGCAGAAACAGTTTGGAAGAGTTAGTGCATATATTATGACAACGTTTTGTGACGTTTGTGTTCATTTTGGACTTTGGTAAGTTTTGGGGGGGCTTTTCGGGCACACACATTTTTCTCAAGGCCAGCCGAAGTTCGGGAGCCGAAGTGTACGCCCCTTCGTCCATGATTGGTCAACCCTAGGGATTCTTCATTTATGTCTGTCATTCAACAAGAGACAATTAGTTTTTTCATTGAGAAATACTGCACCAAACGTCTCAGTTAGATGTAAAATTGTGCGACTAACATCTCGGCAAAAACATCCAAATGTCTTGAGTTATCTTAGATTTAATTCTGACTATTTTGAGGAAATCAACATTTAACTACAGCGTCTCAAAATGGACAAACAGTACTATTGCCGCATTTTTCTCATTTTTCAAGTGAAGGTCTTTTTAAGGGAGTATGCGAGCACACTCGTTCGGTTTGCCTAGCCGACTTCGGCTATCCGCCAGCCGAACTGAAGCATGCTGACGCCTTAAGCGGTTGCTTATCGGCCCCTGACAGTGGTAAACCCACTCCAGCAGAATATTTACTGTGGCTTCCGTCATGATTTACCTGGAAAATCTGGGTTGGGGTTTATCCTAGTCTGAATTTAGCAGTACCGGCAGATTCAGCCCCTCCCCACTACAGAACCACTACAAAAATTCCAGTTACAATCCCCTCCACTTCAAGCACCACCTTGATTCGTCAGCACTAGGCTATATCATGCTTTGTCAAAATACTCAGTGACGCTGTGATCTTCCTTACTGGTGACTTTTCCCCTATCAAATTCAGAAAGTGTCGCTGACAAATGTTAACATTTAAATAGTCTGTCACGAGAGATTAGGGTTGTCCCTGTAAAGACAATATGCAAAATGATACACCATCGGCATTTCCAGTGGAAATGGAAAGTGGACAAATTGCAGTAAAGTATCAACTACTGAAGGTCACACATTTCTAAGTTTGCGTGCAAGTAATAGGTGTGTATACATTAGGTAGAGAATAGTGAGGGGAAATATATATTTTGGGCAGAGGGGGGGATTTCCTAATGGGTAACTCTTAACTCTTAATTCACTTAATCAGAATCAAATTGGATAACAATCTCACTGATGACATCTGTCCCCCATGGTTATGCATATTCATCAGACAAAGACAGATGGCAAACATTTGGTCTCCTGCTATCTGTTGTCCTTTTCAGAACTGCCTCAATGGATGTTTTTTCTTTCTCCATACCTCTTAATGTTTGTTTTGTCTTCTTAACCAACTGTGTTGATCACTGCCCACAATTAAATTCCCAATGATTATGTACAACAGCTTTAGGAAGACTGATTATGTAAAGCTCAGATGGTTTGCAATGTCTTTATATAAATACATATATATATAATTTTTTTTTTATGTCTTATGGTATTGTAATGAGACAATTGTTTAGGCTGATTTACAGACAAAATGTACAGAAGAAAATTAACTTAAAGGACTAGTTCACTATTTTACAACTTGATGTTAGATGGTTTCTCACCCTGAAAGTAGTCTATGGACCAGGAAAAACTGTAATCCATGGTTGTTTTATTTAAACAGCCATTACAAACTTCAGCTAACTTTAGCTACGGCTAGCTTAAAATCATTGAAAGTGATGGGGCATGTGAGCATGTTTAGAAAAATTATGTCCAAATCACCTCTAATCAATTCCATATTTAGTTTGATGTTACTTAAAGGGGATTTAGCCATAAGAAATAAACGTGCCCAACAACATTGTAGTTACTCCATAATACTTACCTAAATGACAGAGTGAAAAGAAGGAAGCCTGTAGAGAATAAAAATATTCCAAAACATGCATCCTGTTTGCAACAAGGCACTAAAGTAAAACTGCAAAAAATGTGGCAAAGAAATTAGCTTTATGTCCTGAATACAAAGCGTTATGTTTGGGGCAAATCCAACACAACGCATCACTGAGTACCACTTCATATTTTCAAGCATGGGGGTGGCTGCATCATGTTATGGGTATGCTTGTCATCGGCAAGGACTAGGGAGATGTTTAGGATAAAAAATAAATGGCATTGAGCTAAGCACAGGCAAAATTGAAGAGGAAAACCTGGTTGTCTGCTTTCCAACAGACAAATTCACCTTTCTGCAGGACAATAACGTAAAACACAAGGCCAAATATACAATGGAGTTGCTTACCAAGAAGACATGGAATGTTCCTGAGTGGCTTATTTACAGTTTCGACTTAAATCTGCTTGGAAATCTATGGGAAGACTTGAAAATGGCTGTCTAGCAATGATCAACAACCAACTTGACAGAGCTTGAAGAATTTTAAAAATAATAATGTGCAAGTATTGTACAATCCAGGTGTGCAAGCTCTTAGACTTAACCAGAAAACTCACAGCTGTAATCGCTGCCAAATGTGATTCTAACATGTATTAACTCAGTGGTGTGAATACTTTGGTAAATGAGATATTTCTGTATTTTATTTTCAATACATTTGCAAAAATGTCTAAAAACGTGTTTTCACTTTGTCATTATGTGGTATTTTGTGTAGATGGGTGAGAAAATCGATTTAATCAATTTTGAATTCAGGCTGTAACAACAAAATATGGAATAAATCAAGGTCTACAAATACTTTCTGAAGGCACTGCAGATGTGGCGAGGCTACTGATGTATAGTGCTAAGCTGTATCCTGCGGACTGCATTGCTACATTTCACCTCAAACCTTCCAGCCCTGTTTGCTTCTTCAAGGTCACATTTACAGCGGCAGTCCTACATTACCCACTTAAAAAGCAAGAGGCCAGCGGCCACAAACCCAGACAGCTAATGATCTCAGAGATTAAGAAGCCACAATTAGTCCTACCGTTCTGATAATTGGTCTAATAGCAAATTACGCATTGATATTATCTTTTAAAAATCCCTCTCTAGATGTACACTCCATTCACTTGCATTCCGTTTAATTAGTGAGAAGGTTCTTGCTTTTCCATAATGCTGGTGTGAAATTCAATTCAATACACAGTTTCATGCATTCGAATTCAATGCTAGAATGCAGTAATGTGGCTTTTGAACAACCTCACTTGCTACGGGTAAAGATCCTTGTGACTGGTGTCGTGTGTAGCATTTCTCTCCCAATGTCATTACTTATATCAGTTTCTTTCTTGGTAAACGAGTCTAATCAAAAAACCCTGATGGCAATAGAATAAGCTGATGATTGTGTTCTCTGCACAGTCCCGATATTCCACCAGCAGGTTGTAAGTCTTAATCATCTGTTGAACAAGGCTGTCAAAACAGACGAATGACGGGGCTCAGCCCCTTACCCACGTTATGATCAGAGAGCAGAAAGCTTGCCTCCACGCACCATGGCTCTGCTCTGCCGGGAATGATGGAGCACATGTCTGCAGATTGCTGCGAAAGGCACAACTAATGGCTGGTCAGTTTGGAAGATCTGGACTGTGAGGGGGGAGGGGGAATCAACTTTTAAAAAGCAGCGACCTTTTGAAAATATGCTGCTCAGAGAAAAGATGTTTGATGTTCAAACTTTGCTGGCTTGGATCCCTTATTAGTTCTCAGACATGGGACTATAAAGCTTAGAGAACAGTCGCCTGTGTTTGCTTTCGCCTGCTAATTCCTCATTAAAAAAGTTCAGGACTGCAGGGGACCTTTTGATAACCGATTCCTAATATTTGTTTTCTGAATACCACAGATTCATCTGTAACTGCTCATGTCTGATGCTTTCAGAAGGACCTTTTCATCTTGGATTTATTTTATTATTTGCATTGTATTTTCTTCCAAAACTAGCATACACGTTGCGTTGAACCCTGTGGACATGATGATTTTCAGCCGATCTTCTTTGAGCAATCCAATAATTTGGAATATTACATAATCTTTCACAGCACACTTTGTCAATTGCATTAGCCTGTGCCTGTAGCGGTTGCCTCGCCAATGTGCACGACCCCATGTTGTTTCTGTGCTGTTGGTAAGAGGTTGCTGTAGGTAATACCAGACAGACACTACACGATTTTGCCACGAATTCGTCACGTTTTTGCCGTCCAAGACACATTTTCATGATTGGGGTGAAGTCCTATGAATTTGGGCTATGATCAGTACGTTGGGACTCGCGTAGTTTGAACGGGTCAAGGGCGCACTGATGATGGCTGTTCCATTCTCCAGACCCCTGTCGGATGTCTCAATAATTTTGTGACGTCAGAAATTTTGGCCATGCATCTCGTAGTATGAGCAGTGCTACAACGCGATTGGGTAAGGACTGCTGCCAATAACCAATGAGCATTCAGCATGTGAAACCAAAACAATGATGGCGTAGAGGAAAGTCGCTCTGGATAAGAGCGTCTGCTAAATGACTAAAATGTAAATGTGGAGCTGTGGAGAGAACGCTGCTGCCTTTTCAATGGGTGAGTTCCTTTTACATGGCCCGGTGCCCCGGTTGGGTGGAGTTTGATTATTTTAGACCATTCCATTGGTCCTTAAAGGAAAACTCCACCCAAAAACTATATTTTGGTGTTTATTTCATTAGTCCATTGTTGACACAGTCCCAAAATGTTTTGCTTGTCAGCAATCAAGTTTAAGATATGTAACTTTCAACACTCTAAAAATCTGGGGTTCAACAAGGGTTCTTCTAAGATCCTCAAAGTTCTTTGGAGAACCTTAGGGTTCTTGGCACTGAAAGTGTCCCCCAAAAGGTTCTTCCAAGAACCCCATAGGAGGTGGGGTTCATCGAGGAACCTCCTTAGTTGGTGGTTTTCTTTTTGCAGTAACCTAACTGCCCAACTGAAACATTTCGATTTGAAAGGACAGCAGGTGCAAGCACTTAACTGAAAAATGTAAAGACCTCCTCAATTGAAGGTAAGGTTTGTCCCTTGTATGATCTAAATTAATATTATTTTATGATGATACCATCTATCTTTTCATATTTGTGCAAATCTTTCTAAAACAGAAAATGGATGATGACTGAACTGCTCACTTTTGTGTCTGTGTCTGCAGGTATACAGACGAGGAGGCATGCAAAGGTATGTCAATTGGTATTGGTATGCTATGCTGATCACATTTACCATCCTCCTCCCTTACCTCTTCAATGAAAATCCCATAGACCTCTACATTATGGACAAGGTATGTGAATGAAAACCATTATCAAAACAGTCTTTTTCATTCACATTCACCACAAAATCCAAGGTATGAATTCTGTCGTGTACATGTTTTGTTAATCATCTGTATAATTACTATTTTGGGGATTCACAGACCCTCCCTACACCTCTGATGAATATAACAGTAAACCGGTTTGATCACCATGCACTGCAAAATCATTCTGGCTATGGATACGGAGAACATCAACACATTAACATCATCACGCCAGAGGATATACCTATTGGACTTGGGGCTCTGCTGGGAGTTGACCTCATATTTCGATTTTTTTAAATTCTGCTTTGCCACTAAAATCATAATAAACACTGAGAACTAAAATACTGTGTTATTGTTATGCGTGTTATTATTAATAATAATAATAGGGGAGGGGGGGTAGTTCAGAAATTAACCCCAAAAGGTTATTCAAGGACCCATTAAAAGGGGTTCTTCGAAGAACTTATAGGGGTTCCCCCACAGTTTCAATTTGAAGAACCGCTAAAGGATACTCCAGGAACCTTTTATTTTTAGAGTGAAGTTACGAAAATCATCCCCGTATGTTGCATTTGCATCATATGATGTTTCATTTTGCATCATATGATGTGTTTTGCATCATATGATGCAAAATGCATCATACGAGGCACCAGGCCATGCAAAATGAACTCCACCAATATTACATCCGCGTCCTACCATGACAGAAACCAAAAATATATTTTCATGTTATCATTATTTCATATTAAGTCCATATTCTGCGCCTCCATTTATTTTTGTATGTTTCTGTACTTAATAATGTGCAAAAGAAAAGTCCAACGACAACCGAGAAACGCAGGGCTGGATCAACTTGGGAATCATCGAGTAATGTGAGCACCCACGTCCTGGGGTTGAGGATGGACAGAATGAAAGATTTGGGACAAGGAAATCGCGAAATGTGAGCACGTCCAAGTTGTTAAGATTTTAGATTTTCATGTAGTGTATAACCAGCATAAGAGGTTCCAGTTTTTTATTAGTGAAAAGATTACTGATTCAAAAAACAGGAACATTTTGTTCAGTCATTGGCGGTTAGGCTTTTATTAAAACAGGACTGCGCTGTCACACCGCTTCTTCTCCTTGTTTAATCAGAGACAGTAGAACTTGTTTAAATATATATATATATATATCTATATCTATATATATATATATATCTATATATACACAGTGGGGGAAAAAAGTATTTAGTCAGCCACCAATTGTGCAAGTTCTTCCACTTAAAAAGATGAGAGGCCTGTAATTTTCATCATAGGTACACGTCGACTATGACAGACAAATTGAGGGGAAAAAATCCAGAAAATCACATTGTAGGATTTTTAATGAATTTATTTGCAAATTATGGTGAATATCTTTTGGGAACTCTTTCACAAAGAAGATAATACTGAATAAACATGTCATTTTCTATCGTTCTGACAGCCTTTCTTCCCTTTTTTCAGTCAAGTTATAGAGCGATCCCAAAAGCCTCACATGTGGGAGAGAGCGGGAACAGCAGGGAGCTGTGTGAACCCAACCGGTCATTATCTCCATTCAGCTCTGACACAAGCTCTAGTCTCCTGCTACCCATTCCATTCAATTAGAGCCAGCTGTCTCCTTGCCTGTCCAGGTCCCCAACCTCCACAACTCCCTGCATCTCCTCCCAGTGGCGAACCGTGACTATTGGACCTAGGCCTTCAGTTGGGGAAAACATTTCCAATACATCAAATCAAATTCAAAACTCAAGAAAAGAACAGAAACAGAGCAGCACTTAATGCGTCCAACATTATATTGTGTAGTCAGACTATACTAGGGCAGACTCTAGTGCAGGAGAAGCAATGCTTTTTAAAATGACAAAATCAAACCGGACTGAGCCGTGCTTTGGGCTGCAACTCACACAGAGACAGCACATGGACACAACAGTGACACTAACAGTAGTGGTGTGTGTAAATCACGGGGGAACCAAGCCAGGAAAAGCCATATTACAACTTGTTGGGATAATTGCATCGTTTAGGCTAATCTATAAACCGTTAGAAATGCTTTCATACGCCACCGTGATAGAAGGCGGAAAAGCCATACATCGTTTCACAGAAACAGTTCCAGAAGACAACAGTCAAACATAGGACTAACTATTGATTCAGGACAGTTACTGCGAGTCAGAGCAAAGAAAACAGGCGTGCTGCCTCCACTATTTCAGCATACTGAAAGAGAGCGCCAATAGAAACAGCAGTCAAACACAGCATCAAATAATGTTAAAGAATAAGCTGCCCATTCACTCAAATAAATAATAAGCCAGTAGACCCCAATCATAACAATAGAAAAACAACCATTTAGTAGTTCCAACAAGAAACAAACAAGCCAGCTATTACTTCCAATTGCAAACATATTTTATCACTTTCAGCACACAAAATAACCGGCAATTTAAAGTTAAAATGCAACAATGTTTCACACGCATTATATCAAAGAGATGAAATGGGTTTCCATGGCCGAGCAGCCTCACACAAGCCTAAGATCACCATGCGCAATGCCAAGCGTCAGCTAGAGTGGTGTCAAGCCCGCTGCCATTGGACTCTGGAGTAGTGGAAACACATTCTCTGGAGTGATGAATCACTCTTCACCATCTGGCAGTCTGATGGACAAATCTGAGTTTGGCGGATGCCAGGAGAATGCTACCTGCCTGAATGCATAGTGCCAACTGTAAAGTTTGGTGGAGGAGGAATAATGGTCTGGGGCTGTTTTTCATGGTTCAGGCTAGGCCCCTTAGTTCCAGTGAAGGGACATCTTAACGCTACAGCATACAATGTCATTCTAGACGATTCTGTGCTTCCAATTTTGTGGCAACTGTTGGGGAAGGCCCTTTCCTACATGTTTCAGCATGACAATGCCCCTGTGCAAAGCGAGGTCCATACAGAAATGGTTTGTTGATCGGTGTAGAAGAACTTGACTGGCCTGCACAGAGCCCTGACCACAACCCCATCAAACACCTTTGTGATGAATTGAAACGCAGACTGCGAGCCAGGCCTAATCGCCCAACATTAGTGCCCGACCTCACTAATGCTCTTGTGGCTGAGTGGAAGCAAGTCCCCACAGCAATGTTCCAACATCTAGTGGAAAGCCTTCCCAGAAGAGTGGAGGCTGTTATAGCAGCAAAAGGGAACCAACTCCATATTAATGCCAATGATTTTGGAATGAGATGTAAAAAAATATATATAAACGCAACATGCAACAATTTCATTGATTTTTAACGAGTTACAGTTCATATGAGGAAATCAGTCAATTGAAACAAATTAATTAGGCTCTAATCTATGGATTTCACATGACTGGGAATACAGATATGCATCTGTTGGTCATAGATACCTTAAAAAAAAATAGGCCTCACAATGGACATCAGAATCTAGTCACGCTGTTTTTGAGCATTCAAATTACCATAGATAAAATGCAATTGTGTTCATTGTCCGTAGCATATTCCTGCCCGTACCATAACCCCATTACCACCATGGGGCACTTTGTTCACAACGTTGACATCAGCAAACCACTCGCCCGCACGATGCCATACACGTGTTCTGCAGTAGTGAGGACGGTTGGACGTACTGTCAAATTATCTAAAATGATGTTGGAGGTGGCTTATGGTAGAGAAAGTATCATTCACTTCTCTGGCAACAGCTCTGGTGGACATTCCTGCATTCAGCATGTCAATTGCACGCTCCCTCAAAACTTGAGACATAAGTGGCATATACATAAGTTGATATAAAGTGGTGTGAAACTGCACATTTTAGGATGGCCTTTTATTGTCCCCAGCACAAGGTGCACCTGTGTAATAATCATGCTGTTTAATTTGCTTCTTGATATGCCACACCTGTCAGGTGGATTGATTATCTTGGCAAAGGAGAAATGCTCACTAACATGGATGTAAACAAATTTGTGCACAACATTTGAGAGAAATAAGCTTGATGTGCGTATGGAAAATGTCTTGGATCTTTTATTTCAGCTCATGAAACATGGGACCAACACTTAAAGGTAATAGCCACTACAGGCACCAATAAGGTCGCTCTCTCACCTCTACAACAGTACAGGACAGATTCCTGCGGGAATCATCAACAGGGACCAGGGGAAAGAGGAACATGAAGGATTTATTGTTTTGTTTATTTTTGTATGTCTTGTGAATACATGCCCACTAAGAAGCTTGAGGCTTGATCAACACTATTTTCATTAGTGCCGTTTATGTAGTGAATCAGCGCCTTACATAATGTATGGAGTCAATATGAGACCAAAAATAATATGTGAAGACCCGTCTCAGTATCACGTGTTGTGGATAATACTTAAGATGGAATGTCAATGGAATTGTTCAACCAGCCAAAATAATTAAGTTATTTTCTTATTTGAAAAATAATAATGCCAACTGTTTTTTACAAGAAACTCACCTATCGGCAATAGAAAGTGAAAGGTTTGGGCGAGCTTGGGATAGGTTGACATTGTCCTCCACCTACTCCTCATGATCCAGAGGACTATAAATTCTCATTTATAAAACATAAATTACTACATACCCAAATGGACGTTTTATAATGGTAAAAGGAAATCTGGCACAAGAAAAAGTCACTTTACTGAATTGTTATTGCCCAAGTGAAGATGACCCAAAGTTCATTAATGACCTTATACTGAATGTAAGGCAATATTATATGGGGGGGTGATTTTATTTGTGTGCAGGATGCAACTCTAGACAAATCATCAACTAAACTGTATACTCTTCCTAACATGTCTAAGGTATTAAACCACAACAGACCCATCTCGTTGATATGTGAACTGTGGAGATATAAACATCCAACTGAAAGAGAATACTCATATTACTCTCATGTCCACAACTCATATTCAAGAATTGACTTTAAAAAAATGTGTAAACGTTTCTTAAATTGACTGTGTGTAATGCCTTCTTAGAATAATTATGGACTAAAGCCCATTGTCCTTCACATTTAAGCTCAAACCTCCTATGCCAATAAAAAAGACCTGGTGATTCAACACAATGTTACTTGCAGATAAGGAGTTTACCTCATATCTCAACACACAGATAGACATGTTTTTGGAAATAAATGTAGATAATGAAGTATGCCCAACTGTTGTCTGGGAAGCTCTCAAATCAGTCTTACTCTTCACATAAAAAAATAAGACTCATAAAGAATTAGAAATACTAGAACTGAAAATCCACGACTTAGAAAGAAAACTGTTTAGATAGAAATGCTGACATCCTTCAACAGTTGAACACTTTGAAGCTCAAATATAACGCAATAAACACCCGCAAAGATTGCTGCCATTAAATCCAAGCAACAATATGTTGAGCAAGGTAAAAGTGCAGGTGGTAGCATAACAATTAATTGATTTCAGAATAATCCAGTCTTTAAAACATTTTATCACACCTATATTAATCCGAAAACAAATGTTCAAAGGAGGAAATAGACAATTTCCTTAAGGCCATCTTACCAGTTATACAGCCTGAATTCAAAATTGATTAAATTATTTTGTTTTTTCACCCATCTTCACCTTGTTGGAAGCCATCAATAATCTACAAAATGGGAAATCCAAGTACAATGTTATAGACACTTTCGTCCCAAATTGCTAAAGCCTATGCTACTTATGCTCACAGCAGCTCTAGAGAGAAATTCACTTCCCCATTCACTATGTTTGGCTACAATCACCCTATTTAAAAATAAATAAGGATCCATTGTCATGCGAATCCGTCTGCCCAGTGTCACTCTTGAATGTGGATTACAAAATCATTGGTAAGGTATTTTGCTTGTTGCATAGAAACGGAAATACGAAAGTTGATTCACTCAGATAGAACAGGATTTATACGGAGCGGGATGTCTTCAGAGATCTCACCCTATTTATATGTTAGGTAGGGTCAGCATAATCAAAATGAATATATTACCAAGGTTGATGTATTTATTCCACGCCCTGCCAGTTTCAATTCCATGTAACCTTTTAAGTAAAATAAATTGCCTGCTCTCCAACTTCATTTGGATTGGAAAGAACTCGAGTCAAACTTACTGTTTTACACTTCCCCTATAAAGCTGGAGTTCTTGGACTATCTCTTACGAAGATGTGTTACTGAGATGCACAATTCCATTCACTTAAACAATGGACAGCAGGCTATCCTTGTGCATAGAGGAGTATCAAAGCCACAAAAGTAATACATTGTGATGTAAAATATATTCACTACTTCGGGTCCAAGGTGTTGAAGGAAAAAAATCAGACAATCAAATGATTCTCAATTCCATTTGTATTTGGGAAAATGTACATGCATTCATGAGGTGGAAAGAACCAATCGCCAGGCACCCTTATTTGGAATAACCCCACCTTACCTCCAGTGTTTAGTGACAGCACCTTTAAGTCCTGGTTCCAAAGTGGCATCATACATTTTGGACATGTTTCCTATAATGGATCTCAACTGTCATTCAATTAATTACAAGAAAGATTTGGATTATCTAAGGCTGATTTCCTTTAAGTTCTTATATCTCAGAAATCGTATTCAATTGCTTCAACATAATCTGGATGAACCTAAGACATCTAGCGCAGAAAACATTCTGAAAGAAGCTGCTACGCCAAAGGAGCTGGTTGCCAAGTTATATCAAGGGTTGATTGAAACTCTACTTGATGGTTCAGAACCTATAAGGAAAAAATTGAAACGGATCTAAATGAAGAAATTGAGGAGCACCATTGGTCACAGATATGTGAAAATGCTAATACCTGCTCCTACAACCTAAGAAATAAACTACTGTTAATAATTCATAGGACTTACTACAATCCTGCCAGAATGGATGTAATTCACCCAGAAATGTCACTTCTCTGTTGGAGATGCAAAAAGCACAAAGGAACCCTATTACATGTCCTGTGACAAACTGACACAATTTTGGGATAATGTATGTGTCATCATTTCATTGTGTCTAGAAATTTATATTCGTCCTTCTCCACGATTATGTCTGTTGGGAAATGTAAATATTGGTGATCAATATCAGAGAAATGTATAGCCATCAATTGGAAAGCTTCGTATTCACCCTCAATAATAAACTGGAGGACAGAACTATCTAGTTACATCCCTTTAGATATGGTATATTATAAAGTTAAACAAACAACTGAGAGATTTGACAGAATTTGGAGGACATCACCTTGGAGCATGTTTTGTATAGTGGGCGTTTTGTGTTTTTGAAGTAGAAAAACAATATATAAAAACAACAAATTGTCAACAACAACAAAAGAAACAGAAACCAGAAGTGTTTCGGCCCTCGAGGACCGTATTTGAACAGCCCTGGGCTAAAGCAACGCTACCTGCTCTGCAGCTTTTATGTTGTTTATTTATTTCTATCCATTTGATTTAGTGTGTTTGGCATTCAAGGTGAGCTTCACTGGGCTCCTGAAACACCGGGCTGCTTCACGATCCAGGCCTAACAAACTAGCCTCATTAGCCACGAAGAGGAGGCTTGGTCAATTAAAATAATTCCCTGTTAGCACAGCTGCTTTGGTCAGTTAAACTTAGCTAGGGGAGCGCTGTGTAGTCTGCCTCTCGCGTAGTGAACTGCTCTCCATAGCTGCACATCTTGGCTAATTAGTTTAAGAGGAGGAATATTTTAATAACAATTAATGAGCTGCGGGATTATATGAGCCCCAATTTAAGTGCTCTGTCTGTGCATGAGCCCTGTGGCGAATCCCCAAAGAAGTGAGGTGATGTAACGGAGGATAGCTGGCGGAATCAGTCCAGGTGAGACCTGCTACCTGTTTGCACTGCAGCCAGGAGAACCTGAGAAATGGTGCTCTCTAGCTGTTGATTTGATCTATTGTCTCCTGGCTCCTGCCTCCTGTAATTATTTGTGGCATACTGGTATAGGCCTACTGCATTATGATGCAGGATACATTAAAACGTATCATAAGTGTGGCTTTGTCATATCAACAGTTTTCAACCTGTTGAGAAATTGCTGCATAGAAACCCATAACATTATACACTGAACAAAAATATAAATGCAACATATGACAATTTCAAATATTTTACTGAGTTAAAGTTCATATAAGGAAATGTCAATTGAAATAAATTCATTAGGCCCTAATCTATGGATTTCAGATATGCATCTGTTGGTCACAGCTACCTTAATAAAAAAAAGTAGGGGTGTGGATCAGAAGACCAGTCAGTATCTGGTGTGAACACCATTTACCTCATGCAGCACGACACATCTCTTTCGCATAGAGTTGATCAGGCTGTTGATTGTGGCCTGTGGAATGCTGTCCCACTCTTCAATGGCTGTGCGAAGTTGCTGGATAATAGCGGGAACTGGAAAACGCTGTCGTACACGTCGATCCAGAGCATCCCAAACATGCTCAATGGGTGACATGTCTGGTGAGTATGCAGGCCATAGAAGAACTGGGACATTTTCAGCTTCCAGGAATTGTGTACAGATCCTTGCGACATAGGGCCGTGCATTATCATGCTGTAACATGAGGTGATGGCGGTGGAGGAATGGCACGATAATGTGCCTCAGGATCTCCTCACGGTATCTCTTAAAATTGCCATCGATAAAATGCAATTGTGTTCATTGTCCGTAGCTTATGCCTGCCTGCCTGCCCATACCATAACCCCACCTCCACCATTGGGCACTCTGTTCACAACATTGACATCAGCAAACCGCTCGACCACACGATGCCATACACGTTGCCTGATATCTGCCCGGTACAGTTGAAACCGGGATTCATCCGTGAAGAGCACACTTCTCCAGTGTGCCAGTGGCCATCGAAGCTGAGCATTTGCCCACTGAAGTCGGTTACAATGCTGAACTGCAGTCAAGTCCAGACCCTGGTGAGGGCGACAAGCACGCAGATGAGCTTCCCTGAGACTGTTTCTAACAGTTTGTGCCGAAATTCTTCGGTTGTACAAACCCACCGTTTCATTAGCTGGTGGCTGGTCTCAGACGATCCCGCAGGTGAAGAAGCCGGATGTGGAGGTCCTGGGCTGGCGTGGTCACACGTGGTCTGCGGTTGTGAGGCCGGTTGGACGTACTGCCAAATTCTCTAAAACGACGTTGGAGGCAGCTTATGGTATAGAAATGATAATTCAATTCCTTGGCAACAGCTCTGGTGGACATTCCTGCAGTCAGTATGCCAATTGCACGCTCCCTCAAAACTTGAGACATCTGTGGCATTGTGTTGTGTGACAAAACTGTACATTTTAGAGTGACCTTTTATTGTCCCCAGTACAAGGTCACCTGTGTAATGATCATGCTGTTTAATCAGCTTCTTGATATGCCACACCTGTCAGGTGGATGGATTATCGTGCAAAGGAGAAATGCTCACTAACAGGGATGTAAACAAATTTGTGCACAACTTGAGAGAAATAAGCTTTTTGTGCGTATGGAACATTTCTGGGATCTTTTATTTCAGTTCATGAAACGAAACATGGGACCAACACTTTACATGTTGCATTTATATTTTTGTTCAGTATAAGTTGACTAATAAAACATTTATTATATACTGAGTGTAAAAAACATTATGAACACCTGCTCTTTCCATGACACAGTCTGACCAGGTGAATCCAGGTGAAAGCTATGATTCCTTATTGATGTCACCTGTTAAATCCACTTCAATCAGTGTAGATGAAGGGGAGGAGACAGGTTTAAGAAGGATTTTTAAGCCTTGAGACAATTGAGACATGGATTGTGTATGTGTGCCATTCAGAGGGTGAATGGGCAAGACAAAAGATTGAAGGGCCTTTGAACGGTGTATGGTAGTAGGTGCCAGGCGCACCGGTTTGAGTGTGTCAAGAGCTGCAATGCTGCTGGGTTTTTCACACTCAACATTTACCCGTGTGTATCAAGAATGGTCCACCACCCAAAGGACATCCAGCCAACGGGCATGTGGTCGAAAACGGGTCATTTGTGGAAGAGGACAAAGGAGGTTGACACGAATTGTATAGAGCAACAGACGGGCTACAGTTAGTCAGCTGACAGTCCAGTACAACATTGGTGCCCAAAGACCCATAAAAGAATGCACAACTTGTCATACCTTGACACAAATGGGGTATGGCAGCCGCCGACCTTACAGAGTTCCACTTCTTTCAGCAAAAAACTGTTGTTGCAGTGGGTTAAGGAACGGAAACACTGGACACTGGAGAATTGGAAAACATTGCCTGGTCTGATGAATCCCAGTTCCTGCTGTTTCACGCTGATGGGAGGACTAGGGTATGGAGAAAACCACATGAGTACATGCATCCATCATGCCGCGTGTCAACAGGCTGGTGGTCTGATGGTGTGGGGTGTGTTTTCATGGCACACATTAGGCCCCATGATAAAAGTGGAGCAACCTTTAAATGCCACAGGATATCTGAACAACATCGCAAATCAGGTGCATCCCTTCATGACAGCAGTGTATCCATCTGCAAATAGATTTTCAGCAGGATAATGCCCCATGCCACAAGGCTAGGATTGTCCATGAATGGTTCCACGAACATGACAGTTAATTCTGCTTACTGCAGTGGCCTTTCCAGTCACCAGATCTCAATCCAATTGAGCATCAGTGGGACGAGATGGAACGAGCTACTCGGAGTAGAGATCCACTACCAGCCAACTGGTGGGAAGCATTGGAGTCAACATGGGCCAGCATCCCTGTGGAACGCTTTCGACACCTTGTAGAGTCCACGCCCCAACGAATGTTGGCTTTTCTGAGGGCAAAAGTGGGTGCAACTCAATATTAGGAAGGTGTTCCTAATGTTTTGTACACTCAGTATACATGCTTATTTTACAGTTTAGTCATTTAGTAGACGCTCTTATCCAAAGCGACTTAGTTAGTGAGTACATTTTTCATACTTGTTGTGCATTCTTATAAAAAAGAATGCTAATTATACCTGTACATTCTTACCAAATTAGTAATGTGTTTATCAGGCTTGTACATACCGTATTATATAAATCCAGATTGATCAAAATAGACACCGTTGAGTTAAATTTTTGGGGAATATCAAATAGAGGTATTGCTGGTCTCTTTAGGCTTTACTGTCACATTTGACACCAGCCGTTGGGCTGTAGGACGGACGCTGATTTTAACACCTGTGTATTCTGCATAGATTCCATCTCTTTCACGCCGTTTCATCAGACGTGGAGTGGCGCTGCCGACAGGCTTCTGTCGCTTCTACATCAAAGTGAGAGCTGCTTTACTTGCCACTCATGGCTCCCAAACCAACGACAGGAGGAGAGGGGGAGGCAGTGTGGGCAGGAGTGGAGGATATAGTTGGGCTACCAAACCAAATATTTCTCCTTTTTAAGTGAGCAGATTGTTGTCAGGCTTGGGTTTTAGCTTTGGGAAAACAGTCGGCTACAGTGTCTCAATTAAACTTGATGATGACTCACTTGTGTTCTTATTTTTCTCTGCTCTGCTGCCAATAATGTTTTCTTGTGAATTTTCCGATTTTGTGTGTGCTGCTCCAGGCTAGAACAGAGGACAAATTATAATACATGGTGTTTCTGGTAGTAACAGTACCGCTTTCAACTTGTCATGTGTCACTTAACTCAAGGTCAGATTTCTACCTTTATTAACTTTAATCTGACGGCTGTCACATTACTGTCACATCGTTGGCCTTGGCGCTGTGTTTAAGTATCTCAAGGTTTGGTGACATAACATTTACATTTACATTTACGTCATTTAGCAGACGCTCTTATCCAGAGCGACTTACAAATTGGTGCATTCACCCTATAGCCAGTGGGATAACCACTTTACAATATGTTTTTTTTTTTTTTTTTTTTAGGGGGGGGTGGGGGGGTAGAAGGATTATTTTATCCTATCCCAGGTATTCCTTAGAGGTGGGGTTTCAAATGTCTCCGGAAGGTGGTGAGTGACTCCGCTGTCCTGGCGTCGTGAGGGAGCTTGTTCCACCATTGGGGTGCCAGAGCAGCGAACAGTTTTGACTGGGCTGAGCGGGAACTATGCTTCCGCAGAGGAAGGGGAGCCAGCAGGCCAGAGGTGGATGAACGCAATGCCCTCGTTTGGGTGTAGGGACTGATCAGAGCCTGAAGGTACAGAGGTGCCGATCCCCTCACAGCTCCATAGGCAAGCACCATGGTCTTGTAACAGATGCGAGCTTCAACTGGAAGCCAGTGGAGTGTGCGGAGGAGCGGGGTGACGTGAGAGAACTTGGGAAGGTTGAACACCAGACGGGCTGCGGCATTCTGGATGAGTTGTAGGGGTTTAATGGCACAGGCAGGGAGCCCAGCCAACAGCGAGTTGCAGTAATCCAGACGGGAGATGACAAGTGCCTGGATTAGGACCTGTGCCGCTTCCTGTGTAAGGCAGGGTCGTACTCTCCGAATGTTGTAGAGCATGAACCTGCAGGATCGGGTCACCGTCTTGATGTTAGCGGAGAACGACAGGGTGTTGTCCAGGGTCACGCCAAGGCTCTTCGCACTCTGGGAGGAGGACACAACGGAGTTGTCAACCGTGATGGCGAGATCATGGAACGGGCAGTCCTTCCCCGGGAGGAAGAGCAGCTCCGTCTTGCCAAGGTTCAGCTTGAGGTGGTGATCCGTCATCCATACTGATATGTCTGCCAGACATGCAGAGATGCGATTCGCCACCTGGTTATCAGAAGGGGGAAAGGAGAAGATTAGTTGTGTATCGTCAGCGTAGCAATGATAGGAGAGGCCATGTGAGGATATGACAGAGCCAAGTGACTTGGTGTATAGGGAGAATAGGAGAGGGCCTAGAACTGAGCCCTGGGGGACACCAGTGGTGAGAGCACGTGGTGCGGAGACAGCTTCTCGCCACGCCACTTGGTAGGAGCGACCGGTCAGGTAGGACGCAATCCAGGAGTGAGCCGCGCCGGAGATGCCCAGCTCGGAGAGGGTGGAGAGGAGGATCTGATGGTTCACAGTATCAAAGGCAGCAGACAGGTCTAGAAGGACAAGAGCAGAGGAGAGAGAGTTAGCTTTAGCAGTGCGGAGAGCCTCCGTGACACAGAGAAGAGCAGTCTCAGTTGAATGACCAGTCCTGAAACCTGACTGGTTTGGATCAAGAAGGTCATTCTGAGAGAGATAGCAAGAGAGTTGGCTAAAGACGGCACGCTCAATAGTTTTGGAAAGAAAAGAAAGAAGGGATACTGGTCTGTAGTTGTTGACATCAGTGGGGGGGGGGGGGGATTCAGCAGGGAGGAGAATGTGGCAAAGAGCTTCCTAGGGTTAGAGGCAGATGCTTGGAATTTAGAGTGGTAGAAAGTGGCCTTAGCAGCAGAAACAGATGGAGAGGAGGGAGTGAAAAGATGCCAGGTCGGCAGGGAGTTTAGTTTTCTTCCATTTCCGCTCCGCTGCCCGGAGCTCTGTTCTGTGAGCTCGCAATGAGTCATCAAGCCACGGAGCTGGAGGGGAGGACCGAGCCGGCCGGGAGGATAGGGGACACAGAGAGTCAAAGGATGCAGAAAGGGAGGAGAGGAGGGTTGAGGAGGCAGAATCAGGAGATTGGAGGGAGAAGGATTGAGCAGAGGGAAGAGATGATAGGATGGAAGAGGAGAGAGTAGTGGGAGAGAGAGAGCGAAGGTTGCGGCGGCGCATTACCATCTGTGTAGGGGCAGAGTGAGTAGTGTTGGAGGAGAGCGAGAGAGAAAAGGATACAAAGTAGTGGTCGGAGACATGGAGGGGAGTTGCAGTGAGATTAGTAGAAGAGCAGCATCTAGTAAAGATGAGGTCAAGCGTATTGCCTGCCTTGTGAGTAGGGGGGGACGGTGAGAGGGTGAGGTCAAAAGAGGAGAGGAGTGGAAAGAAGGAGGCAGAGAGAAATGAGTCAAATGTAGACGTAGGGAGGTTGAAATCCCCCAAAACTGTGAGGGGTGAGCCATCCTCAGGAAAGGAACTTATCAAGGCGTCAAGCTCATTGATGAACTCTCCAAGGGAACTTGGAGGGCGATAGATGACAAGGACATTAAGCTTAAATGGGCTAGTGACTGTGACAGCATGGAATTCAAATGAGGAGATAGACAGATGGGTTAGGGGAAAAATTGAGAATGTCCACTTGGGAGAGATGAGGATTCCTGTGCCACCACCCCTCTGACCAGATGCTCTCGGGGTATGCGAGAACACATGGTCAGACGAGGAGAGAGCAGTAGGAGTAGCAGTGTTTTCAGTGGTAATCCATGTTTCCGTCAGCGCCAGGAAGTCGAGGGACTGGAGGGTAGCATAGGCTGGGATGAAGTCAGCCTTGTTGGCAGCAGAACGGCAGTTCCAGAGGCTGCCTGAGACCTGGAACTCCAGGTGTGGGGTGCGTGCAGGGACCACCAGGTTAGAGAGGCAGCAGCCACGCGGTGTGAGGCGTTTGTGTAGCCTGTGCGGAGAGGAGAGAACAGGGATAGGCAGAGGCATAGTTGACAGGCTGTAGCAAATGGCTACAATAATGCAGAGGAGATCGGAATGAAATGAACTAAACATCTGGGAAAGGAGAGAGTAGGGCCTCCCTCACCAAAACTCCCAAATATAACTCACCCAACTTCCACCTCAGAAACTATAATTGTTTCACTGAACCACCCGAATAAAAACTCTCCCAACTTCCACTTTAGAAATTAGAATTGTTGTGAACTACAGCGGTTCAATGTTTCAAGGAATAGACTCAACTTACTTTATTCAGCTAGCTAACTATGACGCCATAGCTAACTAGCATGCTAGCATCCAATAACACACAGTTTAGCACCAATACTTGGTTACAACAAACTACCAATAGTGTGTTAACACACTAAACAGATAATTCGTGTCCGTGTCTAGTTCCTTTCATAACGCAGCAATAATTAAACGTTGGCTAGCTAGCACAAATATATTGTATTTAGCTGCTACAGTACAGCTAGCTGGTCGTGTTGGCTAGCTAGCAATGGCTGCTGTGTTGACTTTGTTTGAAAAACGGCGGCGCTGCGAACAAATGTAGCTGGCTAAAAGGATATTGTATCTAGTTGCTACCGTTGCTAATAGCTGTGACATCACAGACCCAGACTAACTCAGCTTTTGGCTATTCACTATGTATGCTTGATGTGATGTGGTTTAGAGCTGCACAGGATGATCTCCACCCTGTAATAGAGTGTCGTCTGAAGTGCCTTGTCCTCCTCACCACTAACAGGATGCGCACAGTAGATACATATCCTACCACATGGTTCCAATGGTTCTGTGGGTTGTTAAAGGTATGGTGCTGTTGGATTTCAGCATTGACCATATATTCTGAACATGTCTTACTCCCTAATGCCGCATGTTTCCTGTTAGGCCTAGTTATTGTTCTAAAACATGGCATGTTTTTTATTATTTTCTGATATTTTCTCCCCATATAGTTGCAGTACCATGCTGGCTTGGCGTCCAGTCTTCTTAACCAGCAGTCACTCAAGCGCTCAGCTAACCAAATGGGGGCATCTGCCAAGAGAAGACCCAAAGTCCAGCCCAGTACCCTGGTTCTGCCACCACAGTGAGTATAGCTCCTCTTCCTGCTCACACATTTCCCTGATGGTTGGGAAAGAGATGAATCATCTCCCTCCAGTCATTTTTCTTTCTGTTTAGAGTTGTCATAGTCCAGAGGGATCACGTGACTAATAAAAATTGTGCAATGTCTTATTTTGTTGTCTTGGACATCTTGGGGCTGTAGACCTCTTGCTTTGATAGGAGAGTGATGAGAGTGGGGGAAGGGCATGCAGGAGGTCTAGTTGGATGGACTGAGGGACGACGTCCCCAGTGGTTGATGAAAGTGGTTGAAGGAGAGAGAAAAGAGTGGTCCCCCACGGGCATAGAGCGTGGTCCCCAGCTGGTATAGCTGCTACAAAAACAGAAATCCATTGTGTGTTGGGCTCTTATGGATAGTCCTTGATCAGTGTGGCATTGTACCCTTAATAATCTTTGTACCCTGGTCTTTTGAAATCACCCACCTTTTTAATCAGTGCCTTTTGATAGATATAGGCTTCGGTTTTCATAATGTTATTACAATGCAACCTTCTGGTGGATCAGGTTTACAGAATGTGTGGAAATGGCACCTGGTGCTCTCTTCTGTTCACCCTCACACCCCTTGTCAACAAAAGAAAGATCCTCACAAAATGTCAGATTCACTGGGTTTGGGTGACATTTTCCCCCCATATTTCCCATCTGGCACTTTAGCAGTTTTTGGCTTGGGAGGTAGGGCCGGCTTTGCTCAGTAAAGTGTCTGCACTCTGGATGTAAAAGGAAATATCAATAGTGGGCAACAGTGAAAGCACGGCTGTCACTGTAGGCCTATATCTTCTCTGAGCAGTTTCTCGCTGTCCGGTTTCCTGCGTTGTGCCGGGGTGACTCTGAGCTTTGGGGAACTCTAATGCCTCCGTGCAGCACAGGAAGAGAGCTGATGAAGAGTGGGTCAAGGTGAAGCCAACCAGCGGCTCCTCTGTCAAACGTCATTGTTCTGATGAATTTGCCGTTTCTAAAAGGAGCAGCCAGCGCATGAATTATGCAGCACAACCTTTACGTTTTTTTTGCATCCACCCTCCGGCATTGTTTCTTCTGTATGTAGCTACATAAATGCCCCAGAAAGTGCACTGTGTAATTACAGTGTTCCAAAGAAATGTTGATGGTAGTGAATGAATATAGAATATTTTATAATATTGGGTTTATGCAGACACTCTGGCTACCAAGTCCTGAACAGACATATTTCTGTTGGCGATTAGATCAATGGCAGGCAATTAGAGACTGGCCAGGGTGATTGTTCAAGTCGAATCTGCTTTGTCATGTGAGCTAATCCTTGAAAACAATCCTGGTCAATGTATGGAGAAACCAGGTTATACAATCTTATAGCCTATTAGTCCGACAAGTCACAAGAAGAGTTTAGCATACAGGAGTCAAGACTGGATGCTGAAGAGTTTAACAGGTAATAGAATACATCTGACTGCTCACTAGCATGCCTCATTACATTTACGTCATTTAGCTGACTCTCTTATCCAGAGCGACTTACATTATTATTTTCATACTGGCCCCCCGTGGGAAACGAACCCACAACCCTGGCGTTGCAAACACCATGCTCTATCAACTGAGCTACCTCCCTGCCTGCCATTCCCTCCCCTACCCTGGACGACGCTGGGCCTCATGCTAGGACATTGTCTGGGATGTGGCTTTGGTATGAAAGGGGGTTTCCAGACGCATATGAGAGAAGCGAAGAGGCAAAATTCTATTTGGCTGAATTTGCAGACACAATCAAACCTGAACAGCAAACCTGGTTTAAAAAAACAGATAAAGCAACACCTCACAGCACAACACCTCTCCCCTATTTGACCTAGATATTTTGTGTGTATGTATTGATATGTAGCTATGTGCACCATTTTAAAATTGATGTATTTCTGTCCTTGAGCTGTTCTTGTCTATTCATGTTCTGTATTATGTCATGTTTTGCAACAGCTAATGGGGATCCTAATAAAATACTGAACGGTCAGAACACTATCAATGAGGCAGATCACTGTCATGCATATGTGTGAAGAAGATTAATCCTCTAAATGGAGTCATGCTGAATGTAATCAGCTAAACTGGCACATATTGACTGACTCCTCTCATGCATAAGTCACCCTCCCTTAGACAGCTAGCTAGCCCTCCCTGTCTGGATTATTATTGTTAAGTGGTTAACACATTTAGGTTAATCATGCATCTCTTTGAGCTGCTAGAGTTGCTGGTCTGTGTTTAATCCAGAGACGCAGTGACCGAATTAGAGCAATTGTGCTCTCTTTGTTAAAAGCAAAGTAAAGACAAATGTATGGTTAAAGTCAAACTAACCTTGATAGTGATTCCAACTGACTGACTGATATCAGATTCAGAAGGGTACCACTATACACTGAGTGTACAAAATATTAGGAACACCTGCTCTTTCAATGACATAGACTGACCAGGTGAATCCAGGGGTGATACCTTATTGATGTCACTTGTTAAATCCACTTCAATCAGTGTAGTTGAAGGGTAGGAGACAGGTTAAAGAAGGATTTTTAAGTCTTGAGACATGGATTGTGTATGTGTGCCATTCATAGGATGAATGGGCAAGACAAAAGATTTAAGTGCCTTTGAACGGTGTATTACATTTGTACATTTTAGTCATTTAGCAGACGCTCTTATCCAGAGCGACTTACAGTTAGTGAGTGCATACATCATTTTTTATACTGGCCCCCCGTGGGAAACGAACCCACAACCCTGGCGTTGCAAACGCCATGCTCTACCAACTGAGCTACATCCCTGCCGGCCATTCCCTCCCCTACCCTGGACGACGCTGGGCCAATTGTGCGCCGCCCCATGGGTCTCCCGGTCGCGGCCGGCTACGACAGAGCCTGGATTCGAACCAGGATCTCTAGTGGCACAGCCTTAGACCACTGCGCCACTCGGGAGGTGTATGGTAGTAGGTGCCAGGCGCACCGGTTTGAGTGTGTCAAGAACTGTAACGCTGCTGGGTTTTTCATGCTCAACAGTTTCCCGTGTGTATCAAGAATGGTCCACCACCCAAAGGACATCCAGCCAACTTGACACAACTGTGGGAAGCATTGGCGACAACAGGGGCAGCATCCCTGTGGAATGCTTTCGACATCTTGTAGAGTCCATGCCCCGACGAATTGAGGCTGTTCTGAGGGCAAAAGGGGGTGCAACTCAATAGTAGGAAGGTGTTCCTAATGTTTTGTACACTCAGTGTAGTAATATGGTGATATTGCCTCTGCTTCTGGAAGGTCACCTGCGAACTGTGAGCCATGCAAGGTCACTTTGGTGGGACTCGTGCTGGGGTTGTCGTCTGTTGGTCAACGATGATCAGTTTGTCACTCCTGGGACACAGACCTTTGTCCTTGGAGCATTGATTCAAAGTGTCGTTGGCAGCTTGGGCTTGCCTATTCCTATCAGCATAGAGGCTAAGCAGGTCTATTAGGAGCCAACCCCATCCCCTTCCCCACTGCACTGCTCTCTTAGGCCCCATGTCCACTCACATATTAACACGGTTACAAAACAGGAGGAGGAACATTTCCGAAACATGTAGAAGCTATTTTTCACATTGATCTTAAATGTGACATCACATTGTAACTGGGGTGATCATTTCCAGATGGTTTGTCTTGTCGATGAAGCTCGGGTCGTCACATGGTTCTTCACATTTTCCATAACAAGCTTGGTCACACACCGCCCACATTTTTTTATTTGGGCAATATTTAAATGATGCTTGAATTTGCGAGCATACTGTGGGCCAAATGAATGGCACACAGAGGCTGGTCAGGCCAGGCACATCCTGTTTCCACTGCTGCACTGCGGCACAGTAGAGTTGAGGGGTATTAACATTTCAGTCATCAGTGATCCCTGATTAGACTGAACAGCAAGTAAGACAGCTCTGATTTATCAGTTTTCATCTCAGTAAGCAATGCGTTCACAAGCAAGGGAATATCTGACCACTCCTCATAGTCAACCGCACTGTTTGCAGATATAAAATAAATGCTTGGTTCCATCTCCAAACACTCTGGCAGGCTAATGTCAGGCTTTGTTTCTTGGTAATCATTTTCTGTCGTGAAACGTCTCTAGATCCGCTTTGTCTTGGTACTCGCGGATCACTTTTCAAATACATTTTGGACGGAGTAAGGTTTTCACCTGCTCAGCTGCACCTAATGGTAATCTGGAGCGTTAACATTCAAGACACTCTTCACAGTGGATTCTTAAACTGTGTAACGTAACCTCCCCTATGTCTATATTTCCTTTGAGAATTCATTAACTTTGCATTTAAAAAAGCCTTAATGACTTGTAGACCAAGATATTCTGGGGGCTATTCCTTTAAGTCAGGCCCTACTAGTCCAGATAACTGTGGGTCCCCATGTTCATCTCTCTATATTACCAATATAATGCCCCGTTCATTTTTCAATAAAGCATCTCTCATGAACACTAATGGGAAGATTATTCAGTGGAGGAATATTGAGCAGAGTGCATAAGGTAGTGTAGTCAGAGGAAGGATAAATACAGTATTCATACTGTAGCTTCAAAAAGACTAGCTGCTACACAGACAATCCAATCTTCATGTGTTTTCTTTTAGTCAAGTCCTTTATTTTTATCCATATGTACAATCAGCTCTCGCATAGAGTTAGGCCTAAATTCCCTGCATTTGATCAAAATCTATTTGGAGCATTTGAATTTGATTGCTTGGTTTTGATTGCTCAATGTGATCACTAAGCTACATGATGATGTCCCAGAATCACCTGCTGCCCGCACCATTGAAGACCAGGTGGCAAGGGGTGTTTGACTTTCCCAATTCAATTCAACATTTAGAATATTCGTCGGCTGTTGATAATGGCTTCCCAACTTAAGCCAATCAGAACACAGGGGTGCTCTCCCCACAAGAAAATGTAAGTACATTTCGGCTACACAGTCCACAGCGAGCTTGGTTTTTGTGCCATTGTGTTTTAATCTTTAACCCTCCGAACCATCTTTAGACTATTGTCTCTCATCTGGGCCACATTTGCTGTCTGCACAACAGACATGGCAGAGCTCAAAGATTCCGAATACATAAATAATTATCTCCAAAATTGTTTAAGAAAAGTTATGAGATAATATCTGCGTCAAACATTGTAAATTAATACATTATTTAATTTTATTGTCTTTAGTGCTGCTTTGTGGACAAAAAATATCACCCATTCTCTCAACTAACCGCCATCCACGTCCCCTATGCCATATCCTAATTTTGCCTACAGACCAGTGCCCTTCTATGTGTAGCCCAGTATTCATTGGGATTAAGAGGAAACCGAAGGATTACAAGTAGCCTATTAGGACTAGGGATAGAGGGGGGGAATTGATACAGTAGAGTATCGCAATATTATTTTTACCAATTTTATATTAATACTGTGACTCCAAGTATCGATTTGTAAAAAAAAGTATATATATATTTTCTTATTTTTTGTTAGGTAGTTAACGCTAGCTAGTGTTAGTCAGTTGTAGCTGCGCCAAAACTCTGGTATTTCTCATCCTATAGCTTGTACGCCATCTTCTTTTTAAATCTTTAAAATGTTGTGCCAACATGTTTTCAGCACTTTTATCTCCAAAACTTGTTTTCTCATGGCTCTCTCTTGTTTCTCTGCAGCAGAATCGCAATACATATCATATCGGAACGTAAGTATTGTGATAATAGAGTTCCTGACAATTCCTAGCCCTCATTAGGACAAAAGGATGATATGGCAGCCACTTCTACGCACAGAGGCAAATATTTGACTCTCTCAAACCCATCCTCGTTTTGTATTTAGGGAGCAGCTCAATAATAAGTAATTAGGGCTATGCTAATTGAGTGTCCCCATGGTGCAGGGTTTGTTTTAGGGAAGTGGACTTTACATGGAGACTGGAGACATCCTGCGATCCAAGTGTTCTTCTTGCAAGGGTAAGAAATGGAGGCAGCTGTTTTTTTAGGGATTTTTTGGGGGGTCAGGCTCAAATAACTTGGTTTGGTTGAAAGTGGAACTTGGAACTCCTAGCCCAGAATGGCAAGTATCCAACGCCTAGGGAGATGTTAATTTACAATACTGATTTGAATCAGTGAAAATGTGTTGTTTTGTGTTGTGGTTAAATGAGTTTCACTCCCTAGATGAATTATTAAGCAGCTAGATGTAAGAACAAGTCTTGTCTTGTAACTGGCTGGCAGCCTGCACCCTACAATGCTGCCAATTGACGTGGTTCTGCATCTTTATTAAACAGCTCTACTGCCTATGTTCAACCCAATGCACATAGGGCCCGATTCCGACTTAGGAAATTACACCTTTCTTACACATGCCTTTCCTACTCACTTCTCAGTAGTTGGTATTCAGACTTAGCTTGTGCAGGTGCGTAACAGGCTTTGCAGGCATGGTTCCCTTGTGCGCACTAAATAAATGTAATTCAACTGCTGAAAACACTCCCACTTGCTGGCCAACAGATTTTCTCTGGAAGTTTTCATTCAATAGGCTTTTCAGTACATTTATCTTAAGCCATCCCTTTAAATACGGTGTACCTTTTAGTTGGAATTTTGTCCACAGACTCACTAAAATATATGGAGAGAAAGGGTTCAGAATATTAGAGATCAATGAAAGAAAGCATCTAAATATATCCATATTTGTCTCCGTTTCAGCACCAATTGGTAGATTTAAAAATACTCTGATCTTGTACATTATTTAGGGTTAGGAAAGTATTTATGCATAATGCAAAAGAAACAGGTTAGGAGAGACTTTAAACACAAAAGAAAGAACTGTGGTTTTTTTCATTCTGAAAATTGCCACATTCAGTTCTTTAACCCATGGTAATGTTGGAAGATTAGTGTACATATAATTATAATAGGGAGAATAGTGTACAATAGTAGGCTATACCCTTGTCTGTTGCCTGCACTAACCATGGAACTGTGATGACACAGCCAAGTATTGTGCCATGCGTCGGGTTCAAACTGTTACGGCTTGGTCTGCGCTCCGCTCCTTAACGATTTAATTAGCCTACATATAATTTTGATATATATACACTACCGTTCAAAAGTTTGGGTCACTTAGAAATGTCCTTGTTTTCGAAAAAAATATAAATGTTAATGTTGTAAATGGCTATTGTAGCTGGAGATTGGTGATTTTTAATGGAATATCTACATAGTCGTACAGAGACCCATTATCAGCAACCATCAGTCCTGTGTTCCAATGGCGCATTGTGTTTGCTAATCCAAGTTTATCATTTTAAAAGGCTAATTGATCATTAGAAAAATATTTTGCAAGTATGTTAGCACAGCTTCATTAAATAGTACCCGCAAAACACCACTCTCAACGTTAACAGTGAAGAGGCGACTCCGGGATGCTGACCATCTAGGCAGAGTTGCAAAGAAAAAGCCATATCTCAGACTGCCCATCTTAATCTTTTCTTTTTATTGGCCAGTCTGAGATATGGCTTTTTCTTTGCAACTCTGCCTAGAAGGTCAGCATCCCGGAGTCGCCTCTTCACTGTTGACGTTGAGACTGGTGTTTTGCAGGTACTATTTAATGAAGCTGCCAGTTGAGGACCTGTGAGGCGTCTGTTTCTCAAATTAGACACTCTCATGTATTTGTCCCCTTGCTCAGTTGTGCACCGGGGCCTCCCACTCCTCTTTCTATTCTGGTTAGAGCCAGTTTGCGCTGTTCTGTGAAGGGAGTAGTACACAGCGTTGTACGAGATCTTCAGTTTCTTGGCAATTTCTCGCATGGAATAGCCTTAATTTCTCAGAACAAGAATAGACTGACGAGTTTCAGAAGAAAGTTATTTGTTTCTGGCCATTTTGAGCCTGTAATCGAACCCACAATTGCTGATGCTCCAGATAATCAACTAGTCTCAAGAAGGCCAGTTTTATTGCTTCTTTAATCAGCACAACCATTTTCAGCTGTGCTAACATAATTGCAAAAGGGTTTTCTAATGATCAATTATTAGCCTTTTAAAATGATAAACTTGGATTAGCAAACACAACGTGCCATTGGAACACAGGACTGATGGTTGCTGATAATGGGCCTCTGTCCGCCTATGTAGATATTCCATTAAAAATCAGCTGTTTCCAGCTACAATAGCCATTTACAACATTAACAATGTCTACACTGTATTTCTGATCAATTTGATGTATATATATTATCAAATATGATCAAATAAATATTATCAACTGTTACTAATGATCCTCAGTAACAACCACATGGCCGTGACGGCGTTTACAGTGGAAGCAAATGAAGGTAAACGAAATAATGAAATGGAATGATAATGTACTGTAGGCTATACCAGCTGATAATGGAGCTATATATTTCAATAAGATATTATTTCAGAACTAATATTCACCAAAATAAAAACTGGACAGTCCGGGAGAAGCAAAACTTCAAAAGATGGCATGGGACCCATTGATTTTGTTATAATACAGTTGAAGTCGGAAGTTTACATACATTTAGGTTGGAGTCATTAAAACTAGTTTTTCAACCACTCCACAAATGTATTGTTAACAAACTAGTTTTGGTAAGTCGGTTAGGACATCTACTTTGTGCATGACACAAGTAATTTTTCCAACAATTGTTTACAGACAGAATATTTCACTTATAATTCACTGTATTACAATTCCAGTGGGTCAGAAGTTTACATACACGAAGTTGACTGTGCCTTTAAACAGCTTGGAAAATTCCAGAAAATGATGTCATGGCTTTAGAAGCTTCTGATAAGCTAATTGACATAATTTGAGTCAATTTGAGGTGTACCTGTGGATGTATTTCAAGGCCTACCTTCAAACTCAGTGCCTCTTTGCTTGACATCATGGGAAAATCAAAAGAAATCAGCCAAGACCTCAGAAAAAAAATTGTAGACCTCCACAAGTGTGGTTCATCCTTGGGAGCAATTTCCAAATGGCTGAAGGTACCACGTTCATCTGTACAAACAATAGTACGCAAGTATAAACACCATGGGACCACGCAGCCGTCATACCGCTCAGGAAGGAGACGCGTTCTGTCTCCTAGAGATGAACGTACTTTGGTGCGAAAAGTGCAAATCAATCCCAGAACAACAGCAAAGGACCTTGTGAAGATGCTGGAGGAAACAGGTACAAAAGTATCTATATCCACAGTAAAACGAGTCCTATATCGACATAACCTGAAAGGCCGCTCAGCAAGGAAGAAGCGACTGCTCCAAAACCGCCATAAAAAAGCCCGACTATGGTTTGTAACTGCACATGGGGACAAAGATCGTACTTTTTGGAGAAATGTCCTCTGATCTGATGAAACAAAAATAGAACTGTTTGTCCATAATGACCATCGTTATGTTTGGAGGAAAAAGGGCTTGCAAGCCAAAGAACACCATCCCAACCGTGAAGCATGGGGGTGGCAGCATCATGCTGTGGGGGTGCTTTGCTGCAGGAGGGACTGGTGCACTTCAAAAAATAGATGGCATCATGAGGAAGGACAATTATGTGGATATATTGAAGCAACATCTCGAGACATCAGTCAGGAAGTTAAAGCTTGGTCGCAAATGGGTCTTCCAAATGGACAATGACTCCAAGCATACTTCCAAAGTTGTGGCAAAATGGCTTAAGGACAACAAAGTCAAGGAATTGGAGTGGCCATCACAAAGCCCTGGCCTCAATCCTATCGAACATTTGTGGGCAGAACTGAAAAAGTGGGTGCGAGCAAGGAGGCCTACAAACCTGACTCAGTTACACCAGCTCTGTCAGGAGTAATGAGCCAAAATTCACCCACCTTATTGTGGGAAGCTTGTGGAAGGCTACCCGAAACGTTTGACCCAAGTTAAACAATTTAAAGGCAATGCTACCAAATACTAATTGGGTGTACGTAATCTTCTGACACACTGGGAATGTGATGAAAGAAATAAAAGCTGAAATAAATCATTCTCTCTATTATTCTGACATTTCACATTCTTAAAATAAAGTGGTGATCCTAACTGACCTAAGACAGGGAATTTTTACTAGGATTAAATGTCAGGAATTGTGAAAAACTAAGTTTAAATGTATTTGGCTAAGGTGTATGTAAACTTCAGACTTCAACTGTATATCAATCCAGAGTCCTAGGAGGACAAACATACTGCTGTGTTATTGACATGTTGATTTTTCTATTCTCAACAAATCTTTTGGAAAATCTACACTTGAAATTATTCAACATCTGAAGCGCAGTTGAATCAATGTTTTCATGATGGTAATCAATGGTTTCCATTGTTTCCCCTATGATTTGTTTCAGCAGTGGCGGTAAAGTTGACTTTGATTCATTTCAGAAATCACTTACAGATCTTAGTGTTAAATACAAGTAAAACCAAGCTCATGCTGTTCTCTTGGTCACGAAATGTTGACCCTGAGGACCTGCGTATTTGCACTACAAATGGAGCCCAAATTGAGCTTGTTTCTCAATATAAGCACCTGGGTGTCTGGATTGATGATTAGTTGTTCTTCGTAACGCATATAGAAAATCTGATGAAGAAGCTAAGATCCAAGATTGGTTTTTTATATCGAAATAAATCATGCCTCAGTATTGAAAATAAGAGAAAGATTGTTCAAACAACACTTCTCCCTGTATTGGATTTTGGTGATATTGTTTACGTGCATGCAGCGACCTCTGTTTTGAAACCCTTGGACGCAGTCTACCATTCCGCATTACGTTTTATCACAGGGAACAATTTTAGGACTCATCATTTTAGTCTGTATTAAAATATGGGATGGACCTCTTTGTCTGTAAGAAGATAGCTGTATTCTCTTTTTTTTATTTACAAAGCAATCTTACAGAAACTCCATTCATATGTAACTTCATTAATTAAGTTAAGAATCATAAATTACCAAACCCGTTCTCAGGAATGGATAACACTAGAGATAACCTTCAGTCTCCACAGATTTAGGAAAATCTGTGTTTTTTTTCTTTTGCTCCAAATTTGTGGAACAATCTGCAGAGTTCACTGCAGTTAGATGTGCTGGTGCCACTTAGGCAGTTTAAATGATTGATTGAGGACCTCTATGTAGTTGAATGTGATTTGCTTTTATTAAATATGTTTATTTTGTTATTGTGTGTTGAATGATATTGTTTTATACACGTGTATGTTGTGTTATTATTCTGTTGTTATTGTAATGTATACAGGGCTCAATGTGACTCCCTGTTTAAATAAAGGTTAAATAAAAAATATAAATAAATAAAAAGTTAAGGGGGTAGCGGTAGGTGCCAATGGTGCGGATTTCGAGGCCACAGAGACACTATTTTGTTGGTTTAAAGAACATTTCCTGCAATTCTACACATTTTGCTATGGGGCTGAGAGAACATTTTACAGTTTTAAAGGTAGTTTCCTGCAATTCTACACATTTTGCCATGGATTATACCGTGTTCTTATGCTATCTGTGTTACTCAAATACAGTTGAAGTCGGAAGTGTACATACACCTTAGCCAAATACATTTAAACTCTGTTTTTCACAATTCCTGACATTTAATCCTAGTAAATATTCCCTGTCTTAGGTCAGTTAGGATCACCACTTTATTTTAAGAATGTGAAATGTCAGAATAATAGTAGAGAGTGATTTATTTCAGCTTTTTATTTCTTTCATCACATTCCCAGTGGGTCAGAAGTTTACGTATACTCAATTAGTGTTTGTAACTGAGTCAGGTTTGTAGGCCTCCTTGCTCGCACACGCTTTTTCAGTTCTGCCCACACGTTTTCTATAGGATTGAGGTCAGGGCTTTGTGATGGCCACTCCAATACCTTGACTTTGTTGTCCTTAAGCCATTTTGACACAACTTTGGAAGTATGCTTGGGGTCATTGTCCATTTGGAAGACCCATTTGCGACCAAGCTTTAACTTCCTGACTGATTTCTCGAGATGTTGCTTCAATATATCCACATAATTGTCCTTCCTCATGATGCCATCTATTTTTTGAAGTGCACCAGTCCCTCCTGCAGCAAAGCACCCCCACAGCATGATGCTGCCACCCCCGTGCTTCACGGTTGGGATGGTGTTCTTCGGCTTGCAAGCGCTCCCCTTTTTCCTCCAAACATAACAATGGTCATTATGGCCAAACAGTTATATTTTTGTTGCATCAGACCAGAGGACATTTCTCCAAAAAGTACAATCTTTGTCCCCATGTGCAGTTGCAAACCGTAGTCTGGCTTTTTTATGGCGGTTTTGGAGCAGTCGCTTCTTCCTTGCTGAGCGGCCTTTCAGGTTATGTCGATATAGGACTCGTTTTACTGTGGATATAGATACTTTTGTACCTGTTTCCTCCAGCATCTTCACAAGGTCCTTTGCTGTTGTTCTGGGATTGATTTGCACTTTTCGCACCAAAGTACGTTCATCTCTAGGAGACAGAACGCGTCTCCTTCCTGAGCGGTATGACAGCTGCGTGGTCCCATGGTGTTTATACTTGCGTACTATTGTTTGTACAGATGAACGTGGTACCTTCAGGCATTTGGAAATTGCTCCCAAGGATGAACCAGACTTGTGGAGTCCAACGATTTCTTTTCTGAGGTCTTGGCTGATTTCTTTTGATTTTCCCATGATGTCAAGCAAAGAGGCACTGAGTTTGAAGGTAGGCCTTGAAATACATCCACAGGTACACCTCCAATTGACTCAAATGATGTCAATTAGCCTATCAGAAGCTTCTAAAGCCATGACATCATTTTCTGGAATTTTCCAAGCTGTTTAAAGGCACAGTCAATTTAGTGTATGTAAACGTCTGACCCACTTGAATTGTGATACAGTGAATTATAAGTGAAATAATCTGTCTGTAAACAATTGTTGGGAAAATTACTTGTGCCATGCACAAAGTAGATGTCCAAACCGATTTGCCAAAACTATAGTTTGTTAACAAGAAATGTGTGGAGTGGTTGAAAAATGAGTTTTAATGACTCCAACCTATGTGTATGTAAACTTCCGACTTCATCTGTATATAGTTTGAAACATTTTGTTATTTTTCTTCAAACCGTAAAAATGTACTCTATCTCCTCCTCCAGGTATGTGGACGACGTGATATCAAGGATCGGCAGGATGTTTCCAGACATGTCGATTGAACTCTTCCGACCTAACGGGACGTCAGCAGTACTTCTGGTAAGATTCCTCCTCACCACCGGGAATCCAACGCTCCTCTGGTCCAAAACTGCTTCTCACACATTCAACATCTGACCAATTATTTAAGTTTGGAGGGCCACTCCCAATATAAATATATAAACATGCTGACCAAGATGATATTTGCATGGTGTCAGCAATATCCACAAAAGAACACTGAAATGCAAGCTATGCACGCAGTCCTCAGTTTTTCCTGCATCGGAAAGCAGGAGGAAGGGTGCCCTGCCCAAGTGCTGCTTCCTGACCATGACTGCTGTCCAAAAATACAGAACCAAGGAGCTATTATGGTGTGTGCATTCTGTGACAAGAAAACCATGATAGAGGAACACAGTTAAGTTCCTTGACTAATGATTGTCATGTACAGTACAGTGCAGTTGAAAGGGTATTGTACATCCGACTGTTCATGCAAGAGGTAGATTATAGAGAAACATCTTCAGTCCTCCTACCAACACTAGGTTCTCCCCCAGCTCTGCTTTTTCTCTGAGTTTTATTTTAACTAAATGCTTAAGGATTCAAAGAAGACTTGAAGTGTTAAATATTAATACTACCTGTAATTATTAACATGGTTCCCTGGGATGTGTGGTGGAGCTCTGCTCTACAGCTGCTTACATACTGCTGAACTACACAACTACTGTTCTTTACCGTCTCTTACCACAAAAAGGACCCAACCAGGTCGGTGCCTCTCTGACTTAGTGATGTGAGGAAAAACACTCTGTTCAATCTTGCCATTTTAATCATGACCGCCAGTTCGTCAGCTCTCTGGTGCACTTTGGCCTTCGCAAATACAACATTTCTGTGTTTTATTATGGATCCCCATTAGCTGTTGCAAAGGCTTCTCTTCCTGGGGTCCAAACAAGATTAAGGCAATTACATACAAAATAAAACAGTACATCACACAACACATTATTACACACTACTCTACCACAACATCTTTACAATACAACACATTATTACACACTACTCTACCACAACATCTTTACAATACAACACATTATTACACACTACTCTACCACAACATCTTTACAATACAACACATTATTACACGCTACTCTACCATAACATATCTACAATACAACGCATTATTATACACTACTCTACCACAATATATCTACAATACAACACATTATTACACGCTACTCTACCACAACATATCTACAATACAACACATTATTACACACTACTCTACCACAACATATCTACAATACAACGCATTATTATACACTACTCTACCACAATATATCTACAATACAACACATTATTACACACTACTCTACCACAACATATCTACAATACAACGCATTATTATACACTACTCTACCACAATATATCTACAATACAACACATTATTACACACTACTCTACCACAATATATCTACAATACAACACATTATTACACGCTACTCTACCATAACATATCTACAATACAACGCATTATTATACACTACTCTACCACAATATATCTACAATACAACACATTATTACACGCTACTCTACCACAACATATCTACAATACAACACATTATTACACACTACTCTACCACAACATATCTACAATACAACGCATTATTATACACTACTCTACCACAATATATCTACAATACAACACATTAT
The DNA here is from genome assembly GCF_964263955.1 of Coregonus lavaretus. Taxonomy (NCBI): domain Eukaryota; kingdom Metazoa; phylum Chordata; class Actinopteri; order Salmoniformes; family Salmonidae; genus Coregonus; species Coregonus lavaretus. The sequence continues at coordinate 13,518,196 of NC_140001.1, forward strand.
TACACGCTACTCTACCACAACATATCTACAATACAACACATTATTACACAATAATCTACCACAACATATCTGCTATACAACACATTATTGCACACTACCACAACATATATACAATACAACACGTTATTACACAGTACTATACTCTAATGACTACCTCATCTCTGTACCCCACATACAATTATCTGTAAGGTCCCTTGGTCGAGCAGTGAATTTCAAACACAGATTCAACCACAAAGACCAGGGATGTTTTCAAATGCCTCGCAAAGAAGGGCACCTATTGGTAGATGGGTTAAAAAAAAAGCAGACATCGAATATCCCTTTGAGCATGGTGAAGTTATTAATTACTCTTTGGATGGTGTATCAATACTCCCAGTCACTACAAAGATACAGGTGTCCTTCCTAACTCAGTTGCCGGAGAGGAAGGAAAATGCTCATGGATTTCTCCATGAGGCCAATGGTTCAACAACATTGTAGTTACTCCACAATACTAACCTAATTGACAGACTGACAGGAAGGGAGCCTGTGCAGAACATGCATCCTGTTTGCAACACATTTACTAAATTAACACTGCAAAAAATGTGGCAAAGCAATTCACTTTTTGTCCTGAATACAAAGTGTTATGTTTGGGGCAAATCCAATACAACACATTACTGAGTACCAATGTTCCCAATAATATTTTGGGGCACTGATCAAATTTTAGGTCTTGTGAGCAGAAACTTGAACATTGTGAGAATTCTGTGCAACTTCAGGTACGCATTTACAGTGAACACTGAGGCTGTACCCTTACAGTTTTAGACAGTAGCCTTGTGGCCAATGTTCCCTCAAAAAATTTTCGACACTGAGGAAATTTCAGGTTTGCTGAGCTCAAACTTGAACGTTGTGTAGAGTACAGGCTGAGTCGTGCGCAATAGAACATTTTGTTTCGCTGTGTTGCGTTGAAAGTGGCTAATATTGCGTTGATTCGATCACAATTGCCACAGTATTACAGTTGATAGCATTTAACTAACAGGGAAAACTCTAGAAAGTTGAGTGAAGTTCAGTCTCGTGCTTCTCTCTGTGGGCTGACAGTTCTTCTGCGCTCTGTGTGGTGTCCCAGGGGGAGCATTTGAGCATAATGAAGGCCTACCAATAAAACCAATAGAGCAAATCCCATAACATTTTCACATGGAAATAGATGTAGATTTCTATGATATAGCCTACAGTAGCCTTTATGTGGTGTTCAGTGCAGGCCTACATTGCATGTTTTCACTTTGTCATTATGGGGTATTGTATGTAGATGGGTGAGAAAACACAACAAAATGTGGAATAAGTCAAGGGGTATGAATACTTTCTGAAGGCACTGTACTTGATGTGGAATAGAGTTCCATGTAGTCATGGCTCTATGTAGTACTGTGCGTTTCCCATAGTCTGTTCTGGACTTGGGGACTGTGTAGAGACCTCTGGTGGCATGTCTTGTGGGGTATGCATGGGTGTCTGAGCTGTGTGCTAGTCATTTAAGCAGACAGCTCGGTACTTTTAACATGTCAATACCTCTCACAAAGACAAGTAGTGATGCAGTAAATCTCTTCTCTACTTTGAGCCAGGAGCGATTGACAGGCATGTTATTGATGTTAGCTCTTCGTGTACATTTAAGGGCCAGCCGTGCTGCTCTGTTCTGGGCCAACTGTAATTTGCCTGTGCCTCTTTGTGGCACTTGAACATATGACTGGGCAGTAGTCCAGGTGTGACAAAACTAGGGCCTGTAGGACTTGTTTTGTTGATAGCGATGTCAAGAAAGCAGAGCAACGCTTTATTATGAACAGGTCTCCCCGTCTAAGCTACCTTTGCATCAATATGTTTTGACCATGACAGTTTACAATCCAGGGTTACACCAAGCAGTTTAGTCTCCTCAACTTGCTCAATTGCCACATTATTCATTACAAGATTCAGTTGAGGTTTACGGTTTAGTGAATGATTAGTCACAAATACAATGCTATTCGTTGTTTAAATATTTAGGACTAACTCATGTCTTGCCACCAATTCTAAAACTGACTGCAGCTCTTTGTAAATTCATAAGACTGCTGAACAGTTAATCAAAGGGCCTCCCGGACAATTTACATTGACCCCCTTTATTATTTCTTTAATTATCTTAATTGGTTTCCACTGACTGCCTTGCACTGGCTATATGCACTCACTAGACTCTACCCACACACTCACACATACTACACTGACACTCCAACACACACTCACACATACTACACTGACACTCCAACACACACACACACGCACGTGCATATTGACGCCACACACATACAGTTGAAGTCGGAAGTTTACATACACTTAGGTTTTTATTTTTTATTTTTTTATTTTACCTTTATTTAACTAGGCAAGTCAGTTAAGAACAAATTCTTATTTACAATGACGGCCTACACCGGCCAAACCCAGACGACGCTGGGCTAATTGTGTGCCGCCCTATGGGACTCCCAATCACGGCTGGTTGTGATACAGCCTGGAATCGAACCAGGGGGTCTGTAGTGACGCCTCAAGCACTGAGATGCAGTGCCTTAGACCGCTGCGCCACTAGGTTGGAGTCATTAAAACTCGTTTTTCAACCCCTCCACAAATGTTTGTTAACAAACCTATAGTTTTGGCAAGTCGGTTAGGACATCTATTTTGTGCATGACACAAGTCATCTTTCCAGCAATTGTTTATAGACAGATTATTTCACTTATAATTCACTGTATCACAATTCCAGTGGGTCAGACGTTTACATACACTAAGTTGACTGTGCCTTTAAACAGCTTGGAAAATTCCAGAAAATGATGTCATGGCTTTAGAAGCTTCTGATAGGCTAATTGACATCATTTGAGTCAATGGTAGGTGTACGTGTGGATGTATTTCAAGGCCTACCTTCAAACTCAGTGCCTCTTTGCTTGACATCATGGGAAAATCAAAAGAAATCAGCCAAGACCTCAGAAAAGAAATCGTTGGACTCCACAAGTCTGGTTCATCCTCGGGAGCAATTTCCAAACGCCTGAAGGTACCACGTTCATCTGTACAAACAATAGTACGCAAGTATAAACACCATGGGACCACGCAGCCGTCATACCGCTCCGGAAGGAGACGCTTTCTGTCTCCTAGAGATGAACGTACTTTGGTGCGAAAAGTGCAAATCAATCCCAGAACAACAGCAAAGGACCTTGTGAAGATGCTGGAGGAAACGGGTACAAAAGTATCTATATCAGTAAAACAAGTCCTATATATCGACATAACCTGAAAGTCCGCTCAGCAAGGAAGAAGCCATTGCTCCAAAACCGCCATAAAAAACCTCAATTACCTCAATTACCTCAACTACCTCGTACCCCTGTACATTGACTCAGTACTCCTTGTATATAGCCTCATTATTGTTTTTGTTACTATTTCCTTTTTTATTTAGCAAATATTATTTAGCATTTCATTGTAAAGTCTACACCTGTTGTATTCGGTGCATGTAACAATACAATTTGATTGATATTTTAAGTGTTGCAGTGATGTCACTTGTTGTGGTTGATGATGTGTATAGTGTTGAGTCATCAGCATACATAGACACACAGGCTTTACAGGTCATTAGTAAAAAAAATAATTTAAAAAAATTAAGGGGCCTAGACAGCTGGCCTGGGTAATGCCTGACTCTACCTGGATTATGTTGCAGAGGATTCCATTATAGAACACCCTAAGTGTTCTGTTAGACAGGTAACTCTCGATCCACGATATAGCAGGGAATGTAAAGCCATAACACATACGTTTTTCCAGCAAAAATATAAACGCAACATGTAAAGTGTTGGACCCATGTTTCATGAGCTGAAATAAAAGATCCCAGAAATGTATTATTTTTAAAAATGTTTATAAAAGTATGCATTGTCTGTAATATAATAAACATGGCAAAAACAAATCTAGACATTAATAAATGCATTTCTATAGCTTCCAAAATATTTTGTACAATAATGTGGGAGTGCCAAGATGGAGGCGCGGTGGCTTTAAAACAGCGCCCACTGTCAGTCATCTAGTGTGTAAATAAATCATTGCTCCATCCCCACCGGCAGGGGCTCACAGATGGCCCAGTTGGCAGGCTGGCAGCCCAGCCAGATCCAGCTCAACTCCCAGCCCTGTCCTCCATAGAACACCCAGGCCTCATTACCTCACCGTCACTGGCACAGCAGAGCTCCAAAGAGCACAGCGCATTGTCATTTAAATACATGCAACCCGAATGTCGGTTTCTTGCAGATGCATTTGTTAATGGACTGTTAGTGTTGTAATAACATGTCCATCCCTTACAGTGGGTTATTGATCATTTGAACAGTTTTGTTGGTTGGAATCGATCATTTTTGCGTCGCCCATCGGAATACAATGTACTTCATTGTCAGGCGATTTTAAAGAGTGGTTAGCTTTCGAAAAGCACCGAATTTACGATTGACACAACTGAAGGTCTTACCTTTTGGGTTGGGGGTGGCGTGTCCTTGAAGGAATTTAGTGATGCTCTACTACACTTTCTACATCAGCCTTTGTTTTTCTTCATATTATATGATCCTAGAAGAGTGGTGCACTGTTGTAAAACATGACTGACAACTGACAAGCGTATGTTCTTCTAATGGATATCAATAGCATAGAGGAACAAAGTCTACCAGGCCACCATGGGTCTTGTCTGGTAACCTGTAATAGAAAATGAAAGGCCCTGCATGTGTTGTTACTCTCTCTCTCCCCATCCACCCTCTCTCTCTCGTTCTCCCCTTCTCTCTCTCTCCCCCTTCCTCACGTTCTGTGTTTGTAAACGGCGTCAGCAGCGAGAGGGACTGCAGCGTTAATTGGGGCGGTTAATTGAGGTCGGGCGGCAGGTAGCTTAGTGGTTAAGAGCGTTGTACCAGTAACCGAAAGGTCGCTGGTTCTAATCCCCAAGCCGACTAGGTGAAAAATCTGTCGATGTGCCCTTGAGCAAGGCACTTAACCCTAATTGCTCCTGTAAGTCGCTCTGGATAAGAGTGTCTGCTAAATGACCAATTTATTTATTTATTTTTATTTAGGTCAGAGGAAAGGACCAGCGCGTGTAATCCCCTCCAGTGGCAGGCAAAGGTTAAAGGCGTCCACAGGCTTCCCATTCGAAACCGTTCGGAACAGTTCGTGCATATATTATGACGACATTTTGTGACATTTTTGTTCGTTTTGGTATCGGGCAAGGGCTTTTTCGGCTGTTCGTGCACATAACATATTTTCTCAAGGCAAGATTAATTTCGGTAGCCGAAGTCTACGCCCCTTCGTCGGTAATTGGTCAACAGTAGGGATTCTTCAATGAAGTGTTGTCATTCAACGATAGATGACTCGTGTTTATGGAATTTTTTTCACTTGAAAAATACTACACCGAACATCTTAGTTACAGTGCCTTCAGAAAGTATTCACACCCCTTGACTTTTTCCACATTTTGTTACAGCCTGAATTAGAAATGTATTAAATTGAGATTTCCTGACACTGACCTACACAAAATAGGGCTGTCCCCAACTAAAAAAAAATCTTAGTCGACCGAGAGTCATCTGTTCTTTCGACCAATCGATTGGTCGATATTTTAAAACGTGTGTTTGAATAAAATCAACTATATGTAGGCTGCTGAGCTTGTCTGATGCTTTCAGCAATGCGATGAAAAATGAAGAAACAAAAATTACTAAAGAGGGTGCCAGAGATCAATATAGCCTAACCAGAAAAAAAAAAACAGTTCCCTACTCCCGCTGCTGCTGGCCTTCACAGATTCTGCCGTTAAGCTCCAGAAGTTGCCGGTAATTGGCTACACCATCGGTCGGCAACGTTTTCCATTTGGAGTGCCAAGTTATCGTACCATTTCTACTGATCTGCGTGCCAGTAATGATTTTCATATACACATTTTCGTGGAACAGTTTAATTTAATTTATAATAAAGTCTTTATATCTCAAAATCGATGTCATGTGGTTAATCAAAATTATATCTAAATGAAACCCTATTACAGTTTTGAAACTGCAGTAGACTGGTATTTTGGATGCAGTAATTGCAGAATAACTGCAGTGTACTGCAGTTATACTGCACTCTAACGGCAGTTACACTGAAAAATTACTGCATAAATTCCAGATTCCAAACTCTCCACCAAGGCCAAAGAGCTCTCCAAGGATGTCAGGGACAAGATTGTAGACCTACACAAGGCTGGAATGAGCTACAAGACCATCGCCAAGCAGCTTGGTGAGAAGGTGACAACAGTTGGTGCGATTATTCGCAAATGGAAGAAACACAAAATAACTGTCAATCTCCCTCGGCCTGGGGCTCCATGCAAGATCTCACCTCGTGGAGTTGCAATGATCATGAGAACGGTGAGGAATCAGCCCAGAACTACACGGGAGGATCTTGTCAATGATCTCAAGGCAGCTGGGACCATAGTCACCAAGAAAACAATTGGTAACACACTACACCATGAAGGACTGAAATCCTGCAGCGCCCGCAAGGTCCCCCTGCTCAAGAAAGCACATATAATAATATGCCATTTAGCAGACGCTTTTATCCAAAGCGACTTACAGTCATGCGTGCATACATTTTTGTGTATGGGTGGTCCCGGGGATCGAACCCACTACCTTGGCATTACAAGCGCCGTGCTCTACCAGCTGAGCTACAGAGGACCACATATACAGGGCCGCCTGAAGTTTGCCAATGAACATCTGAATGATTCAGAGGAGAACTGGGTGAAAGTGTTGTGGTCAGATGAGACCAAAATCGAGCTCTTTGGGATCAACTCAACTCGCCGTGTTTGGAGGAGGAGGAATGGTACCTATGACCCCAAGAACACCATCCCCACCGTCAAACATGGAGGTGGAAACATTATGCTTTGGGGGTGTTTTTCTGCTAAGGGGACAGGACAACTTCACCGCATCAAAGGGACGATGGACGGGGCCATGTACTGTCAAATCTTGGGTGAGAACCTCCTTCCCTCAGCCAGGGCATTGAAAATGGGTCGTGGATGGGTATTCCAGCATGACAATGACCCAAAACACACGGCCAAGGCAACAAAGGGGTGGCTCAAGAAGAAGCACATTAAGGTCCTGGAGTGGCCTAGCCAGTCTCCAGACCTTAATCCCATAGAAAATCTGTGGAGGGAGCTGAACGTTCGAGTTGCCAAACGTCAGCCTCGAAACCTTAATGACTTGGAGAAGATCTGCAAAGAGGAGTCGGACAAAATCCCTCCTGAGATGTGTGCAAAGCTGGTGGCCAACTACAAGAAACGTCTGACCTCTGTGATTGCCAACAAGGGTTTTGCCACCAAGTACTAAGTCATGTTTTGCAGAGGGGTCAAATACTTATTTCCCTCATTAAAATGCAAATCAATTTATAACATTTTTGACATGCGTTTTTCTAGATTTTGTTGTTGTTATTCTGTCTCTCACTGTTCAAATAAACCTACCATTCAAATTATAGACTGATCATGTCTTTGTCAGTGGTCAAACGTACAAAATCAGCAGGGGATCAAATACTTTTTTCCCTCACTGTATATGCGTAATAAAGTGTGTGTCCTTACTCAAGATTGACAGGAGCGCTCCAAACAAAAGACAATTAATAAATTGACAACTCGTAAATGGAATGGAGAGAGAACTTTTTGTAGCCTAGGTTGTGCGCTCTGCAAACAACGTGTCCACTCCTATAATGACAACGGTAAAACTGTAACAATAATATATTGCATTAACATAATTACCGTAACCAAACAAACATAGTAAATTACAAATGATGGGAATTTACGGTAAATGTGTTACTGGTGATACTGGTGTACCATCCCATTGGATTAATCCACTCAGACAGGTGTGAATCAGACAGGTGTCTAATGTACCATCATTAAAAAAATGAATTTGCCACTTCTCGACTAAATTTTTTTTATGACAAGCCTAAATAAGTTCAGGAGTGAAAATGTGCTTAACAAGTCACATAATAAGTTGCATGGACTTAGAGTGGGGACTTCTCTTCTTAATTTGTTTGTACAGCACTGGTGAAGGCATAAGGCCGAAACGTATGCTCCGTTCCCTTTTCATTTTATTTAGCACCTTGCACTTTCACTTTTTGTATTCTTTCGAGCATGTATTCAATTAATTATAATATTTTTGCATCACGGACTCGGATTTTTTGAATGGTATTCCAAAACATGTTTGCAATAAGACAATAAAGTAAAACTGCAAAAAACGTGGCAAAGAAATTACATTTGTCTTGAATACAAAGCATTATGATTGGGGCAAAACCAACACAACACATCACTGAGTACCACTTCATATTTTCAAGCATGGTGATGGCTGCATCATGTTATGAGTATGCTTGTCATCGGCAAGGACTAGGGAGTTTTTTGGGATAAAAAGAAACGGAATAGAGCTAAGCACATGCAAAATCCTAGAGGGAAACCTGATTCAGTCTGCTTTCCGACAGACACTGGGAGACAAATTCACCTTTCAGCAGGACAATAAAGTAAAACACAAGGCCAAATATACACTAGAGTTGCTTAGCAAGATGGCATTGAATGGTCCTGAGTGGCCTAGTTACAGTTTTGACTTAAATTGGCTTGAAAATCAATGGCAAGACTTGAAAATGGCTGTCTAGTAATGATCAACAACCAACAATCGAGGTGCAAATCTCTTTAGACTCACCCAGAAAGACTCACAGCTGTAATCGCTACCAAAGGTGATTCTAACCTGTATTGACTCAGGGGTATGAATACTGCATCTTGATAGTCACGTTTGATGCTCCTAGTTGTTTGTTGTTGCTTCTTTTGATACATTTGAGAGGAGCAGGGCGTGCTGTACATGGGGCTCATTAATTGAATTTTAAAGTGACCTTGTTGGGGTATCGATCTAAATTAAAAATTACAAAATCCCACATCAAGGTCGCTACAGCAGGAGTGGAACTGAACACCTGGGCCAAGGGCGATATGTAAGGGGAGCGGGGCGGGCAGGCAGCGCTCCATGTGTGGAATATTGACCGGATATCCTCTGACTGGCTTAATTCTGAGGAGGAGAGAACCAGGCGCTGAGGTCAGGACAGGGAGACCAACAAACATTGTCGTCATCAAAATATATAACCAGCCTCAGCAAGCCCTCAACAAGCAGGATCAGGTAGCTGACTGACTGGCAGCCAGGTTGGCAAATAAGTCCTGTTTTGGTGATTAAATAAGTCAGTGATCCCTCTCACACTTCTGTTTTTTTTTTACCAGTTCAAAGAAGAAACAGAGATTCAATGTCAACAATTCACTCCCCCTAGTGTCACACAGCGGCATCGTTGGATTTAATGGACTTTTTCTTCAGAACAAATTATTAACTGTCAAGAGGAAAGGTTATTGTTGTTTTTTCTACCATGTGTTGCCCAGAGCCACACAAAATCATTAAACTTGATATCATTCCTTGTGGTGACATATCAGTGGGCTAATAGTTTGGGATGTTGAATTATGAGCCTCTACGTGTCTTTGACATGTTTGCTGCGGATAGGCTATAGTATGTGAAAACAGCAGAGCCTTTTATTGCAAGGCTGACTTCCCTCTTTCTCTCACTATCTTGTTTTGTTCTCCATCTCAGCTTGTCAGCTTTCTTTTTTTACTCTCAGGACCATGGAGGACGTCAGTCTCATCCAGACCCACTTGTTGCTTGGAAACGGTTACTTTTTTAAAATTGCGTCTCCAATTTGTTGTGTGCTCTGCTGTCTACAGTGTGCGATCGGCTGCCCACTCTCTCGTTAAATAAAACGGCCCACCATCTGTGAGCCTATGCTGCAGCCACGGACAGAAATGCACTTTCCCTTTTCCTAATTAACCACACTAGGCCAGCTCATCTGGGTCCAAGGTGGAGCTCTGTTCTTCCCACTGGGTCATACTTTTAGTCTGGGCATTAGGATAGCACTTTGTAAACTTATGAAGTATAGCTGCCTAGGTAGGTAGTCTCATTTGTAAAATATTTAATAGTAGTTTGTCAGTCATTTCAAAGACGTTTGAAACATTCAGGAAAGTATTCAGTGGAGAGTACCTCGGTGTAGAGAGAAGTCTCAGACTCTATGCTTGTGCTGACCATTGTGGTTGGGAATATGTCCGACATAATCTGTCAACATTTGTTCGGGAAGGAGACCCAGATCAATTGCTCAAATAAGCGTACGTGCGTCTGTGTGTGAGCGCACTGCTAGGCTTTTGTCTGTCCCATTTTCATTGGGTAGACACAGCCTTTAGCAGATGGTCTGTATTTTAGCGCCACGTTCATGTAGGCTAGGTAGTATTTTAGAGCTCCACACACCCTCTCTGTTTGGACCTCCACAGAGAGACAAAGCATCTAGGAGTAGAACAAGGCACTATGTGAAAGGTGATTCACAATCTGCTCCCCCAAATGTATCAACTGAGGCTTTTAGGTATGACAATTGCTGCAACAAGTTGTCTAAAGTGGAGCCAGGTCTACATTCTCTGCCATCTGTTCTATTGAAACCGTTATATTCCTTCTGCAGGTCTCAAATGAAATATTTCTTTATTACATTAATATAATAAGTAAGTAGCACTTTATTTAAATATAGTTGATGTCAATTCACCTTGGAAAAGAAAACCTAGAGGAATCCAATTGTTTACAGTACCGTTACAATCTACATGCCAGGTTCTTCATCCTCTAGTCAACTGTAATTTTATCTGTTTACGATTAGAAACTTGATTCGCTCATAAACCGGACAATGGGAACGATTTTTGTTTTAGCTGCACCACATCAGTCTGTACTCCCACGGTCCGTAGTACAGAGCCAGTTAATTGAAGTGTTGACGAAGTAAAATGTTTTTCTCGGCTCCACATTGACTTGTGAGGTACAAGAACATCTGACAAAACTTTGATTCGGTGTGAACCGTCCCTGTAATGATGATTGATTTGTTGTTGTCAATTACAAACTTTTTGCAGAATAATTGATAAATACTGAAAAGGCTACTAAAACTACTGAAAAGGCTACTAAAATGGAGGATTGATTTGTTGTAGCTAAAGTGAGGTTGGTGACTCTCAGGCATGGGAGATGGTAGCCCATCCAGTGTGCTTTAGTCAGTCAGTACTCAGTCAGTCGGTCAATGTGGACTCGAGCCTCAGGTCCAGGGCCTGGCCAGGGTAGAGCAGAGCAGAGAGCCAGTGCCCTGCCTTTATAAAAGGCATGTCGTCAGTAATGTATTCTCCCTTTGAGCACCTGTCTTGGCGAGGAGCGAGCGGGCCACCGGAGAGGAAGGGGAAATGTGTGTTGCTGAGGCACCCTCATGAAATATGAATGGATGTTCCTGAATTTTCTAGACATGTTTAATCACGTCAGATGATTTTCTAATCCATGCTCCTCTGTTGAACTTAAAGGGGCCGTCAATGTCTGCAATATTCAAGTGTTTCAAAATGTATTTTGGTGTGTCATCTCTCTGAAGGACTTTTTGAGAGACGTGTGTGTGTACTTCTCTCAGTAGTGGTTCTGGGTTGATCCACAGTTTAACCTGACTAGAAGGGATATCCTACTTTGGCTGGCCATGCAGCAAGACTTTCCTCCTTTCATCATACTGCATGAATAAGAGTCGCTTTACCTAGTTATTTTTATTTATTTTTTATTTTTATTTAACCTTTATTTAACCAGGTAAGCCAGTTGAGAACAAGTTCTCATTTACAACTGCGACCTGGCCAAGATAAAGCAAAGCAGTGCGATAAAAACAACAACACATAGTTACATATACAAAAAATACAACAGAAAATATATATACAGTGTGTGCAAATGTAGCAAGTTATGGAGGTAAGGCAATAAATCGTTTGACCGCGGACCCGTTACGGACGCAGGCAATAAGGCAGTGATCGCTGAGATCCTGGTTGAAGACAGCGGAGGTGTATTTAGAGGGTAAGTTAGTCAGGATGATATCTATGAGGGTGCCCATGTTTACGGATTTAGGGTTGTACCTGGTAGGTTCCTTGATGATTTGTGTGAGATTGAGGGCATCTAGTTTGGATTGTAGGATGGCCGGGGTGTTAAGCATATCCCAGTTTAGGTCACCAAGCAGTACAAACTCTGAGGATAGATGGGGCGCAATCAATTCACATGTGGTGTCCAGGGCGCAGCTGGGGGCTGAGGGGGGTCTGTAGCAAGCAGCAACAGTGAGAGACTTATTTCTGGAAAGGTGGATTTTTAGAAGTAGGAGCTCAAACTGTTTGGGCACAGACCTGGATAGTATGATAGAGCTCTGCAGGCTCTCTACAGTAGATTGCAACTCCACCACCTTTGGCAGTTCTATCTAGATGGAAAATGTTGTAGTTGGGGATGGAAACATTTCTGAATTTTTGGTGGCCTTCCTAAGCCATGATTCAGACACTGCTAGAACATCAGGGTTGGCGGAATGTGCTAACGCAGTGAATAACTCAAACTTAGGGAGGAGGCTTCTGATGTTAACATGCAAAAAACCAAGGCTTTTACGGTTACAGAAGTCAACAAATGATAGCGCCTGGGGAGTAGGAGTGATACTGGGGGCTGCACGGCCTGGGTTAACCTCTACATCACCAGAGGAACAGAGGAGGACTAGAATAAGGATACGGCTAAAGGCTTTAAGAACTGGTCTTCTAGTGCGTTGGGTACAGAGAATAAAAGGGGCAGATTTCCGGGCGTTGTAGAATAGATTCAGGGCATTATGTACAGACAAGGATATGAGTACAGTGGAGGTAAACCTAAGCGTTGGGTAACAATGAAAGAGATAGCATCACTGGAGGCACCAATTGCAGCAACAGGCAAGGCATATTGACATGGGAGAGAGGCATAAAGCAATCACAGGTGTTATTCGAGAGAGCTAAGACAACAACTGGTAATGGCGATGAAAGTTTGGGCTGAGGCTAAACAGATAAACAGGACAGGGTACCATGTAAAGGAACAGTCCAGCAGGCATCAGCTGTGCAGCTGAGTGATCATAAGGTCCAGTGAACATCAATATGTGAGTCCGAGAGCAGTTGAATTGGTGCTACACCACAGGCGAGAAGGAAGCATGGCTGATTGATTGCGTGTGCTAGCGGGCCTGGGCTAGCAGATGGATCTTCGTGGTCGTCGCAACGGGAAGCCTGTTGAAACCACAGACGATTACGTCGGCAGACCAGTCGTGATGGATCGGCAGGCTCTGTGTCGACACTAGGAGGTCCCGTCCGGTTGACAGAGAGGTAGATAGCCGGGAGATGGGCCTGACTCGAGGCTAGCTCAAGGCTAACTGGTGCTTGCTTCGGGGGCAGTGGTGATTAGCCAACAACAACATCCATTCGGTTGCAACTAGCTAGTTGCGATGATCCGGTGTTAAATGTCCAGTGATTCAGTTATTCCGGCAGAAAATCCGATGTTCTGGGTGAAAACTGCTAACGATGGCTAATAGCAAGTAGCTAGTTAGCTGGCTAGCTAGTTTCAACTGGTGATTCTAGATAAAAGGTAAGTAAATAATAGAATCCGTTCCACATTGAGTGAGGCGGGTTGCAGGAAAGTATATTTAGTAGAAGGATGAAAAGTGTGATAGTGAAAATATATACGAAAAAGACAACAACAAAAAAAAAAAGGCTATTTACACGGACACACTAGAGTACACGACCGCACTGCTACGCCATCTTGGATTATTTAGTTAGCCTTGTACTGTTTTGTAACCATCACTATCTTTTACTAGTCTGTGCTAACACACTTAACAGGAGTACGTTTCTCTCCTTTCTACACTGTAAGTGCACTCGATGGGTTCAGGCGCTCCTTGAAATGTGTTTGCCTATCACCTCTCCAATTAGCAGGCTTACAAGAGCTGTGGAAGTGACAAGCCTTTTACAGGATCCTCTTAGGCCATCTAACAGGCTGTCTTCTGTGGGGAAACGAATCATTTTCAATGGTGATATTTTCTTATAAGGGATTTATTCATTTATGCATGGAGGGTCGTTAGATTCTCTGTCACCGGACTTAAAAAGTGTCCTTTTGTTTCTTGTTTTGGTGTGCAGAACAATCCATCAAGTCAAATGCTTTTGAAGTGTTCGACAATGCTGGGGGATTTTCCTCACTGCACAAATTCAGGGACCAACCACTTAGTAAGATGACCATTTTCTCCCATAGCTTAGAGCTTACTAATCCTCTATGAACTGAAACTCTGATCAGTTTCCATTGGACTTAGTGCTAGAAAAACATCTAACTGGTCAGCTATTTAATAAGAAATGATTTAATGAGCCATCTGAAATGGCCATTGCCGATGTCTTGGGAGCACTACTGTTTCCACAATGTTTGTACGATATTAACAGGAAATGATGTGGCAACAAATGGATAGGTTAGAATTCAACACAATTGGTAACTACTATAACTGGTACTAAATTGTACCAAAGAAACTGTAAGTAATTCATTGGTTAGCCTATTACTGTGTAATTAACATGTTACCATTTAGGCCTAGCCACCATACAAGCTTTCAACAGACTCCAAGCCTGATGAAGATCATTTAGAGTTGTGAACACTATAGTATATTTATGAAAATAGGTTATTTGTAGATATAGCCTAATATCGAGGCAAATAGCTAGTAACATACGTTAAAAAAAGCCTGCCACCGATTATTTAGGTCTTTATTTTATTGAAAAATGAATTTCAAAATGTGTAGGCCTATTTAGTGTATTTTGTAACCTGCGACCTATTTTGCCACTTCTTTCTTGTCTCTCTAAGTTGTTGTTGCTCAGTTCATGCAAAGTCATTCTGCTAAGTCTGCCATTGAATCCACCTGTGTTGTTTAAAACGAAGGGGTTTCTCAGTCACCCCCTCTTTCTCATGTTTGAGTGGAGTCATGAAAAGCCCTCCCAAATACTGTGCTTTCCTTGTCAGTCTGGGACGGTCTTCCCTCCCATTTGCCAACTGAGCCGGAGCGCTGCCTTGGATGAATAATTCCGATTGGGTAGAGCAGGCGATAAGCACCGCTGTTTTGTTCTGGGTACGCTGCTGTTGTTGGAACAGGTTTAACAAATAAAGCACGTTTTTTTTATCTTATCATGCTCCCCCTCTTCCCCTTTCTCTCTCTCGCTCTCTCTCCATCGCTCGCTCGCTCTCTCTCTGTCTCTCTCTCTCGCTCTCTCTATCTGTCTCTCTCTCTCGCTCGCTCTCTCTCGCTCGCTCTCTCTCTCTCTCTCTCTCTCTCGCTCGCTCGCTCTCTCTCTCTCTCGCTCTCTCTCTCTCGCTCTCTCTCTCGCTCTCTCTCGCTCTCTCCATCGCTCTCTCCCTCTCTCTCTTTCCATCGCTCGCTCTCTCCATCGCTCTCTCCCTCTCTCTCTTTCCATCTCTCTCTCTCCCTCTCTCTCCCTCCCTCTCTCTCTATCTCCCTCTCTCTCTCTCCCTCTCTCTCTCTCTGGTACCTAAAGAGGTCAATTTCTGCTGTCTTTTTCTTATCTCCCCGCTCTTACACAGAGATAGCCTAAGACCTCAAGTCAAAGCCCTTTGTAAGCTTTGCTCAGCCTTGAAAGATCAAGGTCAATATCTAACAGGGCAGACTTTGCAACTCAGTAATTCTGTTTGTCAAGCATGTGTCGGATGAAAAGAGGTATCTGCTCTTTTCCAAGGTTAATTCACTGGAAAGGTTGAGTACAACAAGCCTATTGGGCCATCCAGTGGAGAGCACTGTAGGTTGTAGGTTAACCTTCGACTCAAGGGGGGAGAGAAGGCTAAGCACATTTCTTTGGCATGGCGGTTGGTTAGAAGAGGACTGAACAGGGCTTCATTTGTCATTGTCTTTTCATCTCTGCTGTCTCTTCCTTTAGGTGACGTTGGGGAAGGTGTTGAAAGCCATCGTGGTGATGAGAAGCCTGTTCATAGACCGGACCATCGTGAGAGGATTCAACGAAAATGTGTATTCCGAGGATGGCAAGGTATTGTGTTCAGGGTTAAAAGGGAGGTTTGTGCCCAAACAGCTGGATTAAGAAGTACTGCATGAGATGGTGAGGTGCGACCCTCTCTCCATTGCAAAAATACACATAAGGTATTACTTTACGTAAGGTATTACTTTACATAAGGTATTCGTTTACATTACGTATTACTTTACATAAGGTATTACTTTACATAATGTATTAGTTTACATTACGTATTACTTTACATAAGGTATTACTTTACATAAGGTATTAGTTTACATTACGTATTACTTTACATAAGGTATTACTTTTACACTCAGGTCAAGAGATGTCATACTAGGCATATTATCTGTACACTTCCACGAGGACTTCAGTCTAGAGGTCTTCACGGGTCCCAAAAATGTTGATCCATTCCGAAATGGATCCGTGGCTTTCCCACCCGACCCAATATGCATCCCGGAGCCGACTGGGTGAAAAATCTGTCGATGTGCCCTTGAGCAAGGGCACTTAACGCTAATTGCCGCTTTAAGTTGCTCTGAATAAGAGCGTCTGCTTAATTACTAAAATGTAAAAAAATTAAAATGCAGAAATTCATTTTCTTTTTAAAACAGAGACCCTTTCCGAATAGACCCGAGGACAGTCAGACCCGTTCCAAAAAAGGCCTGTGGAAAAACAGACCCGTGCCGGTTCGGATCAGAGAGACCTGTTTAGTTCCGAGAGTAGAAAAAGAGAAAAACATGCTAGTGTCATCAATAAACAAGCGATATTGGCCAAATGATCCACAGTTACGTGTCCTTAAAAACGGCCTATAACAAATTATACAAAAAATATTTGTTGTGTTTAGATGTGTAGCATATTCAAAACTTTATAGCCTATTGTTTTATGTTTTTTTCTTTCTTAAAACAATAATTGTCCACCTCATGGTTCAGCTGTCGGAGATTTTAGCGCTAAATGCATCAGGACATTGCATGCATATAGGCCTAGGCGTCCACTGTATGATATACACTTTACATTTTTTTTTATATATATATAAAGGAAGAGAAGCTTGGGCCTAGCCCTAGAGAGACCGAGAGAAAGAAAGAGATATGCCGGCGCCATGTTCCCGACATTCTTTATCCTTGTCTGATAGGCTACCACTGCTATACAGATAGGCCTATAGAAAGCTAATTTATACTTTTTATATTTTTCGATCAGAATATTTTTTTGAAAGATAAACATTATATTGTTAGATTAAAGGAGTAACTCTGGTAGGCCTAAAACATCCTTCCTCACCTCAAGTTCAACTGTCGGAGTCAGCTAGGCCTAATAATAGCCATACCACACCAAACCTTTACAAAAGGTTCTTCATTTTATTAGGGTAATATCAAAAGTAAGTCGTCATTGTTTATAGGGAAAATACGAACAGGTTATTATATTGCGGCATTAAATAAAGTTTTGCATTTCGCCCTCCTTTTCATGGTTTGAGTGCGAGTAGCCCTATAGTAGGCCTACCGGCAAACACAACATTACAGTTGGAACTCAATTTGGCCAAAAAAAATGCCTCAACAGAATGAAACATTTTTTTTTTGCATATTTAAAGAACTGGTTTAAACCTTCACAAAAGTTAACAGGCTTATATTGCAGCAATTACCAACTAAGGTGAGTTCTTACCGCAGGCCTACCCAACAAATGACTGCAATAGGCTAAATATATTTATTTTACAACAGGCTTACTTTTAATCTTAAACTCAATTTTTTTAAAAACTGTTCAAACTTAATTTAGCCAACAAAAATGTCTCAACAAAATGACAAATGAAAACACTTTTTGCATATTTAAATAACTGGCTTAGATTCTTAAATAGGCCTACAATAATAATAATAATAATAATAATAATAATAATGAGAAAACAAATGATAATAAATATAAGTTAGAAAATTGCATCAAACCTGAATAGCGAGTTGCATACAGTCCATTTGGCCGCGCCAACGTTCTTCTCATCTTTGTCCACTGACGGGAGAGATTCCCCTTGTTGGCTTCTTTTCACTATACTCTTCCTCCTCTAACTTTTGTTTTACTTCAATAAAAATGTCCTCCATCTTCGCAATCAACAGTAGCCTAGGCCAAAGCTCCTTTCACTCTCTCTCTCCACCCTCAGCAGCAGACGCGCGTGAGGTGAGTGGCCGGAACCAGTTTCAGCTGGACATAAGCTATACGTTTTATTGAGTTGCTATTGGCTGAAACAGATAACAAGCTCACACAGTTCTCATCACCTCACATTAAATTAACAGAGGGCGGGTCCAGTCAGTAAATCAATTTTAATTGCACATACCCGAGACCTGTGGCCTGACACTATATATACAAAAGTATGTGGACATCCCTTCAAATTAGTGGATTTGGCTATTTCAGCCACACCCGTTGCTGACAGGTGTATAAAATCGAGCACACATCCATGCAATCTCTATAGACAAACATTGGCAGTAGAATGGCCTTACTGAAGAGCTCAGTGACTTTCAACGTGGCACCGTCATAAGATGCCACCTTTCCAAGAAGCCAATTCGTCAAATTTCTGCCCTGCTAGAGCTGCCCCGGTCAACTGTAAGTGCTGTTATTGTGAAGTGGAAACATCTAGGGGCAACAACGGCTCAGCTGCGAATTGGTAGGCTACACAAGCTCACAGAACGGGACCGCCGAATGCTGAAGCGCGTAGCGCGTAAAAACCGTCTGTCCTCGGTTGCAACACTCACTACCGAGTTCCAAATTGCCTCTGGAAGCAACGTCAGCACAAGAACTGTTCGTGGGGAGCTTCATGAAATGAGCTTCCATGGCCGAGCAGCTGCACACAAGCCTAAGATCACCACGCGCACTTTGGAGCAGTGGAAACGCGTTCTCTGGCGTGATGAATCATGCTTCACCATCTGGCAGTCTGACTAGGCCCCTTAGTCCCAGTGAAGGGAAATCTTAACGCTACAGCATACAATGACATTCTAGACGATTCTGTGCTTCCAACTTTGTGGCAACAGTTTGGGGAAGGCCCTTTCCTGTTTCAGCATAACAATTGCCCCTGTGCACAAAGTGAGGTCTATACAGAAATAGTTTGTCGAGATCCACATACTTTTGGTCATGTAGTGTGTCAGACTCGACCCAGATCCGAGACTAAAGTCTGGATTTAGGAACTGCTTGGACCTGTGAAGACCTCTACTTCAGTCTTCTTGAGACTGTCCTGGCTACCATGAAGGGTCCCTCTGGGCTATGTATTCAAAATGACCTCATATAGCCTTCTATACAACAATGTTGTTAGAGGGCTGATGGTCTCCAGCTGCTAACGTAAGACCATGCAATCCAGGGTCTGGACCTCCATTCCTCATTGTCAGTTTTCTGTTGGACCGCTGAATAATTTACGTGACCGCTTCCTCTCTCGCACTCTCACATGAAAAGCTTGTAAAGGATGGGTGACATTGGCTTTCCTCTACAATTTCCACTCAGTCAGATTCAACATTAATCCCTAATTAATTTGGAACATGGCTCTGTGTTGGTGTTTCGCCCTCACTCAGCCAGAGTGTGGGGACTCTTTGAACTGACATCAATATTAGGAGGCCATCAAAGCCACAGAGAACCTTGATCACCATTAATTATGCCAATGAATGGTAGACCTCCTGCCAGAACAATGCTGTCTGATGTACTCAACTGTGTGTGTGCGCGCGCGCGTGTGCATGCACACATTTAGTGTTTCAAATCGAGCTCTCACATATATGTAACTGCCACAACTACTCAGGGTACTTTATAGAGATAATGTGCTCCATGGAAAATGTTTTGAAGTCCAGACATTCCCAAAGCTCCACCTAGGATGAGTTAGACAGACACAACAGCAGCAGCCAGGGTTTTGTTTAGGATGTCTCCCATCCCCACCCCTCAGGCTCCAACAGCCCCATTTCTGCCATTTTCTCCACTAATTATCATACGGTAAGAAGCGGCAGGAGCAGCAAGCTGAGCCTTCTAGCATACAGAGAGAGAGAGAGAGAGAGAGAGAGTGGGGAAAAGAAAAGGAACACTGCACTATCAAAGGAGGGCTTCAAAGACTATCGAAGGCATCTCTTGGGTAATTTGCGATCCTGTATTAGTTTCCCTTCAAAGGGTCTCTGTGTGTCGGTAGTGGGTAAAGGGACAGAGGGGGATTGAATCCGATTTCTCTAATAAATGCTGACACCGGGCCTGTTTGATATTAGATTCAGGGTAGTGTTTTGATTTGTTATTGTCTTTGAAACTGTTCAGACGACCTTCGCACAATCTCCTGCCCTTCTCTCCCGGTTTACTGAAGGACGATGCAAGCCACAGGACAACAGGGGAGCAAGAAGAGAGGAGTCATTTGAACTTAAAATATAGACCTGATCAAATTATCAATACAATGCTAGTGAGTGGTATTACAAAGATAATAGACTTAAATGAAAGTTGATGGTGTAGTCCAGGGGTATTCAACTTTTACACTATGAGGTCCAGAGTGTGCTAGTTTTCTTTTCTACCTGATAATTAATTGCACACACCTGGTGTCCCAGGTCTAAATCAGTCCCTGATTAGAGGGGAACATTGAAAAAATGCAGTGGAAATGGCTTCGAAGTCCAGAGTTGAGTTTGAGGGGTGTAGTCAGTCTTGATGACGACTACACGTGTACTCCAATCCCATTGTTCTAAATGCTCCAAATGAACACTTTTGCTGTGATTTGTATCGCATACAACTGAAGAAAATAATGTGTGTGGGTTTGAAAATGTACGATTAATTACATAGATATGATAATAATTATCATTTTCTCTCCTCAGCTGGATATCTGGTCGAAGTCAAACTATCAGGTATTTCAAAAGGTGAGACCCTATCTCCATGTTTACCCCAGACGTGGATGCAATGCCCAACCTGAGGAACTCATGAGTAGTCATATAGGTCTCCGTATTGTGGAACCCTCTGTGTGTCTCCCGTTTGGCCACCTGTTGCTGTGTGTTCTTCTCTCCCACTAATCAAGCCCTGTCATAGCAAAATGTACTCTGTTTCCGGTCGGATTTCATTTAAAACTAAAACCACTTTGCAACAGTCCTTTCTGGCGAACATATGGGGGTTATGAGTCGTCCTCACTTCCCTCTCATCCTCCCTCACCAAATCAGGCGGCGTCATCGCCATGGCAGCATATGGGCAGCCAGAAAGCCACACACACACACACACCAGTGACTGGGATGGAGCCAGCATTAATAGAAAGAGAGCACCCAATTTTCTTTTCATAGTGAATTCTCACTTGTGCCCCCTGGCTGATCAAAGCACAGTATGTTTATTTCTTGATCTCATCCTAATGCTAAGTCAAACAGACCCTGAGTGAGAGTGAGAGTGAGTGAGAGTGAGAGTGAGAGAGAGGGAGAGAGAGAGAGAATGGCAGCACACCTCAGCTTCCCCTCCCATCTGTCACTGCACTGCCAAGGTCTGACTTGTCACCAAAGCCTATCTTTGTTAACCACCCAGTCATATCCTTACATCATCTTTGAGGAGAATACTTTTTCGCCCACCTGTTTTGATATGTTTTCCCTGTGCATGTAGTGTACTGTATGCCTGCCAGGTGCTGGTAATAGCCGTATCCCTCATGCTTCGCCAGATGGTAAAAATGTAATAGCAATGCACATATTGACTGGACACAGAATAAAACTATACTAGCTACATCGACAGAATAACTTACTTTATCAAAGTTACGTAATAATTGCATGTGGGATGAATATTTGATGGAGAGATTGATACAGTATACGCTATGATTAGTATTGCTCCAATGACAACCCTGCACCAGTCTAGCAGACCTATTTTACTTATGTTAAAAGTTGAGTAATAAGTACTCTGTCTTTGAAAACATGTTGTTTTACTTGATCGCTTGTATTGATTATGTTATGTAATACTTACTTGCTCGTGAAACCATCTTGAATTAAAAGCAGAGACAATTGGAATGTTCTCAAATGTTCATGTGTTTTTACAAGCCCTGTTTTCTCTCTAAGGTTACGGATCACGCCACCACTGCTCTGCTGCACTACCAACTCCCCCAGATGCCTGACGTGGTGGTACGATCCTTCATGGTGAGCACATTCACACAGCAAAACCTCTACATAACCCTCTCCCACCCTGTGTCTGAGCGCCTCTACTTGATAATCCACTCTGTCTTTTGTCCTATATCTTCACCATGTACACATAGCCGATGGATTGCGCTGGCATTGCTAATCAGTCCAGGCATCTTATCACACAGTACTGTAACAGTGCCTCATTTGATTTAAAGCTCTGAGACTAATTTTTGATAAGGGGAGGAGGGGGTTGAAAATTGTCCGCCTATTACTGGATTACTGGTTGAGAGTCGGACAAAGCTTCCCTCTCCCACTGAAGCTTGTAGCCAGTCCCCACATAAAGAGTCCTATAGAGGAGGTACCTCAGGAAGCATACAAAAGACTTGTCAATGTTACTGCGTGATGTATCAGCTACCATCGGATGTTCTTACTCCTGGCTTCCCGGAGTGCGGGGCAGGGTTATGTATTAGTATCTTGATGTTTTAGTCTTTAAATAGCCTGACTGTCCACTCTGCAGACCCATGCTCTTAGTGCTGAAGTGAGGGAGATTGATTAGCTGCTCCTCTCCGGTGCTGGAAATCAATGGGAGACTATTCTGATCTGGCCCGGCCGGGGTGTGGGGGCTGGGTGGCACCGCTGTCCTTTAGGGAGGGGTTTCAATCAGACAGATCAACGGCTCGGCTTCAGGGCCAACAACGGGGCGCCTCCGTTACTGACCTGTCCTCATTTACAGCTTGACTCTGTCCAGAAAGAGATTATCACTACATACCCAGCCATCACCATGTCCTGAGACGTCTTAAGACATGTCTTAAAAAGTCAAGACATGTTTAAGGTGCGTCTATAGACGGTCTCAAGACGTCTTAAGACAATCTTAGAATGAATGAGATGTTTCAAGGCACTATAAATAGTATTTATATGGTTTAGGTGTTTACTTATTGATTCCATGTTTGTCTTGTAGTGATTTGGCAATCACTTACTCATTCCTAGCACAAACTTGACAAAAAAACTGTTTAAAACTGTTAAATATATTTATTTACAGAACTTCAACACTTGCAGCATACCTCTGATGTGCTAGAGTAAGGACTTAAGAACAGTGAAATACAATAGTACATTTAAGTATGGGATTATTTCTCATTATGTAAATGTGCAGATAGAATAGATGGGCAATCGCAAAATGTACAGATTCATAGAAATAGATGGTCATGATAGGAAGCAAAATGTACAGATTGATACTACAGTGATACTACTCTTCATGAGAATGTAAGTTCCTGAGGAACACCATGTTTGCATGCTGGTGGGCAGTCTTGTTGTCACAAAGTTCACAGAAGTGCCAATGTGTACCTGTAGATCTAGTTCCAATTCCCAAAAGGTCTTTGTTTCCATGATGCCAGTGGGGGACAACACAAGGACCTGGTCTTCTTGGATGAGCTCTTCACACCCTGACAGAGGACCCCATCTGTTAAGGAGTCTGAGGTTTCCCCTCCAAGTAAACCTGGGGTTCTCTGTAGGAAAAATAAACACCATCGAGTTTGCTGTATATACACTAATGTATAACATTGCAGTAAAACATGGAGAACAGTTCCACCACAGTTCACCAGCACCACTGTATCACAGAGTATAAAATAGCTCACCTTCAGGCTTGCTGTGGGGTACGGCTCAATATTGGTGGCGAGGTAGGACCCCATCTTTATTGTTTTGATGTCAAATCTGCAGACAAACTACAAAAGTAAATCACTGTCTATTCATCATGATGCTAAAGAACAAACATACAAAGCTTCATTATGAAATGATAACAGGAAATAAAAAATGCATTAGCTATCATGTAATAAATACAGTAACATCAATAACAAAATCACATCTATCCTGCTATTTTCTTGTACTTCAATTATAAATAGCTCACCTTAAGCAGAAAGCCCTACCGTCCATGAGGGCTTAATGTTTGACACCAGATAGGACTTTATCCAGTGTGAAAATAGAATGAATCAGTTAAGCACTATGTCTGTTCTCATGGGAAGAAATGTGTATGTTCTTTTTTGCAATGCAGTGTTCTGACTTTGCTATTTGCTGACATGCTGTCTCGAATCCTCGTATCCTGACAAAAGAAAAATGGGCTGCGTTCATTACACAATAACTATCAAACCTCATGTTTAATTTGTTTTAGATACATACATAGTCATAAATTACCTCATCAAATCGAAATAAATCCAATCTACTCTGCAGCATGTGTAGTTGACATCCCTGATCAATAAGACAACACAAAAAAATCTATAAATGCTCCAGACATTTCTCTATAATTTATGTTGGGGATATATTTTACATAACATGTACTGTCTATATTTAATAACACTGCATAATAAAGATGAGACCTCTTAAGATAAAGGTGTTGATGGGGCTGAGATATCATTGAAGTTGAAACATTTGACATGATCCCTTCCCCTCTCTCTGATCGCCATGGACTATATAGTCAACTGAAACAACCTGCATTTTGAGTTATTTTTAAACTGGAGGCCTACTTGCTAGCTAATTTAGCTAAGATAGTTAATGGCAGTTGTTAGCTAGCTAAGCAGAGTCTTCAATATAAAATGTTGGTAGTGCTAAAACAAGATGTCAATAACATATTTCTTCATATTGACAAAATATTATTCTGGACTAACATACATTCAAATGCTTTGCTTGCTTACCTCAAGTTGAAAAACAGTTTGTAAATCCTCCAGGTTTGACAGACTGTTGCTTTGAGTCTTGCGCAGTGTTGCCAACTCCTCAATAAGGAAAGTAGCTATTGGCTGTCCGAAAAGTCGCTAGAAGTCGCTAAATGACGTCATTGCCTAATTTGCATTATGTGCCATGTGCATGTAATTGTGATGGATGCTGTAGGAGAGAGGAATAATGTCGTGGGAGAGACAAAGTGAGTAAAAAACACCCTAAATATGTTTAGAACTACAAATGAACTTTCTTCTGTCGATTCTTGGTTTTTTTTTATGTCACAATTCCAACCCTCCTCCTTTATCCGGGCTTGGGACCTGCAAAAGTGACCCAAGAGAGACACTGGCGGAGTTACTTATTTTTTATTTTATTTTAATTTAAAAAACATTTTTAGTTTAGTTTTCTTAAGTTTGGTTTGGTTTTTAATCTTATGGTCCATTTAGGAGCCTACAACAAGTCACAGTAAAACATGAACATTTTTAACCATAACATAAAAAATAAAAAAAGTGTAAACAATCTGCATTAACAATCTAAATGGACCAAAAAGAGACAATAGAAAAAACTGTCAATGGCAATGTGAGAAAATGATGGTAACTAGTCTGGCCCTAATTCAGGTTCGTTGTTGTTTTTTCAGACACCCCTCCACACACACACAGGCTGTGCTGGTTCACAGAAAGAGTGGGTCATCATCATTTTGGTCAAGGCTCTCTATGGCAGGTTCAGCAACTGAGGGAGTTGACTTAAATGAGTAAGCAGCTGATGTGGCAAAAAGCTGCAAAACATTATCAGGCAGCTGGTGCTCATAGCAAGCCTCACAAGACAGCTTGAGTCCATATAGAATGTACAGGATGGAGTTAAGGGTCTGCAAGGACATCCGATTTCTAAGTTTGCTTTTTACCACACTCATCTGGCTGAATACTCTCTCGACTTCAGCATTCGAGTGTGGCAAGGACAACACAGACACAGCAGCCATGGCAAGTTCTTGAAACGGGTTGATATCAGCTGCATCCCTGAACTTCCAAATCTCACTCCAGAAGCCCAGTGTGTGTTTTGTCTCATTCCATTTACTAAGATGGATGGCACGCCATTGCTGGACAATCTTGTCTATCTCTGCAGGGGAGTAGCCAAGGAGCTTGGCTATTTTTTCTATTTCTCCAGGGCTCTTATTGTGCTTTAGAGTTTCCTCAACATTGAAAACTGACACGTACTGCAATGCTTCAATGTTGTCCGGCAGTCTCACCCTCAACTCATTAGTGAGGGAGATGGTGAAGTCTACACACCGCTTTCGGACATTGTTTTCATCCTCAGGCGCAAGGTGGCGCTCAGCTTCCTTTGACTCAAAAAGGTAACCAAGGTACGGTTTGGGACTGATGTATCCATCTATTGACCCTTTGAGTACATCAACATTTGCCAGTGGATTCATCACCCTCTGCTCACAGTCTTGATCAGGCTAACCAAGCTGTCAAGTAGCTTAAGAGGATCTACTTGCTCTCCCTCAAAAGCCTTGATGGTTACAGGTCTGTGAGAGCCAGAAATCTTGCTTGTTTGAAGGTGACCAAATACTTATTTTCCACCATAATTTGCAAATAAATTCATTAAAAATCCTACAATGTGATTTTCTGGATTTTTTTTTCTCATTTTGTCTGTCATAGTTGATGTGTACCTATGATGAAAATTACAGGCCTCTCTCATCTTTTTAAGTGGGAGAACTTGCACAATTGGTGGCTGACTAAATACTTTTTTCCCCCACTGTATGTTTTGAGGATCACTGTACATGGAGTATAAAACCTCAGCCATGTAGCAGTGTTCACTGGACTTGGTGACTGCGAAATGCAGCCTAAGCTCCTCCCACTGGTCCAAAATGCGTGAAACCGCGGGTTCAATGGAGAGCCAATGTGTGGCACACACCTTGGTTATCAGTAAAGGTTACTCCCCACAGTTGATGGTCTCATATATGGCCTTATAGGCCTCCCTGCGCTTTGGAGACACTGAAAACCAGCTATAAGTCTCTCGTACCAAGTACTCCACACTACGGGGGATGGTGTCATTGGAAGCATGACTTACAGCAAGCTGCAGAGAGTGGCACACACAGCGAATAAGAACCAGATCTTTGAGGCCATATTCCTCCTTCAGCACTTTATGGACCCCATTATTAATCCCCGTCATAAAAGAGGCATTGTCAGTCCATATCCCCAGGAGTTTCTATTTTTTAAGACAACACTTCTCGAGGAAAGCCACAACAGCAAGGCCTCTGTAGCTCAATTGGTAGAGCATGGCGCTTGTAACGCCAGGGTAATGGGTTCGATCCCCGGGACCACCCATACGTAAAATATATATGCACACATTATGGATAAAAGCGTCTGCTAAATGACATATTATTATTATTTATTATAGATTTGGCATCTCTTCCTTCCAACTCAACAAGCCCCAGAAATGTTGATACAATTGTCAGCTTGGTGTCACTAAAGTACCTTATCACAACCCCCAGGTACTTAGAAACACTTACATCCGTGGACTCATTGAGGAGGAGGCTGAAACGCTTGTCACCCACATCTGTGACCAACTTTTTCAGAAAGTATGGTGCTAGAACACCATTAATCATTTCTGTGCACTTTGAAGTGGGTAGCAGCAGTGGCGTCTGAGAAAGCAGGTCTACATGCTTCTCCAATGTGATCACATGCCAGCATGGACCAGTGTTCAGCGATAGCTAATGCCATGGGGGCCTCAGCTTTTTTTGCAGAGTCAATTTTTTTAACCATAAATGGCAGCTTGTTTTGGGTGGAACTGTTATAAGGCTTTGCCTTTTGAGTATGTTTTTGAGTTTTCATGTGTTTTTTACATCACTAAGTTTGGCGTAGAAATCAGCCTTACAATACAGGCAGTATGCCCGTGTATCATTGCCAATAAACGGCTTCAACCAGCCTTTGAATTCAGGGTTTGATTCCCACTCCTTTCTTTATTTTTGAGTGTACAGTTTAGACTGAGACATGATGAGCTAGCCAGCTAGATGTTTAGCTTATGTCACAGAGAGGCACACGCACAGTGGACGAGGTGAGTAAGTGACTGAGGCTGTGTGAGTCAAATGCAGTGATTTATTTTAGACAAAGAACATTTTACATTTACATCCCGCCCTGAATGGTTAAATTCTGTTCTGATACCAGATTCGAATGACGCAATTTAACATAAGCCAAGGCGGGATTAGCCAGCGGCGGCTTCCCGCATACGCGATTCATTTGCAGTCTGGATGCGGAGGGGTGAACATCTGCTCTGACTGCAGCTGGGAGGGACTGCTGCGCGAGGACTGGGCCGCCTGTGAGTGCTTTGGGACGGGGGTGGGGCCCACGGCAGCACCCGCTGCTCGTTGAGAAGAGTAAGAACGATATGTGCTTTCACGTCAGAGTCTCCAATAACACCAGAAAAAGTCGCTAGATTTGTCGCAAGTTGATTTTTTTGAAAATGTGTCGCTAGAGGGGTATGAATACTCGCTAAATATAGCGACAAAGTCGCTAAGTTGGCAACACTGGTCTTCCGTCAACTGTCAGTTGACTGAAGAATGTTCCATGAATTTGTAATGTTGAACATTCCAAAATTCCAACCTCTTATGAACAGGAATAGGAGTGCAGGTCAGAGTGATCCTAACATATATTTTAATTATGTTTTGTTTGCCTTTTGTGCTTTGAATTAAATTGTAAAAGAGTGGCCTGGACACTGAGAAGGCTGTTCATGAGACTGTCCAACCAGAGAGATATCTCTCTAGGCAGTAGGTAGCCTTCTCTTTCTCTCTCTCTCCTCTCACTCTCTCATTCTATTGAATATCAATATACAAATTCTCAGTGGTTTTCATTATAATTATTTTTGATGAAAAATGTATTTTTTTTTAAAAGTATTATTATTATCATCATTATTCAGTAATATATGTACAGTGCATTCGGAAAGTATTCAGACCCCTTCCCTTTTTCCACATTTAGTTACGTTACAGACTTATTCAAAAATTGATACCAAAATATATATATCTCATCAATACCCCATAATGACAAAGCCAAAACAGGTTTTTGGAAATTTAGCAAATGTATTTAAAAAAAGTTAAACTGATTTTATTTATGTAAGTATTCAGACCCTTTGCTATGAGACTCAAAATTGAGCTCAGGTGCATCCTGTTTCCATTGATCATCCTTGAGATGTTTCTACAACTTGATTGGAGACCACCTGTGGTAAAATCAAATGATTGGACATTATTTGGAAAGGCACACACCTGTTTATATAAGGTCTCACAGTTGACAGTGCATGTCAGAGCAAAAACCAAGCCATGAGGTCGAAGGAATTGTCTGTAGAGCTCCGAGACTGGATTGTGTTGAGGCACAGATCTGGGGAAGGGTACGAAAAAAAATGTGTGCACCAAGAACACAGTGGCCTCCATCATTATTAAATGGAAGAAATTTGAAACCACCAAGACTCTTCCTAGAGCTGGCCGCCCGGCCAAACTGAGCAATCGGGGGAGAAGGGCCTTGGTCAGGGTGGTGACCAAGAAGCCCGATGGTCACTGACAGAGCTCCAGAGTTCCTCTGTGGAGATGGGAGAACCATCCAGAAGGACAACCATATCTGCAGAACTCCACCAATCAGGTCTTTATGGTAGAGTGGCCAGGAAAATTCGCATGACAGCCCTCTTGGAGTTTGCCAAAAGGCACCTAAAGGACTCTCAGACCATGAGAAACAAGATTCTTTGGTCTGATGAAACCAAGATTGAACTCTTTGGCCTGAATGCCAAGCATCACGTCTGGAGGAAAACTGGCACCATCCCTACGGTGAAGCATGGTAGTGGCAGCATCATGCTGTGGGGTTGTTTTTCAGCGGCAGGGACTTGGAGACTAGTCAGAGTCGAGGGAAAGATGAACGGCGCAAAGTACATAGAGACCCTTGATGAAAACCTGCTCCAGAGCGCTCAGGACCTCAGACTGGGGCGAAGGTTGGCGTGGAAATGTTAGTACTGAGAGAGACTTAGACAACTATTCAAGCAATCATCTTTATTTAACATCGATTAATTATTGCAATAATTAAGCTGTCGACCCCACACTCTAAAATGTGTTGCAGAGGCTTAACTAATAATGAAAAAACAGGTCTGATATAGGAGACCTCAAAATTCTTATGGCTGGTTCCACCCCTTCCATGCAGATTGGGGGCACCATTATCCACTTTGGGTTCATCTCCTGGTCGTCTGCCTCTGGTGTTATTTTTAACCCCACCTCGTCTTAGTTTCCCAGATGCCAGGATAATTAGGAATACTGAGGCCTTTGTTCTGTTCCTCCAAGCTATCTCTATCTGGTTAAACATACACCACATATTTCTTATGGAATGCAGGCTGTGAATCAATTGTCAGCTCAAGCTCAAGCTATCTCTAGTGACCATACGCCCAGATTAGCTGCAGGGAGTTAGAGTGGAGACCATGAAACACAGCATTAGTAGAACAGAAATGTCTTACTGTTAAGTAAATAATTGTTAAATATCCAACAAATCAGGTAAATACAGCCAAGACAACGCAGGAGTGGCTTTGGGACAAGTCCCTGAATGCCCTTGACTGGCCGAGCCAGAGCCCGGATTTGAACCCAATCAAACATCTCTGTAGAGACCTGAAAATAGCTGTGCAGCGACGCTCCCCATCCAACCTTACAGAGCTTGAGAGGATCTGCAGAGAAGAATGGGAGAAACTCCCCAAATACAGTTATGCCAAGCTTGTAGCGTCATACCCAAGAAGACTCAAGGCTGTAATCGCTGCCAAAGGTGCTTCAACAAATTACTGAGTAAAGGGTCTGAATACTAATGTAAATGTTATTAGATTTTTTATATATATATATATATATATATATATATATATATATATATATATATATATATATATATATACACACACAGTGGGGAGAAAAAGTATTTGATACACTGCCGATTTTGCAGGTTTTCCTACTTACAAAGCATGTAGAGGTCTGTAATTTTTTATCATAGGTACACTTCAACTGTGAGAGACAGAATCTAAAACAAAAATCCAGAAAATCACATTGTATGATTTTTAAGTAATTCATTTGCATTTTATTGCATGACATAAGTATTTGATCACCTACCAACCAGTATGAATTCCGGCTCTCACAGACCTGTTCTTTTTTCTTTAAGAAGCCCTCCTGTTCTCCACTCATTACCTGTATTAACTGCACCTGTTTGAACTCGTTACCTGTATAAAAGACACCTGTCCACACTCTCAATCAAACAGACTCCAACCTCTCCACAATGGCCAAGACCAGAGAGCTGTGTAAGGACATCAGGGATAAAATTGTAGACCTACACAAGGCTGGGATGGGCTACAGGACAGTAGGCAAGCAGCTTGGTGAGAAGGCAACAACTGTTGGCACAATTATTAGAAAATGGAAGAAGTTCAAGATGACGGTCAATCACCCTCGGTCTGGGGCTCCATGCAAGATCTCACCTCGTGGGGCATCAATGATCATGAGGAAGGTAAGGGATCAGCCCAGAACTACACGGCAGGACCTGGTCAATGACCTGAAGAGAGCTGGGACCACAGTCTCAAAGAAAACCATTAGTAACACACCAAGACGTCATGGATTAAAATCCTGCAGCGCACGCAAGGTCCCCCTGCTCAAGCCAGCGCATGTCCAGGCCCGTCTGAAGTTTGCCAATGACCATCTGGATGATCCAGTGGAGGAATGGGAGAAGGTCATGTGGTCTGATGAGACAAAAATAGAGCTTTTTGGTCTAAACTCCACTTGCCGTGTTTGGAGGAAGAAGAAGGATGAGTACAACCCCAAGAACAGCATCCCAACCGTGAAGCATGGAGGTGGAAACATCATTCTTTGGGTATGCTTTTCTGCAAAGGGGACAGGACGACTGCACCGTATTGAGGGGAGGATGGATGGGGCCATGTATCGCGAGATCTTGGCCAACAACCTCCTTCCCTCAGTAAGTGCATTGAAGATGGGTCGTGGCTGGGTCTTCCAGCATGACAACGACCCGAAACACACAGCCAGGGCAACTAAGGAGTGGCTCCGTAAGAAGCATCTCAAGGTCCTGGAGTGGCCTAGCCAGTCTCCAGACCTGAACCCAATAGAAAATCTTTGGAGGGAGCTGAAAGTCCGTATTGCCCAGCGACAGCCCCGAAACCTGAAGGATCTGGAGAAGGTCTGTATGGAGGAGTGGGCCAAAATCCCTGCTGCAGTGTGTGCAAACCTGGTCAAGACCTACAGGAAACGTATGATCTCTGTATTTGCAAACAAAGGTTTCTGTACCAAGTTCTGCTTTTCTGATGTATCAAATACTTATGTCATGCAATAAAATGCAAATTAATTACTTAAAAATCATACAATGTGATTTTCTGGATTTTTGTTTTAGATTCCGTCTCTCACAGTTGAAGTGTACCTATGATAGAAATTACAGACCTCTACGTGCTTTGTAAGTAGGAAAACCTGCAAAATCGACAGTGTATCAAATACTTGTTCTCCCCACTGTATATACACACACACACAGTACCAGTCAAAAGTTTAGACACACCTACTCATTCAAGGTTTTTTCTTTATTTTTACTATTTTTTACATTGTAGAATAATAGTGAAGACATCAAAACTATGAAATAACACATGGAATCATGTAGTAACCAAAAAAGTGTTAAACAAATCAAAATATATTTGAGATTCTTCAAATAGCCACCCTTTGCCTTGATGACAGCTTTGCACACTTGGCATTCTCTCAACCAGCTTCATAAGGTATTCACCTGGAATGCATTTCAATTAACAGGTGTGCCTTCTTAAAAGTTAATTTGTGGAATTTCTTTCCTTCTTAATGCGTTTGAGCCAATCAGTTGTGTTGTGACAAGGTAGGGGGGTATACAGAGGATAGCCCTATTTGGTAAAAGACCAAGTCCATATTATGGCAAGAACAGCTCAAATAAGCAAAGAGAAACGACAGTCCATCATTACTTTAAGACATGAAGGTCAGTCAATACAGAAACTTTCAAGAACTTTGACCGTTTCTTCAAGTGCAGTCGCAAAAACTATCAAGCGCAATGATGAAACTGGCTCTCATGAGGACTGCCACAGGAATGGAAGACCCAGAGTTACCTCTGCTGCAGAGGATAAGTTCATCAGAGTTACCAGCCTCAGAAATTGCAGAGTTCAATTCATAGACACATCTCAACATCAGCTGTTCAGAGGGGACTGTGTGAATCAGGCCTTCATGATCGAATTGCTGCTAAGAAACCACTACTAAAGGACACCAATAAGAAGAAGAGACATGCTTGGGCCAAGAAAAAAGAGCAATGGACATTAGACCGGTGGAAATATGTCCTTTTGTCTAGAGTCCAAATTGGAGATTTTTGGTTTGCTGTCCCATCTGGTTTGGGCTAAGTGGGACTATCATTTGTTTTTCAACAGGACAATGACCCAACACAACTCCAGGCTGTGTAAGGGCTATTTGACCAAGAAGGAGAGTGATGGAGTGCTGCATCAGATGACCTGGCCTCCACAATCCCTTGACCTCAACCCAATTGAGATGGTTTGGGATGAGTCGGACGGCAGAGTGAAGGAAAAGCAGCCATCAAGTGCTCAGCATATGTGGGAACTCCTTCAAGACTGTTGAAAAAGCATTCCAGGTGAAGCTGGTTGAGAGAATGCCAAGAGTGTGCAAAGCTGTCATCAAGGCAAAGGGTGGCTATTTGAAGAATCTCAAATATAAAATGTATTTTGATTTGTTTAACACTTTTTTTGGTTACTACATGATTCCATATGTGTTATTTCATAGTTTTGATGTCTTCTCTATTATTCTACAATGTAAAAAATAGTACAAATAAAGAAAAACCCTTGAATGAGTACGTGTGTCCAAACTTTTGACTGGTACTGTATATATATATATATATTCATTTGCAAAAGTTTCTTAAAACCTTTTTCTGCCTCGTCATTATGGGGTATTGTGTGTAGATTGATGAGGAGAAAAAAATAAAAATTTAATCCATTTTTTAATAAGGCTGTAACGTAATACAATGTGGAAAAAGTCAAGGGGTCTGAATACTTTCCGAATGCGCTGTACATGAAATGTCAGGTGCTGTCTAAATGGTGTCTCAAAGCATGGTATTAAATTGCGTAAGTGTCTTGAGACATAGCATTGCATGTCTTCAAGACATGGCACAAAATGACATTAGGTGTCTTGAGACACGACTTGTCTCTCAAGACGTCTCAAGACACCCAATGCCATTTTGTGCAATTTAATACCATGCTTTGAGACACCATTTATTATTCAATAATATATGTACACTGAACAAAAATATAAATGCAACATGTAAAGTGTTGGTCCCATGTTTCTTGAGCTGAAATAAAAGATCCCAGAAATGTTCCATACGCACAAAAAGCTTATTTCTCTCAAATGTTGTGCACAAATTTGTTTACATCCCTGTTAGTGAGTATTTCACCTTTGCCAAGATAATCCATCCACCTGACAGGTGTGGCATATCAAGAAGATGATTAAACCGCATGATCATTACACAGGTGCACCTTGTGCTGGGGACAATAATAGGCCCCTCTAAAATGTGCAGTTTTGTCACACAACACAATGTCACAGATGTCTCAAGTTTTGAGGGAGCGTGTAATTGGCATGCTGACTGCAGGAATGTCCACCAGAGCTGTTTGCCAGAGAATGTAATGTTCATTTCTCTACCATAAGCCACCTCCAACGTCGTTTTAGAGAATTTGGCCATACGTTTCAACCGGCCTCACAACCGCAGACCACGTGTATGGCGTCGTGTGGGCGAGCGTTTTTCTGATGTCAACGTTGTGAACAGAGTGCCCCATGGTGGAGGTGGGGTTATGGTATGAGTAGGCATAAGCTATTGACAATGAAAACAATGTTATTTTATTGATGGCAATTTGAATGCACAGAGATACCGTGCTGAGATCCGAAGGCCAATGTCGTGCCATTCATCCGCCGCCATCACCTCATGTTACAGCATGATAATGCACAGCCCAATGTCATAAGGAGCTGTACACAATTCCTGGAAGCTGAAAATGTCCCAGTTCTTCCATGGCCTGCATACTCACCAGACATGTCACCCATTGAGCATGTTTGGGATGCTCTTGATCGACGTGTACAACCGTGTGTTCCAGTTCCCGCCAATATCCAGCACCTTTGCACAGCCATTGAAGAGGAGTGGGACAACATTCCACAGGCCACAATCAACAGCCTGATCAACTGTATGCGAAGGAGATGTTGACTTCATCACTACTTTTATTTTTGAGAGGTATTGACATGTTGAATGCACCGAGCTGTCTGTTTGAACTACTGGCACACAGTACTCAGACACCCATGCATACCCCACAAGACATGCCACCAGAGGTCCCTTCACAGTCCCCAAGTCCAGAACAGACTATGGGAGGCGCACAGTACTATATAGAGCCATGACTAAATGGAACTCTATTCCACATCAAGTAACTAATGCCAGCAGTAAAATTAGATTTAAAAAAACAGATAGAAATACACCTTATGGAACAGCGGGGACTGTGAAGCAACACAAATATAGACACATGCATACAAACACACAATAACATATGCACTATACACACATGTACACATGGATTTTGTGTTATAGATATGTGGTAGTAGAGTAGAGGCCTGAGGGGGCACACTTAATGTTGTGAAATCTGTTATGAATGTATTGTAATGTTTTTCAAATGTAAAACTGCCTTAATTTTGCTGGACCCCAGGAAGAGTAGCTGCTGCCTTGGCAGCAGCTAATGGGGATCCATAATAAATACAAATACAAATGTGTCGCGCTGCATGAGGCAAATGGTGGTCACACCAGATACTGACTGGGTTTTCTGATCCACTCCCCTTTTTTTTTTTTTAAGGTATCTGTGACCAACAGATGCATATCTGTATTCCAAGTCATGTGAAATCCATAGATTAGGGCCTAATTAATTTATTTCAATTGACTGATTTCCATATATGAACTGTAACTCAGTAAAATCTTTGAAATTGTTGCATGTTACGTTTATATTATTGTTCAGTATACAGTACATGAAATGTCAGGTGCTGTCTAAGTGGTGTCTCAAAGCATGGTATTAAATTACGATAGTGTCTTGAGACATAGCATTGCATGTCTTCAAGACATGCCACAAAATGGCATTGGGTGTTTTGAGATGTCTTGAGACACAAGTCGTGTTTTGAGACATCTTGAGAGACAAGTTGCGTCTCAACAGACGTCTTAGAAATGTGTCTTAAGACATCCTAAGACACATCTTCAAAACAGCAATGTCTCAAGACATCTTGAGACACAGGTGATGGCTGGGTATGTACAGTCGTGGTCAAAAGTTGAGAATTACACAAGTATTGGTCTTCACAAAGTTAGCTGCTTCAGTGTTATGAGATATTTTTGTTGTTACTATGGTATACTTAAATATAATTACAAGCATTCCATAAGTGTCAATGGCTTTTATTGACAATTACAGTAAGTTTATGCAAAGAGTCAATATTTGCAGTGTTGACCCTTCTTTTTCAAGACCTCTGCAATCCACCTTGGCATGCTGTCAATTAACTTCTGGGCAACATCCTGACTGATGGCAGCCCATTCTTGCATAATCAATGCTTGGAGTTTGTCAGAATTTGTGGGTTTTTGTTTGTCCACCCGCCTCTTGAGGATCGACCACAAGTTCTCAATGGGATTAAGGTCTGGGGAGTTTCCTGACCATGGACCCAAAATGTCGATGTTTTGTTCCCCGAGCCACTTAGTTATCACTTTTGCCTTATGGCAAGGTTCTCCATCATGCTGGAAAAGGCATTGGTCGTCACCAAACTGTTCTTGGATGGTTGGAAAAGTTGCTCTCGGAGGATGTGTTGGTATCATTCTTTATTCATGGCTGTGTTCTTAGGCAAAATTGTGAGTGAGCCCACTCCCTTGGCTGAGAACAACCCCACACATTAATGGTCTCAGGATGCTTTACTGTTGGCATGACACAGGACTGATGGTAGCGCTCACCTTGTCTTCTCCGGACAAGGTGTTTTCCAGATGCCCCAAACAATCGGAAAGGGGATTCATCAGAGAAAATGACTTTACCCCAGTCCTCGGCAGTCCAATGCCTGTACCTTTTTGCAGAATATCAGTCTGTACCTGATGTTTTTCCTGGAGAGAAGTGGCTTCTTTGCTGCCCTTCTTGACACCAGGCCATCCTCCAAATGTCTTCGCCTCACTGTGCGTGCAGATGCACTCACACCTGCCTTCAGAAAGTATCCACAGCTCTTGACTTTTTCCACATTTGGTTGTGTTGCAGCCTGAATTTAAAATGGATTAAATTTAGATTTTGTGTCCCTGATCTACACACAATACCCCATAATGTCAAAGTGGAATTATTTTTAGGAATGTTTATACATTAATTAAAAATGAAAAGCTGAGATGTCTTGAGTCAAATATTCAACCATTTTGTTATGGCAAGCATAAATACACAAAATGACCAAAAGTATGTGGACACCTGCTCGTCAAACATCTCATTCCAAAATCATGGGCATTAATATGGAGTTGGTCCCCCCTTTGCTGCTATAACATTCTCCACTCTTCTGGGAAGGTTTTCCACTATTTTTTTTTTTCTTCCCACTAGATGTTGGAACATTGCTGCTGGGACTTGCTTCCATTCAGCCGCAAGAGCATTAGTGAAGTAGGGCACTGATGTTGGGCGATTAGGCCTGGCTCGCAGTCGGCATTCTAATTTATCCCACATTTGTTCGATGGGGTTGAGGTCAGGGCTCTGTGCAGGCCAGTTAAGTTCTTCCACACCGATCTCGACAAACCATTTCTGTATGGACCTCGCTTTGTGCACGGGGGCATTGTCATGCTGGAACAGGAAAGGGCCTTCCCCAAGCTGTTGCCACAAAGTTGGAAGCACACAATCGTCTAGAATGTTATTGTATGCTGTAGCGTTAAGATTTCCCTTCACTGGAACTTACGGTCTAGCCCGAACCATGAAAAACAGCCTCCACCAAACGTTAGAGTTGGCACTATGCATTTGGGCAGGTACCATTCTCCTGGCATCCGCCAAACCCAGATTAATCCATCGGACTGCCAGATGGTGAAGCGTTGTTCATCACTACAGAGAATGTGTTTCCACTGCTCCAGAGTCTAATGGCGGCGAGCTTTACACCACTCCAGCCGACGCTTGATCTTAGTCTTGTGTGCGGCTGCTCGGCCATGGAAACCCATTTCATGAAGCTCCCGATGAACAGTTGTTGTGCTGAACAGTTGTTGTGCTCCCGATGAACAGTCTGCCTCTGTTGCTTCCAGAGGCAGTTTGGAACTCGGTAGTGAGTGTTGCAACCGAGGACAGACGATTTTTACACGCTTCAGCATTCGGCGGTCCCATTCTCTGAGCTTGTGCAGCCTACCACTTCACAGCTGAGCAAAGTGGAAAAAGTAAAGGGGTGTGAGTACTTTCTGAAGGTACTGTATGTCTGCAATCAATCCTGTTTAAAGGAACAGTTGGCCTAAGTCCCGTCTTAAGTAGCCACTAAATCAGTCAAACAAATATGGCTTTTCTGCACCTGTTTCTCAGTTGCTATTCCATAGGCTTTGCAGATACAGTTCTCTCTACTTACGCATAACTGTAGCCTTCTGGTTGCAGAGCTAACATGAGATTGTTGTAATGGGTATTTTCTCACGCTGCCCAGTGAGGGTGGTGATCATTACCCTGGCTGGTGATGAATCGAGGAGCTGGGTTTTAATCCTGTAGATTGATGGTTCTGCTAGGTGTGTGACTGAGAGGGAGGTCTGGCTGTGTGGCTGGCTGGAGCACACTGTCGAGCTGGGAGAGAGAGCGGGGGCCCAAATATCACCCCCCTGGGTGGATCAACCGCAGGTCCCACATTGGGTCTCTCTCACTCTGTCTCTCACCATTGTCAGCACATATGCTCATTGTAGTGGCCCATCATTGAGTTTTGATTCAAAATGTGATGTTTTACTAGAATCAGTCTATTGGTGAACCTCCTGACAAAAACACTACCAGTCAAAAGTTTGGACACCTACTCATTCAATGGTAATATTTTTATTTAATTTTTATGTTTTACATTGTAGAATAATAGTGAAGACATCAAAACTATGAAATAACACATGGAATCATGTAGTAACCAAAAAAGTGTTAAATCAAAATATATTTTTTATTTGAGATTCTTTAAATAGCCACCCTTTTCCTTGATGACAGCTTTGCACACTCTTGGCATTCTCTCAACCAGGTTCATGAGGTATTCACCTGGAATGCATTTAAATTCACAGGTGTGCCTTCTTAAAAGTTAATTTGTGGAATTTATTTCCTTCTTAATGCGTTTGAGCCAATCAGTTGTGTTGTGACAAGGTAGGGATGGTATACAGAAGATAGCCCTATTTGGTAAAAGACCAAGTCCATATTATGGGATGAACAGCTCAAATAAGCAAAGAGAAACGACAGTCCATCATTACTTTAAGACATGAAGGTCAGTCAATACGGGACATTTCAAGAACTTTGAACGTTTCTTCAAGTGCAGTCGCAAAAACCGTCAAGTGTTATGATGAAACTGGCTCTCATGAGGACCGCCACAGGAATGGAAGACCCAGAGTTACCTCTGCTGCAGAGGATAAGTTCATTAGAGTTACCAGAATCAGAAATTGCAGCCCAAATAAATGCTTCACAGAGTTCAAGTAACAGACACATCTCAACATCAACTGTTCAGAGGGGAATGTGTGAATCAGTCCTTCATGGTCGAATTTCTGCAAAGAAACCACTACTAAAGGACACCAATAAGAAGAAGAGACCTGCTTGGGCCAAGAAACACGAGCAATGAACATTAGACCGGTGGAAATTTGTCCTTTGGTCTGGAGTCCAAATTAGAGATTTTTGGTTCAAACTGCCATGGCTTTGTGAGACGCTGTGTGGGTGAACGGGTGATCTCTGCATGTGTAATTCCCACCGTAAAGCATGGCGGAGGAGGTGTTATGGTGTGGGGGTGCTTTGCTAGTGACACTGTCTGTCTGTGATTTATTTAGAATTCAAGGCACACTTAACCAGCATAGCTACAACAGCATTCTGCAGCGATACATCATCCCATCTGATTTGGGCTTAGTGGGACTATCATTTGTTTTTCAACAGGACAATGACCCAACACACCTCCAGGCTGTGTAAGGGCTATTTGAGCAAGAAGGAGAGTGATGGAGTGCTGCATCAGATGACCTGGCCTCCACAATCCCCCAACCTCAACCCAATTGAGATGGTTTGGGATGAGTCGGACGGCAGAGTGAAGGAAAAGCAGCCATCAAGTGCTCAGCATATGTGGGAACTCCTTCAAGACTGTTGGAAAAGCATTCCAGGTGAAGCTGGAGGAGTGAATGCCAAGAGTGTGCAAAGCTGTCATCAAGGAAAAGGGTGGCTATTTGAAGAATCTCAAATATAAAATATATTTTCATTTGTTTAACACTTTTTGGGTTACCACATGATTCCATATGTGTTATTTCATAGTTTTGATGTCTTCACTATTATTCTACAATGTAAAATATTGTGAAAATAAAGAACCCTTGAATGAGTCCAAACTTTTGACTGGTACTGTATATCACTGTCCTGCTGCCTTAATGTCCCTGTCCTCCTGCCTGAATGTCCCTTTTGTCCTCTCCTCGGCAGACCTGGCTAAGAAGCTACATCAAGCTGTTCCAGACCCCGTGTCAGCGCTGTGGAAAGTTCCTGCAGGAAGGACTTCCCCCAACCTGGAGAGACTTTCGTACCCTGGAGGCCTTCCACGACACGTGTAGGCAATGAGGAAACGGTGGGGAAAGGTTCCATTGGAAGCTGCTCTGACAACTCATCTGATAAGATAAGAGCATGGCAAGACTTCACCTTCTCTTCAACCTCTGTCTACATTGTGCATGTAGAGCAACAACACAGTGATTTATAGACTGTCATGCCTGGTAGTCCTCCTCCTGGTTGAATAGGCATTAGGCAGCCAACTGGGATGGAGATGGATCCAGTAAGTAGGGGGAATTCCAGTTTACAGACATCAACATCAGAATTCAAATCTGCCAAGACTGCCACCGTTGTGTATGATGATGTCATATGAATGAGTCTACCTGTTACTCAATCTCACACAGCTGTCCAAATGTTTGCCATATAGGAAATGGTTCAGTCCTCCTACTCCAGTCCCCTGGTTGTGCGGAACCTTTTTTTTTCTGTTCCACCCACTCTCCAAATAACAAAATAAAAGGTTATTTTGCATCAAAGGTAGAGCGAACATATTTATGCCCCAAATCTTGTGCAG
Source organism: Coregonus lavaretus (assembly GCF_964263955.1). Taxonomy (NCBI): domain Eukaryota; kingdom Metazoa; phylum Chordata; class Actinopteri; order Salmoniformes; family Salmonidae; genus Coregonus; species Coregonus lavaretus. Next base: position 13,559,093 of record NC_140001.1, read on the forward strand.
GTTTTTGGCATTGTGTTGTAATTGGTCCCTTTTATACAGGAGCTGGGTTTCGTATTTCATGATCTATGCTGTGGATATGTGGAGGAAAAAGGCTTTTTTGTGAGATGGGAGTTAAAAAGTCGACTTCTGTAAGTAGGTCATGACCCATATGTATTTAGATGGCAAGCGAAGGGAATTGCTAATTTTGTACAGATGTAATATCTTAGTTTCATCACCTACTGCAACACTTTGTATTTGAGGTTTAAAAAGGCTTCTGAAGTTTGTAATTTCCATTTAGAAGTTTGACAAACATTTCCATAAATTATAAAACACATAATTTCAGTTTCCTGTTGCTGCAGGATTATTTTCCTGCTGTTGCAAACTGGCTCAAATTAAGATGCTAAATCTGTAGAATTAGGCGCCTGCCTTTTTGTACACTTTCAAAATAATCTTTTTTTTATTTTTTATAACCATTGTCTAAATAAAGTACAGAATTTGTTAAATTGTAGCCGTTATCTCAAGCTTCTGGAGGATGGAGGAAAAGGTCTTGTCAACTTTCAGATTAGACATTACCCATTCATTTCATCATTCGTGGGGCTCTTTGTGACTGAACAGCAGTTGTTATCAAGGATCCTTGGCTCATTCTCAAAGACATACAGTTCACAGTCAAATGTAGTGTAAATGTTTTACACCATATGCAAAACTGAAATACTGAACCAAGGTATTTTAAGTCATGAAGAGGCTGCACACAACACTCTCTCCAAACTAAAAACTTTGTTGCACACTTTTGAAAAAACAATGAGTTTACGTGAGAGGTTGAGATTGCATGAAGCGTGAAGGTGGAATGGGCCATTGTTTAGTAACCTCCCCAGTACAGTACGGGCATCGTGCTTTGTCACCTCTGTACATGTCTCTTTCTGGCTTTCCAGCTCTGAATTATTGATTTTGTTTATGTTTACGATGTAGAATCAGCCACCGGAAGAGCCAGTCGGATGAAGCAGAAAATGAATAATAATGATGATGGTGGTAACAGCATAAGTGTTAGTGCCCGTCTCCTCCATAGGGCAGGACTGTGTGTCTGTCCGTCCACGGGAAGCGGTCAGTGCTCCGTTCAGAGAAGCTCCACACACCCCTTCCCTCCAGTTTATTTGGCTGTGTAAAATAGCCACCGGGCCCTAATCAGAGGTTTTGAAGAAAAGGCCCGCTCTATGTCCTCCTGGGCAGCTACACTGTTTTGTTGTTTTATTAGGATATACCGGAACACGATGGAGAGATGAGTGGGATACACTGAAGAAAGTGGCAAGTGGTGGACCTGGGGATGGAACCCCTGCCTCTGGGGGCATTGTTTAGTCTGGACTCGTCACGTTACCATTAGACCAGACGCTGGAACACTGGGTAGCTACACTTGAGTATGAGTATGTGAATGTCATTTTATGTTTGGAAAACAGACTCACTCTGATAATGAAAACATGAAATGGTACAGTATATGATAGTTTGCACTAGCTAGTGTTGCATCTAACGTTTGTCTGACTGAACACCAGAAGAATACTTCTCTAGTGAAGCTGGAATATTTTAGGTAATCCTGTTAAAAAAGGGAACCGCTGCTCTAGGCTACCGCCGCTGCTTGCTGGTCTCGCAATTACTTTTTCTTGCTGTCTCAACTCCTCTTCAGTGTATTCCGTTTCAAATAAATAGGGTTGTATGTTCCTATGTAAAAGAACATAACAAATAAATAAAAGGTCATCCAGCTCTTCTTGGTAAGAGGAATCATCAGAAGCAGCCATTGTAGCTAATTATTTAGCAATCTCGGATAGAACCTGTAAACTAGTACCACCCCCATTTTGAAAAGCCTGGTGGGAACAAAGAAGTAGGGCTCCTGTCCACCTGTAGTCTTTCCAAAGCAAGGGGAAATGAACCTAGATATCCTGTAATGTCCTGGCAGATGGGAACATCGATGAGACAAGTCCAATGGCTCTATTGAACAAGGACAACCATATCTACTCACTGCTAGCGTGATCGTGCAATCGGCGAAACAGAAAGGCCACAACAATTGCTACAAAACATGACTACATTCATTTTTATATCAGACAGCAGGCTCAATCAACCAATAACGTCGTTGGTTGAACTCTCCCTGCACTAAAATAAAAAAAATACAGCTATAGTGCATAGTTATGTCTGAAAAACCCGATCATCACTGAGAATTATGTAGGGAGACTGGGGAAAAAGACCCCAAATAGTGTCTAGCGGTGAAGTTTCCCTTTAATAGACCAATAAGAGTTCCAAACCTCTCTGCCAATTACGCCTAGTTTAATGTTCTTGTTTTGAGGTGTTTTGACTTATGCAACGCTATGATAATATGGCTCAAATTCATTAGCTAGCAAACTAACAACTTTAACGATGTACACTACATGACCAACATCTCATTCCAACATCATGGGCATTAATATGGAGTTGGTCCCCCCTTTGCTGCTATAACAGCCTCCACCCTTCTGGGGCTTTCCGCTAGATGTTGGAACATTGCTGCGGGGACTTGCTTCCATTCAGCCACGAGTGTTAGTGAGGTTGGCCACTGATGTTTGACGATTAGGCCTGGCTCGCAGTCGGCGTTCCATTTCATCCCAAAGGTGTTCGATGGGGTAAAGGTCAGGGCTCTGTGCAGGCCAGTCAAGTTCTTCTACACTTATCTGGACAAACCATTTCTTTATGGACCTCGCCTTGTGCACAGGGGCATTGTCATGCTGAACCAGGAAAGGGCCTTCCTCAAACTGTTGCCACAAAGTTGTAAGTACAGAATCGTCTAGAATGTAATTGTATGCTGTAGCGTTAAGATTTCCCTTCACTGGAACTAAGGCGCCAAGCCTGAACCATGAAAAACAGCCCCAGACCATTATTCCTCCTCCACCTAACTTTACAGTTGGCACTATGCATTGGGGCAGGTAGCATTCTCCTGGCATCCGCCAAACCCAGATTCATCCATCGGACTGCCAGATGGTGAAGCATGATTCATTACTCCAGAGGACACATTTCCACTGCTCCAGAGTCTAATGGCAGCGAGCTTTACACCACTCCAGCCGACGCTTGGCATTGCGCATGGTGATCTTAGGCTTGTGTGCGGCTGCTCGGCCATGGAAACCCATTTCATGAAGCTCTGTTCTTAGAAAGGTGGCATCCTATGACGGTGCCACGTTGGAAGTCACTGAGCTCTTCAGTAAGGCCATTCTACTGACAATGTTTGTCTATGGAGATTGCATGGCTGTGTGCTCGATTTTGGACACCTGTCAGCAACGGGTGTGGCTGAAATAGCCAAATCCACTAATTTGAAGGGGTGTCTGCATACTTTTGTATATACAGTGTATTTGAGAGACAAGTGCTTATTGTGTAAATGTATTTATGTTTTCAATAAACATTTGGAGATGTAGTTTACATGTTATCAATAATCCTATGATTCAAAGCCAACCCTGTCTGTTTTGCCCCAAAGATGTATGCAGCTGGCTAAAGGAGGTTCTCACACGGGTAACCATTTATGATTAATATTACATTCTCTCACACATCCAGTATTCCTGTGGGGTTGACTGATGCCTGTATGAATCCCTCCTACCACCAAGGTGTGCTCTTGAAACTCCTCAAGCCACAGCTGGTATAAAGAGCTACATTCATAGATTCTAGCTTTTTTCTTTACTCAAACATCCAGAGCTTAACTTCATAATGGATAGACACTTCTTGGGTACCTAATGAATTTTTTCCACAATATATTATAATTCTTGTTTTATCCCACCACTATATTTCCATTAGCCTCCCCCTGTTTCCTTGCTTATGATTGATAACGAGTGCTGGTGTCGGGAGTGTGAAAGAAGACCAAGAGAGCGGGGTGTAAGGTGTATAGCAACGCTGCTGAATGACTGGTGTCTGCAGAGCCAACTGTGCCCTGTGCCGTAAGCCTCCTCTGGGTGGATGCAAAGTTAGTTAGGGGCCTGCACAGTTTTCAGGGCGCACGCTAGTCGTTAAGACTACTCAATTATCCTCACAGGATTCACTATCCAAATACACACTATAATGTGTGTTAAGGAAGAAAATGTTGACATTGTACACAGACAAGACGTGTTCCCTCGTTTAATCAAGTTTCCCCTTGTCATGAAAATGGAAACTGACAGCATGATAAAAGAGGCTAAGTCGATGTAAAGGTTGTCAAAAACCTATTGAACAGACACCCTGACATTTCTTAATTACAGTGGAGACTTTTTTCCCATGGTCTCCCATTCTGCCTGCATTACTGAGTAGAGAGAGAGGGGAGGTGGAAGGAGGTCTGTGTAAGGGAGGTCAGTCGTTGTCCCGGGAGACAGATGGTGATGAGTTCCTCTCGATGCCAGGAGTTGTCTGGACAGGCTCCATTCTCACAGCCCTAGGCGTATGTAGGAGGTGCGTACACCAGGATCGGCCTCAGCAGTGGAGGCCACATCCACCTCCCATCTGTTCTTCGGCTCCACCACCATATCCCCAACTAGCACTGTGTTATCAGCAGCACTCCACCACTTGAGTCCTGCCCTCTCTGGTCACGGAAAGCTCACGAACTGTGAACCTGTCCAAACCACACCACAGTAATGATTGTATATCAGCATGTTTGAATAGAAAGATACAGTGACACATTTGAATGGCATTTAAAATTGTGATGCAACAGTCTGAAGAACCTAAGCAAGCAGTACATATCACTGGCCCTCCGTATGTTTGCATGCTTACTAATAATCTGATATTAAACTGATTATGGCAGTAGGCAGAGTATGGCATTGGTCATGTAAACACCTTACTCTGCTTATCTTCAGCATAAGGTCATAATCAAAGTAAGCATACGCAGATTAAAACACCTGGTTTTCTGAGAAATGTTTCGAATTATTAGGACATGTAAACAGCTTAATCGGAGTTCCAGCGGTGTATTTGATATGCACGTGCACCAGCAGCGCAAGCCTCCCTCATGCGCGGGTGAAGTGAGTTTTGAAAAACGGAAAGTATGCATCTTAGGAATGGTTTTCACATACAAACTTCATACAGTGCCTTCAGAAAGTATTCACACCCCTTGACTTTTTCCACATTTTGTTGTGTTACAGCCTGAATTTTAAATTGATTAAATTGAGATTTTGTGTCATTGGCCTACACGCAATACCCCATAATGTCAAAGTGGAATTATGTTTTTAGAAATCTTTACAAGTTAATTAAAAATGAAAAGCTGAAATGTCTTGAGTCAATTATTCAACCCCTTTGTTATGGGTCGTGCTCTTGGCTGGGGAATAGCGAGGCACCAAAGCTGGTGATACAACAGCCCTGAAAGCTCTCTGAATCAGATGCTCTACTGGCTCCTGGATATAAATAGAATTGTATCCCATTCCATAACAGATGGTGAATCTTTCATAGAGAGAAACAAAAGTAAAGTACAAGATGCACAGGATTAGGGAGAAAGGGAAAGTGTTTCTACTCAACAGTAGTTCTGCTGAGGCAAATCTAGCCCAGCAGTTGGCCGCAGGTGGTCTTACAATCACATTCACTTTTATGTGCAACCCAGGATTCCCTGGAAAACAGTGGGAATTGTTACTGAGTGGACTTTCCTGGCTAAACAAATCAAATCAAATGACATTCACTAATGTACATGCCATATCATTGATACCGTTGGTACATTGCCCAGTAGTTGGAACTCACCAATACGTGTTTGTAATGGTAAATATGCAGTATATAGATTTATGATGAAGTTCTTAAACTTTATACTGTGTAAATGTTATGCCTATGATTAAGTTGTAGGGCTGGGAGAGAAATAAAGAAGAAAAGCATAACGATATGATTGGACAGGATAATCACAGAATACGTTTGCAATAAACAGCGAGAGATGTACTGCCCTGATGAACCCCACGTATTAAAATATTCATTATAGTCATCCAATGAAATATAATCTCCAGGGCATTGTACCTTCAACGCTGTCATTTTAATATATCTATGCAAATGTACAGTTATGAATAAGTGCTGTAATGTCAGTTTCTATATTTGGAAACAGTGCTTTAGTGTGATATTTTACAGAATTGAATTTGAAGAATGCTTTATTCCTAGAAGTTTTCAGTGGGCACCGGGCAGCAGTCTTCTAATTAATTGATAATTGTGTTTAAATTAGAGTCCCTATCAGTTCATTAAACTACGGCAAAAACACATAGGCTTACAGATTTGGAGGACTGGAAATTGGGCCCTATTGTGACAATTGAATACTATTTGTTGTCCCTAGTTCCTACTAAACAAAACAAGGAAACTAGAATAGCATCGAAAAAGTACTATAATCGATGTACAATATATTCCTCCATTCTCTTCCTTCTGGGAACAAGCATTTCCTGGCTGGTTGAAGCCTCTAAAGTGAATTCAGCTACAGTATATCAATAGCCTGGCAGAGCATTAAAGGCAGCACAGTCAGGGCAGCTACAGCCCCCGGTGGTAAACACACCTTGAAATCTGGATTGGAGATTAGCAGGTCACTGAGGTCAGAAGACTGATTGATAATGTAATTAAATGCTAATATTAAAATAGATGTTTGCATCTGAGTTGCAGTTTGAAAGTGCTACTGTGGGGTCCATAGAGGGTTAATGATGTGAATTGTATTAATGTTGGGCTCTCTGACAAGTGTTAACGGATTTTCTGTCCCTGGCAGAATTGTGCTGCTTGTTAATCCATTGGAGTCAGATCGTGGTAGGGCTCAGTAGGTATAGGTCATCCCTAACAGGATGCTAATGAGGGCCGGCTAATACATTTGTGCTTTATCAGCCAATCAATGCATGCTGCAGCTGGCAGCCGGCTATAGCCCGGGAAGCTAGCAGTGCCGTGAGAAACTGGCCCCAAGTTCAAAACCTCCCAGTCACCCACCCTCCAACTCTGGGCCTATATTTCTGTTCCTTCAGAGGGTTTGGTGTTTTCATTTTCCAATTCCAACAAAGTAAATAATTTGTTTTACTATAGACAGTTGAATTTATATAAAAAAATCTGAGATACATGATACTTACAAATTATTTGGGGGTTTCAAGCAGGTTTCATTGACCACTTGCCATGTGGTAAAATGTACCATGCCACTAAATTACATGTTGCAAAATCAAGGGATATACTGTAGACAGTGGCTTTTGGGTTTGCCAAGTGCATTACTCTCAGACATGCACTGATAGTTTGGGGGCAATACATTAGTCCTTTTTTTAAACTCTCAGAGGAATGGTGTTACTCAATCTTTTCCACAACACGGCCTGCTCCCAGAGAGCACAGCTCTGTTAAAATGTTTTACTTTAATCCCTGAACTGACAGGCAGGAAGAGGAAAGCGAGGAATTAATCTTGGAGAAAGATCCTGTTATGATGAGTTTCTGGTATCGAGAAGTTCAGGATGCAAGAGAGTATTCGACCACTCACGTGGAGAGTTGATTCAGTCATTAGTTAATGTTTACAGTACAGGATTCAATGACAGGCGGTACGGGCGTATACTCTTGTCATCTGAATGACTTCCATAGAAAATCTCTCAGTTTATATTATGCTCTCCGAGCTACTTCTGTCCCACAGTTGCCAACCATTATTGAGTGTCACTCATCTACTACCATAGGATCCACATACTTGGTATCGTGTGGCACCCTAGCCAGGCCATACCTTCACATACCCTTCTAAGATTAGCAACAGTGGCCCCCAATCTATCTTTGCACGCAGACCTTCTGTCACTCACCCGTGACATCAATAACACATAGCTCAGCTGGTAGAGCACGGCGCTTGTAACGCCAGGGTAGTGGGTTCGATCCCCGGGACCACCCATACACAAAAATATATGCACGCATGACTGTAAGTCGCTTTGGATAAAAGCGTCTGCTAAGTGGCATATTATATTATATTTATTATATTACATGGCATGTCTTTGTCCTCTCTATATGAGATCAAGGACATTAACCAATACTGTACCAAAAGACGTTATATCAGATCCCAAATAAAAACAGCCGAGGAATAACCAGCGCTGGCTGCCAGGCAACTGTACCCCACACATTCTCTTTTTAAATGAAAATCGTGAGACCCTGTTGGATAAAATCATAGCCGGGGAGAGAGGGCCGCTCAATCCACATTCCGGACTAATCAGTATCCCTACGACCATCTGTGTCTCGCAGGGCCAGGGGGGTGTAGACTCTTCAAACACATGCAGAGAACGTCTGTTCTTCTACACAAAGACATTCCTGCAGAAAAGGTGGAGCTCAGCTCACGTTAAATTTGCCACATATAAACCCTCAGATCAGATCCTCAGACGCTGTGTGGATTGGGGATGAAATGGATTGGGGATGAAATGGATTGGGGATGAGATCCACAGATGCAGTGCCTACGCTGTAGCACATAGACTTGTCTTCACAGGGGCATGATGTCTTTTGAAACTGAGGGCCAAAGGCCTCCTCAATTGTATCCACTTATAGAAGATATTGTTTGTTTTGCGTATATATTCAAAGATCTAATTTGGCCATCGCTTAATTGGTGCATGACACTTCTGATCCCCCCTACCCCAAAGGCGACATGCACCTAATGTATACAGTTTCAATGGGCAAGGTAGCCCTGCTCTACCCTACTCAGCCAGCTCTCATGGAATGGAATGGATATGATGGTCTGATAGATTTCATGGAATTCAATAATTTTACTTGATGAAATCGTATTTAGTTGAGCATGATCATATATAACCTTCACTCAAAATGAATAATGCATTCAATGTTTATTTGAGGCTCATTATCAAATTCTATTACTTTTTCGCTGTATTATCTTTTTTCTCAGTGACAGACCAGAGACTTGATTTCTCTTTGATTTGTGTCAGCTTCATAGAGACCATGTTCACAAAGACATTGGACAAAAGGCATCTTTACTAACAGACATTTTACAATGACTAGAAATTGCAAATCAAAATGATTTAATCTATCAACATCATCAAGTAAGAGGTGATTACCAATTATTACATTAAGTGTGTTCAGAAAACCTTGTATACCGTTATGTAATATGCAGCATTTATTTTTTATTGGCTTTGGAATACAGACACAATTTCAATCAACCAATGTCATCTTAAGAATGCTTTTGGTTTCTGAAACAAATCTAATGTAAAGCACAAATCACATGATCACACCCTTGTTTGGACGTAGCAGTTAATTATCATTCAACATTGTTGTATTACTATAATTTTACTATATACTGTCATTATACACAGACGGTCAGTAATAAGAGGCAGCTAATTACCATACAACAGATGGGCAACCAATTACAAACATGCGCTTTTACACTGTTGCATTCTGCAATTTGAACTCAGCGGGAAACGTGTAGATTCATTTCTGATCTAACTTCTCTAACAGGAGCATAGCTTCTTTAATTTGCATGAAAGTCTAACCTTCATTAGAGATGAGCAGATCACTCCAGGGGCCGTTCTTAAATGATGCCTAAATGCGTTTGATTTTAGATTTCTCTGCTGTTTGAAGGCCCCTACTTAGAGTGGGGGAAGTGCATGGCCAGGATACTAACCTACTGTATGTGCCTGTTCACAAAATAAATTGATTGACCTCTATTCAAAGAGGAGCAAGATTATCATGGAATGTGGAATACTATTTGTCAAGGAAGTTGTGATGTCCTGAAGGTTTGAGCATCATTAAGCACTACTTTAAAATACTTTCTTCTTACAAGAAAAAGTATATACATTTGAATCATTAATAAATTCATACCTTGAGGTAAGAAACCACTTAAACTACAGGGATGAAAGAAATGTCAACACTGCTAATTTCTGTAATCAGATACCACCCAACACCCAGTTGATTTCAGTTTATGTAAGAACATACTGCATCTAAATTCATTTGGAAGAAAATGCTTCATCATTCTTTTATTAATGTGTGAATATTTATCCCGGCTTTCCTCATTACTTTGGGAGCGATATGCTAGCTGTCATATTCCCACTAAATATGTAAGCAGAAAGAAAATAGAGCGCACTACACCATGCATTCCAATGAGGGAGGGATATTAGAAATTCCTTTTGATGGGAAATCTATTTGAATATCTTTCAAGCTGTTTTCCTTTAAAGATACATCATACAAATGTATTTTTTACATCAGTACTCCTGCAATTCATAGAATTCTATGACTGTGAGTGCACACTTTGTCAGCCATGTATGGCTGGTCATTACTGCAAGTAGCATACACTTCAAGTATCTCTGTTCTTTCATAAGTATGTTGTCATAAGTAGCATATTAACTTATTATTATGTTGTATTAGCTACTGCTGAGAGAATTGACCGAGCAACATAAACCCATTGCTTTTCAGCCTCTAAATAGCTCCTTTATCCCTTGTTGCATCAGTGTCTCCATCATCCTCCACAACTGTTTAAATCACCAGCTGCCTGTGCTGTAATGTAGAGACATCCCTCACCTCTCATCAGATCATGTCTCATCGAGCACTTGGCTCTTAAAATAAGTCTGCTCTACCAGTGCACCAATCTTAATGATGTATGATGTAAGACGTTTTTTTTTTTGTGTGTAGCGATACATTCTGCTTGTAATATGGACATGGATAAATAATGGATCTTTGAGGGGCCACTCTCCAAGGTCTTAATTATCCTCAATTTATCAGGAGCCAGAAAGTTAAAGAGCATGTCTTTAAACACCACGCCTCTGTCCTGCTCCACATGGCTTGCTCTAAACGCGATGCATTGCAGATGTGCTACTCCCCTGCCCTAGTCTAACTGCTTCCATCTTTCTCCTGCATCGCTGAAAGGACCCACTCCGCTTCCCGTATCAGATCCCATGTAATCACTCTTTAAGCATGTTGTCTTGTATCTTTTCCTTTACCTCGGGGGGGAAAAGCCTGTTTAGGACTGTGGCCTCTGCTGTGTGCTTGGTCATGGTCCTAGAGACACTACCGCTGCACGCCCTTCCTGTAGACTACATTAATGAGGGATGTGTTCTTCTTGTTCCAGGATAGACTGCATTTCCTCAAGGATACACAGTCAAAGTGCATACAGATTGAAGCATCAAGCAAGGGTAGGCGATGGGCAAAGAATAGTATTGGGAATGGACCAGCAAACAGAGAGGGGGGAGGGGGTCAGAGCATAGATGTGGAGGGGATAGTAGCTCACCATCAATACGTTTTTATTGAATCACAAGGCCTGTCACCTGAAATAAAACCGCGTGACCCGCTGACAGGGGCCTGGGATGAGATGCCTTCTTCTTTTCTCTGCTCTTTCATGGAAGACTTGTCAAGGTCTGTGTCAATAATAGATGGGAACGGTGCATCTCTCAGGCCTGGGGCGGATTTAACATTTTACAGAATTTTGAGGGGAGAGGGGCAGAAAGAGAGAGAGTGAGACAGAGAATGAGAGAGAGGTGGGGGGATGGGGAGGGGTGGGGGATACTCATACATTTTTATCACTAATCTGCATGCTGCCTCTTAAATAATGTATTGATCTCTGGACTTGTTCCTAATTCCCCTGTTATCGGGGTGTGCAAAGTAGACGTGGTAGCTCGTGATGGATGAGTGGTTTGGCCCAGCTGTCTATGTACTTTGACAGCCATAGTCCCACTTCAGTGTTAGAAGTGACCTTTGCCAAGGTTGGAAGAGTGGGCATCTTTTTCAAACCTCTTCCATTTAAAATGCAGATTAGAGCACAGCTCCTATAGTTACTGTCGTTGATGTCACTTTTCCATAGAACAACTTGAACACAGTAACCACAGCCTAAATGATCCAACTGAGATCGTTCATGTGGTATGACAGAGGATATTGGCGGGTAATGTGTCAATGTATAGGTAACATGAAGATACATTACAGTACCTTATCGTCATGTCATTTATATGGGAATGGCTGACAGTGTTTCTCTTATTACATCTTTGAGTAATAAAGCCTCTCTTGAAAAAGCAAAACCTTGCCCCGGATATAAAAAAAAAAAACTATCGGCCTATATCGAATCTCCCATTCCTCTCAAAAAAATCTGAAAAAGCTGTCACTGCCTTCCTGAAGACAATTCATGTATACGAAACGCTTCAGTCTGGTTTAAGACCCCATCATAGCACTGAGACTGCAGTCATGAAGGTGGTAAATGACCTTTTAATGGCGTCAGACCAAGGCTCTGCATCTGTTCTCGTGCTCCTTGAGCTTAGTACTGCTTTTGACACCATCAATCACCACATTCTTTTGGAGAGATTGGAAACCCTAATTGGTCTACACAGACAAGTTCTTGCCTGGTTTAGATCTTTATCTGTCAGAAATATATAAGTTCGTCTCTGTGGGTGGTTTGTCCTCTGACAAATCAATTGTAACTTTTGGTGTTCCTCAAGGTTCCGTTTTAGGACCACTATTCTTTTCACTATATATTCTACCTCTTGGTGATGTCATTCACAATGTAAACTTTCACTGCTATGCGGACGACACACAGCTGTACATTTCGATGAAACATGGTGAAGCCCCAAAATTGCCTACCCTGGAAGCCTGTGTTTCAGACATAAGGAAGTGGATAGCGGCACATTTTTTACTTTTAAACTCGGACAAAACAGAGATGCTAGTTCTAGGTCCCAAGAAACAAAGAGATCTGCTGTTGGATCTGACAATTAATATTGATGGTTATACAGTTGTCTCAAATAAAACTGTGAAGGACCGCTGAGTTACTCTGGACCCTGATCTCTCTTTTGACGAACATATCAAGAATATTTCAAGGACAGCTTCTTTCCATCTTCGTAACATTGCAAAATATTTGAAACTTTTTGTCCAAAAATGATGCAGCAAAGCTAAACAATGCTTTTGTCACTTCTAGATTAGACTACTGCAATGCTCTACTCTCCGGCTACCCGGATAAAGCACTAAATAAGCTTCAGTTAGTGCTAAACATGGCTGCTAGAATGTTGTCTAGAACCAACAAATTTGATCATAATACTCCAGTGCTAGCCTCTGTTCCTGTTAAGGCTAGGGCTGATTTCAAGGTTTTACTGCTAACAAAGCATTAGATGTGCTTGCTCCTACCTATCTCTCCAATTTGGTCCTGCTGTACATACCTACACGTACGCTACGGTCACAAGACGCAGGCCTCCTTTTTGTCCCTAGAATTTCTAAGCAAACAGCTGGAGGCAGGGCTTTCTCCTATAGAGCTCAATTTTCATGGAATGGTCTGCCTATCCATGAAGACTCGTCTCTTCAGTAGGTGCTATGATTGAGTGTAGTCTGTCCCAGGGGTGCGAAGGTGAACGGCAAGGCACTGGCGCGATGAACCACCCTTGCTGTCTCTGCCTGGCTGGCTCCCCTCTCTCCACTGGGATTCTCTGCCTCTGACCCTATTACGGGGGCTGAGTCACTGGCTTACTAGTGCTCTTCCATGCCGTCCCTAGGAGGGGTGCATCACTTGAGTGGTTTGAGTCACTGACATGATCTTCCTGTCCGGTTTTGCGCCCCTCAGACTTGTGCGGTGGAGGAGATCTTCGTGGGATATACTCAGCCTTGTCTCAGGGTAGTAAGTTGGTGGTCTGTTGATATCCCTCTAGTGGTGTGGAGGCTGTGCTTTGGCAAAGTAGGTGGGGTTATATCCTGCCTGGTTGGCCCTGTCCGGGGGTATCGTTGGACGGGGCCACAGTGTCCCCTGACCCCCCCCCCCCCCCGTCTCAGCCTCCAGTATCTATGCTGCAATAGTCTATGTGCCGGGGGGCTAGGGTCAGTCTGTTATATCTGGTGTAATTATCCTATCTTATCTGGTGTCCTGTGTGAATTTAAGTATGCCCCTTCTAATTCTCTCTCTCTCCCTCCCCTCCTCAGGACTACCTGGCCTGATCACTCCTGGCTGTCCCCAGTCCACCTGGCCGTGCTGCTGCTCGTTTCAACTGTTCTACCTGCGGCTATGGAACCCTGACCTGTTCACCAGACGTGCTACCTTGTCCCAGACCTGCTGTTTTCGACTCTCTCTCTCTCTCTCTCTACCGCACCTGCTGTCTCGACCTCTGATGCTCAGCTATGAAAAGCTACAGTGGCTTGCAAAAGTATTCACCCCCCTTGGCATTTTTCCTATTTTGTTGCCTTACAACCTGGAATTAAAATTGATTTTTGGGGGGTTTGTATCATTTGATTTACACATGCCTACCACTTTGAAGATTTTTTGTGAAACAAACAAGAAATAAGTTAAAAAAATAAAATAAAAAAAAACTTGAGCGTGCATAACTATTCACCCCCCCAAAGTCAATATTTTGTAGAGACACCTTTTGCAGCAATTACAGCTGCAAGTCTCTTGGGGAATGTCTCTATAAGCTTGGCACATCTAGCCACTGGGATTTTTGCCCATTCTTCAAGGCAAAACTGCTCCAGCTCCTTCAAGTTGGATGGGTTCCGCTGGTGTACAGCAATCTTTAAGTCATACCACAGATTCTCAATTGGATTGAGGTCTGGGCTTTGACTATGCCATTCCAAGACATTTAAATGTTTCCCCTTAAACCACTCAAGTGTTGCTTTAGCAGTATGCTTAGGGTCATTGTCCTGCTGGAAGGTGAACCTCCGTCCCAGTCTCAAATCTCTGGAAGACTGAAACAGGTTTCCCTCAAGAATTGCCCTGTATTTAGCGCCATCCATCATTCCTTCAATTCTGACCAGTTTCCCAGTCCCTGCCGATGAAAAACATCCCCACAGCATGATGCTGCCACCACCATGCTTCACTGTGGGGATTGTGTTTTCGGAGTGATGAGAGGTGTTGGGTTTGCGCCAGACATAGCGTTTTCCTTGATGGCCAAAAAGCTCAATTTTAGTCTCATCTGACCAGAGAACCTTCTTCCATATGTTTGGAGAGTCTCCCACATGCCTTTTGGCGAACATCAAACATGTTTGCTTATTTTTTTCTTTAAGCAATGGCTTTTTTTCTGGCCACTCTTCCGTAAAGTCCAGCTCTGTGGAGTGTACGGCTTAAAGTGGTCCGTGGGATGTTCAAAGTTTCTGATATTTTTTTATAACCCAACCCTGATCTGTACTTCTCCACAACTTTGTCCCTGACCTGTTTGGAGACCTCCTTGGTCTTCATGGTGCCGCTTGCTTGGTTGTGCCCCTTGCTTAGTGGTGTTGCAGACTCTGGGGCCTTTCAGAACAGGTGTATAAATACTGAGATCATGTGACAGATCATGTGGCACTTAGATTGCACACAGGTGGACTTTATTTAACTAATTATGTGACTTCTGAAGGTAATTGGTTGCACCAGATCTTATTTAGGGGCTTCATAGCAAAGGAGGTGAATACATATGCACACACCACTTTTCCGTTATTTATTTTTTAGACTTTTTTGAAACAAGTTATTTTTTTCATTTCACTTCACCAATTTTGACTATTTTGTGAATGTCCATGACATGAAATCCAAATAAAAATCCATTTAAATTACAGGTTGTAATGCAACAAAATAGGAAAAACGCCAAGGGGGATGAATACTTTTGCAAGGCACTGTAACTGACATATACTCCTGAGGTACTGACCTGTTGCATCCTCTACAACCACTGTGATTATTATTTGACCCTGTTGGTCATCTATTAACATTTGAACATCTTGAAGAACAATCTGGCCTTAATGGCCATGTACTCTTATAATCTCCACCGGCACAGCCAGAAGAGGACTGGCCACCCCTCAGAGCCTGGTCCCTATCTAGGTTTCTTCTAAGGTTCCTTCCTTTCTAGGGAGTTTTTCCTAGCCACCGTGCTTCTCCATCTTCATTACTTGCTGTTTGGGGTTTTAGGCTGGGTTTCTATATAGCACTTTGTGACATCTGCTGCTGTAAAAAGGGCTTTATAAATACATTTGATTGATTGATTTGATTGAATGGGTGTGTAAACCTCAAGTCGTGTTTGTGTAAAGCCGCAAACACACCTTTGTTGCCCACCCAGTGGTGTAGTGGGTTGGGTATACATTAAACATGGCCTGTCAGAAGGTGTTGATTTAGGAAGTCTTTCTGGACAGATTGCTCTGCATGTCACATTTTTACCCCACACAAAATGGAAAAGCATGATTCTCACTTTTCATAAATGCATGCCCCCCCCCCCCCCCCCCACACCCACACACACACTTCTCTCCCTCCTTCCCTCCCTCTCTCTCAGGAATGTACATTTGGTCTTTGATAATAAATAGACTGAGGCAGTGAGAAATGTACAGACTGAGTAGGTAGCTTAGTGGTTAAGAGCGTTGTGCCAGTAAGCGAAAGGTCGCTGGTTCTAATCCCCAAGGCACTTAACCCTAATTGCTCCTGTAAGTCGCTCTGGATAAGAGCGTCTGCTAAATGACAAAAAAATAAATAAAAATAACAAATAAAGTATACAGTCGTGGTCAAAAGTTTTGAGAATGACTCAAATACTAATTTTCACAAAGTTTGCTGCCTCAGTTTTGATGATGGCAATTTGCATATACTCCAGAATGTCATGAAGAGTGATCAGATTAATTGCAATTAATTGCAAAGTCCCCCTTTGCCATGAAAATGAACTTAATCCCCAAAAAACATTTCCACTGCATTTCAGCCCTGCCACAAAAGGACCAGCTGCCATCATGTCAGTGATTCTCTCGATAACACAGGTGAGAGTGTTGACGAGGACAAGGCTGGAGATCACTCTGTCATGCTGATTGAGTTAGAATAACAGACTGGAAGCTTTAAAAAGAGGGCGGTGCTTGAAATCATTGTTCTTCCTCTGTTAACCATGGTTACCTGCAAGGAAACACGTGCCGTCATCATTGCTTTGCACAAAAAGGGCTTCATAGGCAAGGATATTGCTGCTAGTAAGATTGCACCTAAATCAACCATTTTTCAGATCATCAAGAACTTCAAGGAGAGAGGTTCAATTGTTGTGAAGAAGGCGTCAGGGCACCCAAGAAAGTCCAGCAAGCGCCAGGACCGTCTCCTAAAGTTGATTCAGCTGCGGGATCGGGGCACCACCAGTGCAGAGCTTGCTCAGGAATGGCAGCAGGCAGGTGTGAGTGCATCTGCACCCACAGTGAGGCAAATACTTTTGGAGGATGGCCTGGTGTCAAGAAGGGCAGCAAAGAAGCCACTTCTCTCCAGGAAAAACATTAGGGACAGACTGATATTCTGCGAAAGGTACAGGGATTGGACTGCTGAGGACTGGGGTAAAGCCATTTTCTCTGATGAATCCCCTTTCTGATTGTTTGGGGCATCCAGAAAACACCTTGTCCGGAGAAGACAAGGTGAGCGCTACCATCAGTCCTGTGTCATGCCAACAGTAAAGCATCCTGAGACCATTCATGTGTGGGGTTGCTTCTCAGCCAAGGGAGTGGGCTCACTCACAATTTTGCCTAAGAACACAGCCATGAATAAAGAATGGTACCAACACATCCTCCGAGAGCAACTTCTCCCAACCATCCAAGAACAGTTTGGTGATGACCAATGCCTTTTCCAGCATGATGGAGCACCTTGCCATAAGGCAAAAGTGATAACTAAGTGGCTCGGGGAACAAAACATCGACATTTTGGGTCCATGGCCAGGAAACTCCCCAGACCTTAATCCCATTGAGAACTTGTGGTCGATCCTCAAGAGGCGGGTGGACAAACAAAACCCCACAAATTCTGACAAACTCCAAGCATTGATTATGCAAGAATGGGCTGCTATCAGTCAGGATGTGGCCCAGAAGTTAATTGACAGCATGCCAGGGCGGATTGCAGAGGTCTTGAAAAAGAAGGGTCAACACTGCAAATATTGACTCTTTGCATAAACTTAATGTAATTGTCAATAAAAACCTTTGACACTTATGGAATGCTTGTAATTATACTTCAGTATACCATAGTAACATCTGACAAAAATATCTCATAACACTGAAGCAGCGAACTTTGTGAAGACCAATACTTGTGTCATTCTCAAAACTTTTGACCACGACTGTACTATAATTTATATTTCAGCTGAACACATGCAGCCCATACTGAGCTCCTGATGCCGTTTGTATGGGTTCCTTGGAGAGGGGAGGATAGTGTGTTTGTTATTCACAGAGCTGTTAGTGAAACTGTTAATGAATTGGACCACTCGCTCAACACTGGGTATTGTTTGTTTTGTCCTTCTTGCTGTTAACTAGATGCCCATAGACTTTAAGGCAACCAGGGGACTTTTCATTTAAAAAAAATAAGGATAACAGCAAATAAATCTGCAACTGAAAACCTTTTTTTTATGAATAATGAATTACTAATATGTTATCAAACCTACTTGGCTCCTGAACAAATGATGATACTGTTGTAGTTTTATTGATGAGATGGCTATGAGCCATGTTAAACCCACAGTAAACCCACTTTGATGTCTGGGTCTTTAGGTTTTGTGTTTCACCCCGTCCAATAACTCATTGCCAGCAGTAGGACCTAATTAGCAACTACACCATATGGCAGATACAGTACCTCCCTCTAAAACAGATCAATACATTTATTAAACAAGCCTTCTCTACAGTATGTAGGAATGTTGTTCAGAACCCATCTACCAAATTGTAGTTGTGATCGTTACAGCAGAAATATAAGGTCAACAAAACACATGGGAAGGAATACTCAGAAACAGCAGTGTTAATAGGTATTGTAATATTAATCATTGAAAAAGGAAAGTCCTCACGTGTGTGTGTGTGTGTGTGTGTGTGTGTGTGTGTGTGTGTGTGTGTGTGTGTGTGTGTGTGTGTGTGTGTGTGTGTGTGTGTGTCTGCCTGTCTGCTCTCTGGCAGTTAGTGTGGCTGTCAATGTTTTTAACACACCCCAACAAACATAAAGATGAAAGTTGTGTGTTGTCTCAACGGAACACTTCCTCACCCTCACCTCAACCATCAAGTAATCATTTTCTCTTAACTCAAATCTCAATAATCAGATAGGTAGCCATATCTTTAAGTGAGGTCATTATTGGTCACATTCTACGATGTACAGAATGGGAGTACAATCTGAGGACTTTAAAAATATTGTGTATTTATATGCTGCTTTTCTTGAAGGGTTCACTTAAAGAGATGTCAGTCTTGATGCAACTTTCCTGGTTCAATAAAATATACATAAAAACAAATATGTTGTAGAAGGAAACTCACCTGCTCCTGTGCGTCAATTCAATCATCTTGTTGAGCAACTAGTTGACGATAGAGATAGATGGCCATCTAGTGGCCACCAATGTCCACTGAACAACTGGGTTTAACAAAAGGAATATTCTCAGCTTGTGGTATAGAGTTGCTTTTGGAGATCACTTCAAATTGACATAATAGGCTATAGGATATATCTGTTTCCCTGAGCAGAGGTAGTGCATCCCTGCCCAACCATCCTGCAATCTCTTCAAGAATGGACTTGATTGATCTGTCAGATTTCCTGCTGATTTCAAATCAAATTCTATTCGTCACATGCTTCGTAAACAACAGGTGTAGACTAACAGTGAAATGCTTGCTTACGGGCCCTTCCCAACAATGCAAAGAAAAAGAAAATAGAGAAATTATAGAAAAGTTGTAACAAAAGTAATAATAAATACACAATGAGTAACAATAACTTGGCTATATACACGGGGTACCAGTACCAAGTTGATGTGCAGGGGTACAAGGTAATTGAGCACACGGGAAACTGTTGAGCGTGAAAAACCCAGCAGTCTCAGTTGTCTCAAGGATTAAAACTCCTTATTTAACCTGTCTCCTCCACTTCATCTACACTGATTTAAGTGGATTTAACAAGTGATATCAATAAGGAATCATAGCTTTCACCAGGATTCACCTGGTCAGACTGTCATGGAAAGAGCAGGTGTTCATAATGTTTTCTACACTCAGTGTATAACTAGGAATAAAGTGACTAGGCAACAGGATAGATAATAAACAGTAGCGGCAGTGTATGTGATGATTTAAAAAAACACTTTGTGCAAAAAGAGATTTCATTTAAAAAATAATATGTATTATTTTTACTTTAGTAAAGATTTTCTTAACTCTTATTTTCTTAATTGTTGGTTAATGGCTTGTAAGTAAGCACTACCTGTTGTATTCAGCGCATGTGACAAATAAAATGTGATTTAATTTAATGGTATACCCATTGATTTTTATGAGGAATGAGGAATATTTTGCCTTTTCATAAACCAAAATCATTTCTAGACTTATCATTTACATTTACATTTTAGTCATTTAGCAGACGCTCCTATCCAGAGCCACTTACATACATTCTTTTTTTATTTTTTTATTTTTTTCATACTGGCCCCCCGTGGGAATCAAACCCACAACCCTGGCGTTGCAAACACCATGCTCTACCAACTGAGCTACATCCCTGAGCTACCAGCTCTACCAACTGAGCTACATCAGTCACCTCTTCTGGAGGACCTATAGGAATTGAATGATAAAGAAAAGGGCTACAATGGAATGGAGTTCCTTTTCTCATAGTTTCATCCTGCCAAGTAGCCACAGCAAAAATAGTAGCACAAATACAATACAATATGTTAAATGTCCCTGTGGCTTTCAGCTAACCCAAGAGGTCCTAACCTCTTGATGAGGTTGCTAGGTTTTCTACCAAGGTCGCTACTCTACCTGCTTCCTTCGGAGAGTGCGTTCCACACTCGAGACCCTCGCGCCCATACCTTTGGGACAGACTCTCGATGGCCTCACCAGGGTGCCATCCCACTTCTGACACCAATGTACAAGTTCAGGGATAGGTCCGGCCAGGAGTTTAAGGTCACTGCTGCTGTTAGCCCAACCGCTTAACATTTACAGGTCTGAACATCTGGACAAGGTCGCTAGCTGTACAAAGGTCACAACAATATAATCAATTGAAATTACTGTTGAATAGCAGGAAATAGCCCATATTTTGCCTTTACTGATAGGTCTTGTATCCTGAAATTAAAAAATGTTTTCTGATGGAAAATGTTGGGGATTAGTGGGGGGATCTGACAGTTTTTACTTTAAATACGAAATAACATGAGCTGCATACTCCACTAAATCCATAATAATATGTAATATTTCTATTTTCTCTCCTATTTCCTATACTAAAACATGCATCAACCCAATTGTATTATGATTAAAAACACAGTCAATAACGTCTCTCTCCCTCTCTCTCATGAATCTGACTGTTCTACTAAATCCATCACCGGAGGGCACACTTTTCGTCGCGTGCACTAACAGTTTTTCATTCCAGCCACAAGGGGGAGGTATTGATTATGATACCGAACCGAGTTGTTTGATGCTGGCTGCTAGTCTGCCCATCATCATCATTCTCTCATCGTCCGGGTCTGGCTGGCTGGGATAGCGGAATTGCTGGTTGTTGTATTTGCATCGGAACGGTCCGAGATCAATTGCTTTGGCTAAAGGATGTGGGATTAAAAGAGAATAAAAGGACAAAATACCTCCCTGGATTTCATTTGTTCGAAGATACCGTCTCTGCTTCGAAATGTCGGGGAAAATAGAGAGTAAACCAGGTAAGCTCGGCTAGACTGGACTACATAGCTAACGCCAGCGAGCTAGGGTTTCCACTAAATAATACAGCTACAAATTCAGATTCCACAGCCACAAAGTCAAAATTGGCCACAACAAAATTACATTTTGGTCTTAATTCAAGGTTAGGCATAAGGGTAGCAGTGTGGTTAAGGTTAGGGTTATTACGGTTAGGTTGAAAATCTGATTTTAAGAAGAGAAATTGTATAAATGGGCGGGGTTTAGCCATAATTATGACTTTTTGGCTATGTTAACTAGTGACAACCTCTAGCTACATGCTAGTCTGGGATTTGTCTGCCTGTCTTGTTCTAACTAGAAATACGGCCGCATCACCCACCAAACGTTCACCTTTTGTCGCAACGTTAGCTACTACCTAGTCAATATTGGCTTAACATTCAGTCAGTGTTTAACTACCTAACATTAGCCAGACAACGTTAGATTGCTAGCTAGCAAGCATTGGCTAGATTACCTAGCTACATGCTAGCCTGGCTATCTAACGTTGTTGAAATGAAAAAACACAACTTTCGTATTTTGTTCCAATGTTGCAATATATATATATATATATATATATATATATATATATATATATATATATATATATATATATATATATTCGCATTTAATTAGTTATCTAGCTACCTACTAGCTAGCTTTTTTTTTATTCTGAAAAGAGCTGGTGGCGAATTTATAGAATGTCTAGCGAACTAGCTAGCTAAGATAGCTAGCTATCGAGCTAAGTAATGTTAGCTATAGTACAGTCCGCTGGAGACCGAATAGAATATTGTTTTGACAGTATTGACAGTAAAGTTAGCTAGCTACTTCGGGCAGGTTAACAAGGTAGCTAGCTAATTATATCTACCTCATAATCTAGTGTGCTAGTCACTGTTACTTTTAAAATACACAAACAGTGACAGTAGCCGTCATTCAGTCTAGGCTACCTGATACATAGGGTCTGGCTAGCAATGTAGTAGAGTTTTCTCCATCCCTATGATAAACAGCCAATAGCTGTCATGGTTGGTTATTACCAAGTACTTTGTCTCATTCACAGTGTGTGAGTCTTGCCCTTCTCATGGGTTCTGAGAACTAGTGTGAGTCATAGTTCACTGAAAACCTCCCTACACCCTCTTTGGCTGAAGAGAGTCACTTCAACCTACTTCAGTCAAGTGTCCCCATTTGTTGCCAATATGTATGTGTTCTTTAGTGAGTTGACACTAGAGCTAGTTGAGACTGCTAAGGACCAGAGTCTAGTCAACCCATCTTTTTTGCCACCTTCAAATGAGTTGGGTGTGTTTATGAGAAACTGTGTTACTCATACCTGCCTTGCGATTCAGGAATGATCAGATTAAAGTTTATAATGTTTCAGAGAGAATTCTTCAGGCCTATTGATTTTGCTCTCTGTTGGGTTGTTGCGGGTTTAGAAATGAAAATCTCAAAACATCTGGAATTCTAAATGGCAGGGCCAGCACTAATCTCAGGAGGTGTTGTCCACTACTGGTTCATGGTGAACTAGAAGTGGTAGGATCAGGATGTCATTGTGGAGTGTGTGCTGTTGTTCTGATCTGTGGTAGCTGGTTGGTGTTGGTTGAATGACTGTGGACTCATTGGATCTGTAATTACAGTGGTGTTCAAATGAGGCCATTGGCAACACATTCCTTTTAGATTGATACAAAATTAGTGTTGGCTATCAAGGAGTGCATATTAAGAGCTTCCCAGTAGTGGTTGTCAGAGGTAGGCCTACTGGCTGCCATACAGAGTAGATCCTGACCCTCTGGGCTCGAACCAGGGACCTTCTGCACATCAACACTATGCACTCACAAAGCAGCGTTACCTATCACTCCAAAAAAGCCTTGGCCCTTGCGGCACAAGGGAAACAACTAGCTTACTTCAAGTCTCAGGGGGAGTTTCATCACTTGCACAAGGGAAGCTACTAGCATACCGCCCAACTAGCTAGCGATTCCAAATGGGCTAGGCTACACAGATGGGGGGAATTAGATTTGCTGTACTGTTTTATTTTAAATGATGTCATTTTTATGTTTTGCAGGCTAAATGTTACCAGAGCCGGCAGATCAGTTTGGAACAGTCTGAGGCCCTATTGTATATGTGTTTTCTCTTGTAGCAATGATGCTTGATACTAGTCGTAGGCTTATTTCAGGCAGACACATCCTCCCACGGAGAGAAAACTATAGAGGCTATGTCTTTGTTGTGGCAGATTTTTTTACAATTTACCTTCATCTTCAGTATCCCTCCCACTAGTTCTCTGCAGTTCCTCTTGGTCAAGGGCCGTATCCACAAAGTGTCTCAGAGTAGGATTGCTGATCTAGGACCTGTCCATACACTTATATTAATTATGAACTAAAGGCCAGATCAGACCGCCTACTCTGAGACGCTTTGTGGATATGGGTCCTGATAACCTCTGATGCATCATTATGCGTGACCTATATTTGTGGTTGTTTTGGGCTGAGACCTACTAACACAGTGAGAACACTGACTCAGTCATGCTAGACAGCAAATCTGACCTGCTTGCTTACAGCTGCGCTAGGGTCGGACAGCATTCCTGTGTATATTAAGACACCACGGAACCGGCGGAAGATATGGCTCGGAAAACATACCTCAATCCAGGGATGAGAAATGTGTTGTACTCCGAATTGTCCCATTATCCCAACTGTCACACTGAGAAGATTGAACGACTGCTATGTTTTCCTGATAACTGTCCTTTTCGTCCTCATGCTAGGTAGCAGAAGCCACAGCAGCCATTTTGGAATGGCAGTGTCAGCCAATCAGCTCCTTTGTTGTTCAACGCGACGTGCCATTCGATAATGGCTGCTGTTGCTACTGCAAGCAATTAAAAATAAAATAAAAATGCTTTATTGTCACATACACCACCAGATAGGTGCAGTGAAATGTGTTGTTTTACAGGGTCAGCCATAGTAGTACGGCACCCCTGGAGTAAATAAGGGTTAAGTGTCTTGCTCAATGGCACTTCAACTTCCCCTTGTTGGCTCGGGTATTCGAACCAGCGATATTTTGGTTACTTGCCCAATACTCTAACCGCTGGCCCTACATCATGTCCTCCTCTCCCTCCCAGAACGGTCTAGATGTAGGGTCTAGCATGATGATGAATGCTAGAATAGCAGTTGTTAAAAACTAGCAGTCGTTCAATCTTCTTGGTGTAGGAAACGGAGGGCAGAGTATGCCGCCATCCACATCAACGGGGCTGTAGTGGAGCGGGTCGAGAGCGTCAAGTCTAAGGAATTAACATTGTCCACACACAGGAGGCTGAAAAGATTTGTCATGGGCCCTCAGATCCTCAAAACATTGACTGGCTGCATCACCGCTTGGTATGGCAACTGCATGGCATCTGACAGAGGCACTACAAAGGGAAGTGCGTGTGGCCCAGTACATCACTGGGGCCGAGCTCCCTGCCACCTAAGACCTCTATAATAGGCGGTGTCAGAGGAAGGCCCTAAAAATGGTTAAAGACTGCTAAATAGTTAACCAAATAGCTACCCAGACTATCGTCTATTTACACTAACTCTTTTGACTCATCACATACGCTGCTGCTACTGCTTATTATCTATCCTGTTGCCTAGTCACTTCACCCCTACCCATATGTACATATTTACGTCATTTACCTCGTACCCCCGCACATCTACTCGGTACTGGTACCTTGTGTATAAAGCCAAGTTATCGTTACTCATTGGGTATTTATTCCTTGTGTTCTTATCTTTCTATTATTTCTCTATTTTTCTCTCTGCATTGTTGGGATGGCCCCGTAAGTAAGCATTCCACTGTTAGTCTACACCTGTTGTTTATGAAGCATGTGACAAATCAAATTTGATTTGATTGATTGATTTGTGTAGCAGTTGGGATAATGGGACAATTCGGAGTACAACGCATTTCTCATATGTTTTTTTCCGAGCAATATCTGGCGCCGCCTCCACGGTGTCTTAATATACACAGGAATGCTGTCCGACCCTAGTGCAGCTGTAAGCAAGCGGGTCGGATTTGTTGGCTACCACCATGCCTGTTCTGGCCTTGCCTTTCTTTACAACCATGGTGGAGAACCACCCTTACACAGAGACCGAGCAAACAGGGGAGTGGTTACTGTACCCTCTTGCTCATGTAAATGTTATTCTCAAGCTAGCTGGACTGGCTGTTGCAGATGGATGCATAGCAGTCATACCATGTTGTTAAAAGTAGTTAGGAACAGTAATTCTCTATACTCAAATTAGTAATTGAAGAACTAACCCAAGTTCCAGTAGCATTGTGTTTTAGTTAAATTAGTTTTGAAATAGAAGAGGAAGTAATGAGTAGGAGGGGTACGTTCTAAAACAGGCTAAGTAGGCTAATGTCTAAATGTATCTGTTACAGGAAGGGAAATGGTTCAGCCCTAACAATGTTGAGGACTGATGCCTTGGCCATATATGCTAGGTTATCTTTTGGTTTAATAGTCAGGGTGCTTGATGACCTGAGAGCAAAGTGACCCTTTATAGCTTGTGGAGCAGTGGGACATGTCAAGGAAGTGGGTTTTATTGAGTGTTGCTGAGAGGAATAGCCTGTCATCCACAGTAGCCAGCTGTTAACACCACATTCAACAACACCAGACAGCTTCGGGCAAGGAGAGCAGTCAGAACACACACATATACACACAGGCTCCTTTTGGCATTTCAATGTCATGGTGTTTGTGTAAAGTAGGAGCAAAATGTTGTGTTATACAGAGGAGACCAAAACATTGGTCCTGAATTTGGCCATCTGCCTGTTCTGTTTAAGTTAACGCTGACATGAAGGCACCATTTTCTACTTCCTCTTTATTGTTCCCTAGTTGTTTTTCTATTTTATCTTGACCTCATTTGTTGTTGAATGTCCATAGATGGATCAATTCTGTCGCTCACGATCAATGTATACATTTTCTTAGTAACTCAAGCACTGCTCAATTGTTTTTGTTTCTTACAACTCTGTGTATTAGCCTACTTGATGACAGGGTGTGCCGTAGATGTTGCTGGCAGTAGATGTGAGTAGCAAACATAGACCTTTTTGTATTGCTTCAATCCGTCTACACCGCTTAAATCAATGAGCAACTCAATGTTTAGGCTAGGTAAAATAGGGGGTGCTTATATTTGACCTGTTTCACACATGTGTAACCTGTACAAGTGTGTGGTGTGAAATGGAAATGTGTTTTTTGCATATCCCCCTCCCCCTGAGACACCCTCAGAGAGTGGGGTCACGGCATGGGATCAGCCATTATTGACGGCTACCCTGGAGCAATTAGAGTTAAGTGCTCAAGGGCGGCTGGCCAGATAGTTAGGTCCGGCCAGCCAGATAGGTAGATCAGCCATTACTGACCGCGACCCTAGAGCAATTAGGGTTAAATAGGGTTAAGTGCTCAAGGGCTGATCGATAGACTTTTCATCTAGTCGGCTCAGGGATTCGAACTACCAACCTTTTGTTTACTGGCCCAACGTGCTAACCGCTAGGCTACCTGCCAGTGTATAAGCTGTTTATAAGTCTTGACTGAAATAATAGTGTACAGTTATTGCAGTGGGACTGGGAGTACAGTCTTTATTCACACCCACATTTGTGTCCCCCTGTCCTGATGATCACTCTTATTGCTGAATGGAGAAATGATATGACAGCAATAGATTTGATTGATTTCTTCTGGAGGCCTAGTGTGCATTAGCAAGGTTCACTGCGTTGTCCTCCTTTCCGCATGATGCCTGTCTACCATTGGACACGTGTGTCCGAACTCCGGTGAATGTAAGGCCGCTGCTGCTCAGGCAAGACTTGAGTTGAGCAGACAAGCTGTTGCCACGGGCGTCTCCAAGGGCAGACTGTTGCGGTGTGTGGTGTGCAGCACTCCACACCGTCTGTCCTCAGGTCTGCAACCTAGTTAGTCAGACAATGACTGGTTGTGACTCTATTCTGGAAACTCATTCATTTTGTTCACTGCTGGCAGCAGGCAGTCACAATCACAACAACCTGCCTGTTTTAGCGGAAGGGTGGCACATCCCCAGAGACTGATGGGCACAGCCAGGAATTCACAGCAAACAGTGGATGAGATGAGCAGTGAATGGACATCCAGACAGCATTCCTCCTCATTGACTCTATTGGCAGTGTTTCACCCCCAGTTGTGAAGCCTGCTGATCCTCTCTCTAAAGCCATTGACAGCTCCTATCCCTGGCAAGAGTCCCATGCTTCTGTACACAACGGAAGAGCAATAATTGGTGTTTGTTTATGTACTCAATATCCAGTTTCAACCCCCCTCTTTCAACCATTTTAAATGGGTATGCCAGCAGCATCAAGCTTTTGTTTTCAGTTTCTCTGCAAATCTTCACTACCTTGCAGAGAAGGGGAAATGGGCTGTATCCTGTATAGGCTACCTGAGGTGTTTTGAATGCTGTGCTGTGTACAACTAGTGCCTTCCGAATTAGCTTCACTAATGCATAATGTGGCTTAGCGCATTAAGCCCCTCTGTTCACTTTAGTTTTTAGTCAAATCATATTTCAGTTCTGTTTAATAGGCTGGTTTTATAGGGAAAGCTCACTTAAATTACAAACTTAGGCAACATACACTGAACAAAAATACAGTATAAATGCAACATGCAACAATTTAAAAGATTTTACTGAAAATCAGTCAATCTAAATAAATGTATTAGGCCCTAATCTACACATTTCCCATGACTGGGAATACAGATATGCATCTGTTGGTCACAGATACCTTTTTTAAAAGGTAGGGGCATGGATAAGAAAACCAGTCAGTATCTGGTGTGACCACCATTTGCCTCATGCAGCGTGACACATCTCCTTCGCATAGAGTTGATCAGGCTGTTGATTGTGGCCTGTGGAATGTCCCACTCCTCTTCAATGGCTGTGTGAAGTTGCTGGATATTGGCATCCCAAACATGCTCAATGGGTGACGTCTGGTGAGTATGCAGGCCATAGAAGAACGGTGACATTTTCAGCTTCCAGGAAATGTGTACAGAGCCTTGCGATATGGGGCTGTGCATTATCATGCTGAAACATGAGGTGATGGCGGCGGATGAATGGCACGACAATGGGCCTCAGGATCTCGTCACGGTATCTCTGTGCATTGAATAGCCATCGATAAAATGCAATTGTGTTTGTTGTCCGTTGCTTATGCCTGCCTGCCCATACCATAACCCCACCGCCACCATGGGGCAGTCTGTTCACCATGTTGACATCAGCAAACCGCTCGCCCACACGACGCCATACACTTGGTCTGCCATCTGTCCGGTACAGTTGAAACCGAGATTCATCTGTGAAGAGCACACTTCTCCAGCATGCCAGTGGCCATCGAAGGTGAGCATTTGCCCACTGAAGTCAGTTACGACGCCAAATTACAGTCAGGTGAGGATGACGAGCACGCAGGTGAGCTTCCCTGAGACGGTTTCTGACAGTTTGTGCAGAAATTCTTCGGTTGTGCAAACCCACAGTTTCATTAGCTGGTGGCTGGTCTCAGCGATCCCGCAGGTGAAGAAGCCGGATGTGGAGGTCCTGGGCTGGCACGGTTACACGTGGTCTGCGGTTGTGAGGCCGGTTGGACGCACTGCCAAATTCTCTAAAATGATGTTGGAGGCGGCTTATGGTAGAAAAATGAACATTAAATTCTCTGGCAACAGTTCTGGTTGACATTCCTGCAGTCAGCATGCCAATTGCACGATCCCTCAACTTGATACATCTGTGGCATTGTGTTGTGTGACAAAACTGCACATTTTTGAGTGTCCTTTTATTGTCCCCAGCACAAGGTGCACCTGTGTAATGATCATGCTGTTTAATCAACTTCTTGATATGCTACACCTGTCAGGTGGATGGATTATCTTGGTAAAGGAGAAATGCTCACTAACAGGGATGTAAAGAGATTTGTGGACCAAATCTGAGAGAAATACGTTTTTTTGTGTGTATGGACATTTTCGGGGATATTTTATTTCAGCTCATGAAATATGGGACCAACACTTTACATGTTACGTTTATATTTGGTCAGTGTATTTATTTCCTTACCTTGTTAGCAGTCTATGGAAAAGGAGAGACTATAATCCACATTTTTGGGTTTGTTTACGTAGCCACTGCCACAATCCACTAACTGTAGTTAGCAACTTCCTTCAAACTGCACGCAGAGACATAAAAATGGTATCCACGAGTTCATCGGACTCTGGGGAAGTAGATAAATGGCTTCATTGCCATAACCCTGAAGTATCCCTTTAAGGTCAGCGGGCTAACAGTCTTGTGGCACACAGAAGTCCGGGTTGGCGGGTTTTGAACACAATCGGTCACACAGGCATGCACAGTGCAGCACCGCCTGCAGTCAACCCTTAGAGGGCCGTGATGGGAGCCAGATTGTTTGGAGATCATGAGAAAACATGTGGTACAGTAAATAAACTGCTAGTTGCCATAGCAGTGGTCTATCCAGCTTCTGGGGTGTTGGGGGTGTGGGGAATCGCTGCTCTCATAACAGTGAGCAAGACTGAGGGTACGCCTTTTGTCATGTAGTGTGTTAAGTCACCACTTAAACACTCGCTAATAAAGAGTCCCATGTGCAACACATCATTCCGCAGAAGGTTCTCTCATAAAGCTGATGTGTCCCAGCGCCTTTGTCTGTACAGGTTGCTAAATGATTCATTTGGGCCATGGCCTTGATGCAGTTGCCAATGAAAAACGGGCAGATTTATTTAATGTACTCTATTTTAGGTTTTATGGGTAACCATTATTTATCTACAGTTGAAGTACAGTACATGTTTTTTTTGTTTTTTATGAGGACAGATTACAATGCTCTCACTCATTATGCAGTTAAGGCTAATACAGTGGGGAGAACAAGTATTTGATACACTGCCGATTTTTCAGGTTTTCCTACCTACAAAGCATGTAGAGGTCTGTAATTTTTATCATAGGTACACTTCAACTGCGAGAGACAAAATCCAGAAAATCACATTGTATGATTTTTAAGTAATTAATTTGCATTTTATTGCATGACATAAGGATTTGATACATCAGAAAAGCATCCAGAAAATCACATTGTATGATTTTTAAGTAATTAATTTGCATTTTATTGCATGACATAAGGATTTGATACATCAGAAAAGCAGAACTTAATATTTGGTACAGAAACCTTTGTTTGCAATTACAGAGATCATACGTTTCCTGTAGGTCTTGACCAGGTTTGCACACACTGCAGCAGGGATTTTGGCCCACTCCTCCATACAGACCTTCTCCAGATCCTTCAGGTTTCGGGGCTGTCGCTGGGCAATACGGACTTTCAGCTCCCTCCAAAGATTTTCTATTGGGTTCAGGTCTGGAGACTGGCTAGGCCACTCCAGGACCATGAGATGCTTCTTAAGGAGCCACTCCTTAGTTGCCCTGGCTGTGTGTTTCGGGTCGTTGTCATGCTGGAAGACCCAGCCACGACCCATCTTCAATGCTCTTACTGAGGGAAGGAGGTTGTTGGCCAAGATATCGCGATACATGGCCCCATCCATCCTCCCCTCAATACGGTGCAGTCGTCCTGTCCCCTTTGCAGAAAAGCATCCCCAAAGAATGATGTTTCCACCTCCATGCTTCACGGTTGGGATGGTGTTCTTGGGGTTGTACTCATCCTTCTTCTTCCTCCAAACATGGCGAGTGGAGTTTAGACCAAAAAGCTATATTTTTGTCTCATCAGACCACATGACCTTCTCCCATTCCTCCTCTGGATCATCCAGATGGTCATTGGCAAACTTCAGACGGGCCTAGACATGCGCTGGCTTGAGCAGGGGGACCTTGCGTGCGCTGCAGGATTTTAATCCATGACGGCGTAGTGTGTTACTAATGGTTTTCTTTGAGACTGTGGTCCCAGCTCTCTTCAGGTCATTGACCAGGTCCTGCCGTGTAGTTCTGGGCTGATCCCTCACCTTCCTCATGATCATTGATGCCCCACGAGGTGAGATCTTGCATGGAGCCCCAGACCGAGGGTGATTGACCGTCATCTTGAACTTCTTCCATTTTCTAATAATTGCGCCAACAGTTGTTGCCTTCTCACCAAGCTGCTTGCCTATTGTCCTGTAGCCCATCCCAGCCTTGTGCAGGTCTACAATTTTATCCCTGATGTCCTTACTCAGTCTTGGCCATTGTGGAGAGGTTGGAGTCTGTTTGATTGAGTGTGTGGACAGGTGTCTTTTATACAGGTAACGAGTTCAAACAGGTGCAGTTAATACAGGTAATGAGTGGAGAACAGGAGGGCTTCTTAAAAACTAACAGGTCTGTGAGAGCCGGAATTCTTACTGGTTGGTAGGTGATCAAATACTTATGTCATGCAATAAAATGCAAATGAATGACTTAAAAATCATACAATGTGATTTTCTGGATTTTTGTTTTAGATTCCGTCTCTCACAGTTGAAGTGTACCTATGAAAAAAATTACAGACCTCTACATGCTTTGTAAGTAGGAAAACCTGCAAAATCGGCAGTGTATCAAATACTTGTTCTCCCCACTGTATGTGTAGTTTGTTGGTGAGGTAGGGCTATCTATCTCACTCTGACAAAAATGCACTTTTTAGGAACACTAATGCCCACATTATTTTTTACTAATTCAGAGGATCTCTTATATTGATTGTTCTTCAGAATTTACATGCTTATTATTTCTTATAGGCCTAAGTTCTGAACAAATGCAGTTGTGAGAGGTTGTGTTTAAGTATCAGCTATCATGTAACATTAAATGAAACTTCCATAGTTTGACGTGTGGTGTCTCCAAAAGTGACTTTCTATCTAGGGTTCTCTCAATTCACGCTCTCTGTAGATTATGAAGATTAGAGGTTCTTCTCTTAACTCTGCCTCTTTCTCTTTCCCATTCTCATCCGCAGACTCCCAACGCTCCCATTTGTCTTCCTTCACCATGAAGCTTATGGACAAGTTCCTCTCTCCCAAAATCAAAAGGACACCCTCAAAGAAAGTCAGTAAGCCGCCTTTAGAACATGGCGTCAAGACTGCGGAGAAATCTGCTAACAAGGTGTGTTTAATGTCTGTATTTCTCCCTCTACATAGGCCTCAAGCTTTTGCTGTGCCCATCTCATAAATTGCAATTAGTTGTTGATTTATATCCTACAAGAAACAGAGTGAGACTGTGAAGGCAGAGTGACAAACAAAGCCTCATATTATGCAATAATCACACGACCAAGATGCCATTAATGAAAGTAATGCCATGCCACCAAGTTCACGATTGCTCTCACGTTGGCTTACTTTTGCAGAGTCTGAGTCGGTTAGAGGAGCACGAGAAAGATGTGGTCAGTGCCTTGCGTTACTTCAAGACCATCATTGACAAGATGGCGGTGGACAAGAAGGTGCTGGAGATGTTACCAGGCTCTGCCAGTAAGGTCCTGGAGGCCGTCCTGCCTTTAGTCCAAGTGGACCCAAGGATCCAGCACAGGTGAGTCTGGCCCAGGAGATATACAGTGCATTCTGAAAGTATTCAGACCCCTTGACTTTTTCCACGTTTTGTTACGTTACAGCCTTATTCTAAAATTGATTAAATTGTTTTTTCCCCATCATCAATCTACACACAATACCACATAATGACAATGCAAAATCAAGTTTTTAGAAATTTTAGCAAATGTATTAAAAATTAAAAACGGAAATATCACATTTACATAAGTATTCAGACCCTTTACTCAGTACTTTGTTGAAGCACCTTTGGCAGCGATTACAGCCTTGAGTCTTTTTTGGTATGACACTACAAGCTTAGCACACCTGTATTTGGGAAGTTTCTCCCATTCTTCTCTGCAGATCCTCTCAAGCTCTGTCAGGTTGGATGGGGAGCGTCGCTGCACAGCTATTTTCAGGTCTCTCCAGAGATGTTAGATCGGGTTCAAGTCCGGGCTCTGGCTGGGCCACTCAAGGAAATTCAGAGACTTGTCCTGAAGCCACTCCTGCATTGTCTTGGCTGTGTGCTTAGGGTCGTTGTCTTGTTGGTAGGTGAACCTTCGCCCCAGTGTGAGTTCCTGAGCACTCTGGAGCAGGTTTTCATCAAGGGATCTCTCTGTACTTTGCTCCGTTCATCTTTCCCTCGATCCTGACTAGTCTCCCAGTCCCTGCCACTGAAAAACATCCCCACAGTATGATGCTGCCACCACCATTCTTCACCGTAGGGATGGTGCCAGGTTTCCTCCAGACGTGACGCTTGGCGTTTAGGCCAAAGAGTTAAATCTTGGTTTCATCAGACAAGAGAATCTTGTTTCTCATGGTCTGAGAGTCCTTTAGGTGCCTTTTGGCAAACTCCAAGCGGGCTGTCATGCCTTTTACTGAGGAGTGACTTCCGTCTGACCACTACCATAAAGGCCTGATTGATGGTGCTGCAGAGATGGTTGGCCTTCTGGAAGGTTCTTCCATCTCCACAGAGGAACTCTGGAGCTCTGTCAGAGTGACCATCGGGTTCTTGGTCACCTCCCTGACCAAGGCCCTTCTCCCCGATTGCTCAGTTTGGCCGGGCGGCCAGCTCTAGGAAGAGTCTTGGTGGATCCAAACTTCTTCCATTTAAGAATGATGGAGGCCACTGTGTTCTTGGGGACCTTCAATCCTGCAGACATTTTTTGGTACCCTTCCCCAGATCTGTGCCTCGATGCAATCCTGTCTCAGAGCTCTAGAGACAATTCCTTTGACCTCATGGCTTGGTTTTTGCTCTAACATGCACTGTCAATTGTGGGACCTTATATAGACAGGTGTGTGCCTTTCCAAATCATGTCCAATCAATTGAATTTACCACAGGTGGACTCCAATCAAGTTGTAGAAACATCTCAAGGATGATCAATGGAAACAGGATGCACCTGAGCTCAATTTCGAGTCTCATAGCAAAGGGTCTGAATACTTATGTAAACAGGGTATTTCTGTTTTTATTTTTAATACATTTGCAAAAATGTCTAAAAACAAATGTTTTTGCTTTGTCATTATAGGGTATTGTGTGTAGATTGATGGGATTTTTCTTTTTTTAATCCATTTTAGAAGAAGGCTGTAACGTAACAAAATGTGGAAAAAGGGAAGGGGTCTGAATACTCTCCGAATGCACTGTATCTGGAGCTTGCTGGCCCATTGAGGGTTTTTAGACAACGCTTCAACTGTCACGAGATGAGGTCCAGCCAAATGTAATTTAAGGTTGCTGATTATATTAGTTTTAAGGTTGAAATGATAAAGGAACCTTCAAAGACTGATACAGAATCGCCAACCAACCATGGAGTGTTTTTGTCAGTCTGTTAGCCTCATCTTTCCTCTTGGGTGTTCACAGCTCAGCGGTGTCCTCCTGTCTGAACCGTGTGTACCAGAGTCTGGGCAATCTCATCCGTTGGTCTGACCAAGTCATGCTGGAGGGGGTCAACCTGGAAGATAAAGAAACCATCGTTACCGTCACCACTGTGATCAAGGCAGTGCTTGACGGTGTTAAGGTAACGTTAGCATACCAGACCGTCACCACTGTGATCAAGGCAGTGCTTGACGGTGTTAAGGTAACGTTAGCTTACCAGACCGTCACCACTGTGATCAAGGCAGTGCTTGACGGTGTTAAGGTAATGTTAGCATACCAGACCGTCACCACTGTGATCAAGGCAGTGCTCGGCGGTGTTAAGGTAACGTTAGCATACCAGAAAACAAGTAAACATGAAATGTGAGACGTCACAAAGGATGTGTACCATTTAATGCACCTTATGTTTTTTGGGGAAACAGTAGCTAGCCGAGTACTTAGTACTCTGGGTAAGAGATGGTGAAAATGGCTGTGAAGTTGGCTAGCATTTATTAACTGCACACGGTGATTGTCCACAGGAGCTGGTGAAACTGACCATAGAGAAACAGGAGCATCCTTCCCCCACGTCTCCTGTCAAACCAGTGCCACCGGCCACCCCACCCGAGAGGTGAGTGAGCCACGGAGGACATCAATACACTCCTCCACTAACCTCATTCTCTCATATATATGTACTGAACATATCAGATACTTGTGATTTGATGGTAATTGTACAAGATGTAAACAACATCAGTAAACAACTTCCATACCCACAGTGCTGCCGACCCGCCTGCCAATGAGAAAGAGAGTCTGGACAAGAGCTCAGCCACGGCCCAATCTACGGAAGTCCTGACTGAACCCACTGGAGAGGAGGAAGAGGTGGTTGCCCCGCCAAAACCCCCTCTCCCTGGTCTCAAGATGGCTGAACACAAGTAAGAGCTCATTTCATGGAGATAGTGTCAGTTTCATAGCTTCAATACAATACAGTAGTTCATCAATGGAGCCCCCCTCTATCACTGGCCCAGACATGTCAATAAGTCGCTTCAGGCAAGTCCAAGTCAAGTCTCAAGTATCTCTCCTCTCTTTCTTCAGATGGCACAATGTTAAATGGCACAGAGTCAGAGCTGCATATCAATATCATGATCCACACAGGACACCATTGCATTCAGACTTAATAAACTGCTTCGGAATGGGAAAAGTTAACCCTTCATAAGATCATATTTTCATTGACTGCTCTCAGTCACAGCACAAGTCAGGGTCAAGTCTGAACTGAAGTAAATGCAGTAGCCAAGTCGCAAATCACTGTTTAGCCACTGACTCAAGTCCCCAACTCTGTATACATTTACATTTACATCATTTAGCAGACGCTCTTATCCAGAGCGACTTACAAATTGACAAACAGGATGAGCCACAACATGGGAGGCAGGGAGGCCGCAAAGCATGATGGGACAACAAGAGTGTGGGACATTAATATCTGCCCGAGTATTACTCCAACAACATTACCTTGAACATTCATCAACCTACTCAATTAGAATGAGGAGGGAACTTTAAACAAATCCATACCGCTGCTGTACTAGTATACTTGTTAGGCCTGCCAATAGCGCAGCACACAGCTCTGTTGAAGCCTTAGCCCACACCAATTTATCAACAAAAGAAACGCTCATTGTATACCACTCATCACGTTGAATGTCCTTGGATTACAGGCCAATGTGCTTGCCGCTTGTCTCTTTACAAGAAGACAGAAGTACAGTAGCTGGGAAACAGTGTGTTATAAGTAGTCTTGATTCTTTAGAAAGCTTTAATGTCTTTGAAGGGTGTAATAAAGGGAGGTGTCAGAAATTAGACTTCCTCTGGTGAGAGAACTGTCACGGCACCGTCTCTGAGGCGCTTTTCTTTTGGGAGAAACTGGGCTCGGCAGAGGCTTGCGAGTTTACAGCCAGAGAATGACGACAAGGAATGGAAATGGACCAGATTCCAGAGCCCACCACAAACACACTGGAAAGCAGCACATCCAGACACTTATAAATTCTAAAAGGCTCTCTGTCTTTCCTTGTGCTCCGAACAGTAGCTCTCTGAATTTTACCTTGCCAGCAGCAGGAGCGGGTAGCTCTCTGAATTTCACCTTGCCAGCAGCAGTTGCAGGTAGCTCTCTGAATTTCACCTGGCCAGCAGCAGGTGCGGGTAGCTCTCTGAATTTCACCTTGCCAGCAGCAGTTGCAGGTAGCTCTCTGAATTTCACCTGGCCAGCAGCAGGTGCGGGTAGCTCTCTGAATTTCACCTGGCCAGCAGCAGTTGCAGGTAGCTCTCTGAATTTCACCTGGCCAGCAGCAGGTGCGGGTAGCTCTCTGAATTTCACCTTGCCAGCAGCAGTTGCGGGTAGCTCTCTGAATTTCACCTTGCCAGCAGCAGGTGCGGGTAGCTCTCTGAATTTCACCTTGCCAGCAGCAGGTGCGGGTAGCGCTCTGAATTTCACCTTGCCAGCAGCAGGTGCGGGTAGCTATCGGCAGCAGTCTGTGTGTCTTACGCAAGGGCACACTGCAGATTTTGTCCTTGTTCTATTTTTGTCTTAATTATTATTATTTTTTCTCTTCCCTGGGGGCTTTCCTTGCCCCCCTCACCCCCACCCTACTCCCTAAATGGCAGAGAGGATATCCTCCACCTCCTCACCACCACGGCTGCCTGCCCTGCACATTCCATCTTGTCATTGGGCCATCTGTGTGCACTGCGGTGTGGAAACAGTTAAGTAGCTGCTGCTCTCTCCACCGCTATCTGTTTGTGGAGGGGGAAAAAGCAGCCAGGCAGTGACCCGTGCACTACACGTTTTTCCATAGTGATGCTACTTCAGAAGGCTCTCGGAAAGTGTCAGATATTGTATATTATCTCTCAACCCACCCAGGCCAGTGTCAGTGCAGTATTTTCCTTCACCAGACATACTACACAGTACATACTACACAGGACACACAGAAGAAGTGGATCAGTCAGTGTACTGCGGCTAGGACTGCATGCTTGGCTTTTGGAATACTTGGCATTGATGGACATTGAACACTGGACATTGTACCCTG
This sequence comes from Coregonus lavaretus, assembly GCF_964263955.1. NCBI lineage: Eukaryota > Metazoa > Chordata > Actinopteri > Salmoniformes > Salmonidae > Coregonus > Coregonus lavaretus. The sequence continues at coordinate 13,596,767 of NC_140001.1, forward strand.
CCTCATTTAAATGATGTCCCCTTCTTCTCCCCCTCCAGTCCTCCTGCTCTCCCTCCAAAGAAGCGCCAGTCTGCCCCCTCCCCCACCCGGGTGGCAGTAGTGGCCCCCATGAGCCGCGCCACCAGTGGCTCCAGTCTTCCCATGGGCATCGGCCTCCACAAACAGGTACAGTGGCTCCAGTCTTCCCATGGGCATCGGCCTCCACAAACAGGTACAGTGGCTCCAGTCTTCCCATGGGCATCGGCCTCCACAAACAGGTACAGTGGCTCCAGACTTCCATGGGCATCGGCCTCCACAAACAGGTACAGTGGCTCCAGACTTCCATGGACATCGGCCTCCACAAACAGGTACAGTGGCTCCAGACTTCCATGGACATCGGCCTCCACAAACAGGTACAGTGGCTCCAGTCCTCCCATGGGTTTCGGCCTCCACAAACAGGTACAGTGGCTCCAGTCCTCCCATGGGTTTCGGCCTCCACAAACCGGTACAGTGGCTCCAGTCCTCCCATGGCTGTCGGCCTCCACAAACAGGTACAGTGGCTCCAGGAAGGAGCAGCTGCACACACACGCTGGGGCTGTGTCAGTAATGGCACCATATTCAATATAGTGCACTACTTTTGACCAGGCCCCATAGGGAATAAGGTGCCATTTTGGATTGTGCTATGTTTTACACCGTCGTGAGACATATATCAGCCATTTCTTGCACTCTTTCTTTTTTGGGGGCTATTATGTATTTTTCAACAAATGCTAATAAAACGGGTCTGGTCACCGCTCTCTGGTTGGCAGGAGTACGAGGTGGATGCACTGCAGCGGCGCTTCTCTGGGGGCAGCCATTACTACGGAGGGGAGTCGCCGCGCCTATCCCCCTGCAATAGCATGGGCAAGCTGAGCAAGTCCGACGAGCAGCTGTCCTGGACAGTGGACAGTGGGCAGTGCTCACGCAACACCAGCAGTGAGACTCTGGGTGAGAGCCTGACACACACAGACTACGGTTGGGCATGAGTACTCAAACGGACGTCAAAGCTCGATCTTTAACCAGAGATCAATTTTTTTCCTTCAAATACTGTACAACTATTTAGTGGAAGGTGCTTTGTGGCTGCCCGGGCAAGTAAAATGTTGTCTTTAAGACAACGTTAATTTGCTTTGACTCGTGTTCCATTTGTACATGTGCATTTCGTGTCTCATTCACTCAATTGCATTCCAACCGCTCCCTCCACACATGCGTGCTGAGTGCGCACACAAGCTCCCGCTAGGCCTATTGAAATACAGTGGGGGAAAAAAGTATTTAGTCAGCCACCAATTGTGCAAGTTCTCCCACTTCAAAAGATGAGAGAGGCCTGTAATTTTCATCATAGGTACACGTCAACTATGACAGACAAATTGAGGAAAAACATTCCAGAAAATCACATTGTAGGATTTTTAATGAATTTATTTGCAAATTATGGTGGAAAATAAGTATTTGGTCAATAACAAAAGTTTCTCAATACTTTGTTATATACCCTTTGTTGGCAATGACACAGGTCAAACGTTTTCTGTAAGTCTTCACAAGGTTTTCACACACTGTTGCTGGTATTTTGGCCTATTCCTCCATGCAGATCTCCTCTAGAGCGGTGATGTTTTGGGGCTGTCGCTGGGCAACACAGACTTTCAACTCCCTCCAAAGATTTTCTATGGGGTTGAGATCTGGAGACTGGCTAGGCCACTCCAGGACCTTGAAATGCTTCTTACAAAGCCACTCCTTCGTTGCCCGGGCGGTGTGTTTGGGATCATTGTCATGCTGAAAGACCCAGCCACGTTTCATCTTCATGTATGGGTGGTCCTCTGTAGCTCAGCTGGTAGAGCACGGCGCTTGTAACGCCAAGGTAGTGGGTTCGATCCCCGGGACCACCCATACACAAAAATGTATGCACGCATGACTGTAAGTCGCTTTGGATAAAAGCGTCTGCTAAATGGCATATTATTACATATTATATTATTATCTTCAATGCCCTTGCTGATGGAAGGAGGTTTTCACTCAAAATCTCACGATACATGGCCCCATTCATTCTTTCCTTTACACGGATCAGTCGTCCTGGTCCCTTTGCAGAAAAACAGCCCCAAAGCATGATGTTTCCACCCCCATGCTTCACAGTAGGTATGGTGTTCTTTGGATGCAACTCAGCATTCTTTGTCCTCCAAACACGACGAGTTTAGTTTTTACCAAAAAGTTATATTTTGGTTTCATCTGACCATATGACATTCTCCCAATCCTCTTCTGGATCATCCAAATGCACTCTAGCAAACTTCAGACGGGCCTGGACATGTACTGGCTTAAGCAGGGGGACACATCTGGCACTGCAGGATTTGAGTCCCTGGTGGCGTAGTGTGTTACTGATGGTAGGCTTTGTTACTTTGGTCCCAGCTCTCTGCAGGTCATTCACTAGGTCCCCCCGTGTGGTTCTGGGATTTTTGCTCACCGTTCTTGTGATCATTTTGACCCCACGGGGTGAGATCTTGCGTGGAGCCCAAGATCGAGGGAGATTATCAGTGGTCTTGTATGTCTTCCATTTCCTAATAATTGCTCCCACAGTTGATTTCTTCAAACCAAGCTGCTTACCTATTGCAGATTCAGTCTTCCCAGCCTGGTGCAGGTCTACAATTTTGTTTCTGGTGTCCTTTGACAGCTCTTTGGTCTTGGCCATAGTGGAGTTTGGAGTGTGACTGTTTGAGGTTGTGGACAGGTGTCTTTTATACTGATAACAAGTTCAACAGGTGCCATTAATACAGGTAACGAGTGGAGGACAGAGGAGCCTCTTAAAGAAGAAGTTACAGGTCTGTGAGAGCCAGAAATCTTGCTTGTTTGTAGGTGACCAAATACTTATTTTCCACCATAATTTGCTAATAAATTCATTAAAAATCCTACAATGTGATTTTCTGGAATTTCTTTCCTCAATTTGTCTGTCATAGTTGACGTGTACCTATGATGAAAATTACAGGCCTCTCACATCTTTTTAAGTGGGAGAACTTGCACAATTGGTGGCTGACTAAATATTTTTTTCCCCCACTGTAAATGCCTATAAAAAATATATCTAACTGATGGGTTACATAATCTACATTCCTTGCCAAATGATGACAGTTTCATCACAAATCCAAAATGGACTGGTTGATTGAAGTAGGAAAATATGTGTTCCAACACCGAGCTACAGTTTTTGAATAATTGCGTCGCGTCTATTTTACGCTTAAGCTACTTTGCGAACTGCTAATGCCATTTAGAGTTGGTTAGCCTAGACTATAACCCCCCTAAACATAGACAGGTTCCACACTGACAATATGCAAAAACATTAGTTTGATAAAGAGCGTATTTTCATCAGAATCATTAAGCATATGCCTACTCACCAAACAGATTTCGTGGCCGTAATTCATCACATGCAGTGTTCAATGTGGAATTGTTCATTTTGAAAATTCCAAAGAAGAGGCAGAATAAACTAAATCGAACGTCTGTATATCGAAAAGAAGACAAATGTTGGTTTGTAACCCAGATTTATTTTCTTCTTTCAACTCAACCAAATTGAGCCCCGTTTCAAATGTCACTCTGAGAATACTGTAACTGCTCCAGGCATGAGATGCTCATCACTTCAAACTAATACCTTTATTCACTTGGAAAAATAGTGTGTTTCTATTTTATTCTGTTAGATTACGTCATGTTTTTTAAAACTATAAAATAGGTGTGTCTTGACTGTGATAAGGGCTCTGGAAATAAGAGCGTCTGTCTGCTAAATTAACAAAACAAGGCTATGCCATTGCACAGCCATAGGTTTCTACAAGCAAGCGCCACTGCTGAGGTTACAGCCTTTTTGAAGATTGTGTTCCACGATATAATACAATAACAAGTTGATATTACGGTTTCAATAAATTAATCTTACATGGCACTTGCTTTTTTATTGAGGCAATTAGGATTTGTTATCTGTTATGGTTATGATAAATTACGCTTTGTTGTGATCTTATGACATATAGATAAATGCACAAAAAAACATCCAGTGCGGGCCTTGTGTTGTAATTATTTTTATTTTTTTCATGCAAGTACTCGAACAGTCAAAACATTTCAAATGCCCATCCCTAACACAGACACACATGAAACTCACACACAACACAAACACATATGAGTTACATGTTCCTGCACTGGCTTCACAGAGGCCTGGTTCGAGAGGAGCCACTATGATCCCAGCAGGAGAGGCCTGTCTCTTTGATTAGGAGCACCGCTGTCACCACGGGATCACCATAGGTTGTCTTGATGTGGCAGCCACAGTGTGTGGAAACAAGCCTGCTGCTGATGCGTGTAATGAGTCGACACACGCAGGCAGGAGCTTCCTGTTCCTGCCACCTCCAACAGCACAGAGCTTTGCTTACGAGCTGTGACCACCATCCTGTGAGCAAAGAGACAAGACTTCACAGAGGCTGCATCTCAATAGTCTTTTAAGCGGCCTCCTCTCCTTCATCTGCATCAGTCTTGAAACAGGATAGCAGGGAGGAGAGCAATATGGTGGATGCCTACTGGGAATTTGTTGAGGAGAGGAAGCCATGCGACGGTATTGAGATGCAGCCTCAAAAAGTCTTAAGCTGTAATACCACAGCTGACACCTTCTGGGACCGGGGACAAGAGAGTGAGGGTTGTCAGGGCGATAAGATGGGGGGGAATTGGGAATGAAATCCCAATTCCCCCCCAATCAAAATAGATTCTGCCAATGTGTTTGTTGTGCTCCTGTTGTTCAGAGTGGGGTTTGTAGAGAAAAGTGCCCTTTATGCCAAAGTGACAGTGTGGCTTTGTTTTCAATGCTCTGTGTGGTGACTCACCTGTCCCCCCCTGTCTCTTTCTCTCTCCCCCTACTCCCCTCCACAGACACCACAGACCACTACGACCCGGACTACGACTTCCTGCACCAGGACCTGTCCAGCCTGGAGCACATGACTCCTGTGCCGGTGGGGGGGTGCCTCAGCCCCCTGCCCGAGTTCCACAGTGAGTCTTCCTCCCCCTGCCCTGGCCCCGGCCCGCCGCTGGCACAGCCCCACTTCAGCCTCCCCTCCCCCCAGCCATCCTTCCAGGGCTCCTCCGTGTCCCCCCTCTACTCCCGCATGACTCCCGCCCCGCCACCCCCTGCCCTGCCGGAAAAGAAGCGGCGAGGTGGCGCCTGCTCGGGCTTTTCCGAAAGCTCCTACTCGGGCTCCTCCTGGCGCGTCTCCTTTGAGCGCCACCCATCCCAGTACGACAACCTCATGGAGGAGGACCTACCGCCTGTGCCCCCCTTCCCCCTGTTCACGTCCAACATCTCGCCCCTGTGCAATGCCGCCGGGGGGTTTGTGTCCGAGTTCAGCGCCAGCGAGACGACAGACGTACCTCAGAGTCCACCGCCACTCCCAGAGAAGAAGAGCCGTCACAGTGAGTATCTGATGTCAGGGGGAGAGAGAGAGGATTCATAAAAAGCCTTATACAAACTCTACTGTTACCAGGATTTAGAAACTTAGGGTTTTCAAATTCAAGCTCCAAATATCAATCAAATTCAATCAAATGTATTTATAAAGCCCTTTTTACATCAGCAGATGTCACAAAGTGCTATACAGAAACCCACCCTAAAAACCCAAACAGCAAGCAATGCAGATGTAGAGGCACAGCGGACTAGGCCCCTTAGGTATGTCTGTAAAGCACATGGAGGCCTACTGCTGTGCTAGAATGATAAAACCACAGAATTAAATAGAACTGGCCCTGTGCGTGTGTGGTGGGTGTGGGTGTGTGCACACTGATGGCAGGGCTCCTAGCTGTGGACACACAGACACACACACATGGAGGCCTGGAGGTTTCACTTATGCCAGCCCTGTGAGCTCACATGAAATAATGCCTTTGTTGATGGAATATGTCAGTGAAAAGAGGAGTGGCCGTGCAGGAAATGAGCTTGTGCTGAATGTCCCTCTCAGGGGATGGGTGGCCATAACTATGTAGTAATCAGCACATTCGATATGTTCAGTAGCTTTATAAAGAGCTTAAAGCCAGGACCAGCAGGTTTGGCTGCACTTGTGCCTCCCCTGGCCTGTTTATTTAGATTTCCAACAGCTGAGCACTGTTCTAATGACTAAATGGTCAGGGTTTCTACAGGGCTAGCATTGTCATCTCCCCCAAAATACGATTTTCTTGTTTTAAAATTGTATTTTATACACACCGTGACCATTGTTCATTCAACATTCATTTTTTACAATGTTATAATTTACAGGATTGGAAGTGAAGTGCTCCGTTTAAACCAAAGTTTGACATGTAGATTAAAAACCGCTCCTCATCTAAGCACCATAACAATGTTTTATACTGTTTGGGATACTCTGAAGAACACTGTCATTATCATCTGCAAGCGCATTGTCATTGTAATATGCCCTGATTTTTGGGGGGTCTGTGTCTGTGTGTGCATATGCGTACTTCTCACCCACACAGTACTGAAGTACATGCAGTTTGTGGAGGACTACTCGGAGCCCCAGCCCTCGGTTTTCTACCAGATGCCGCAGAGCGAGAGCATCTATGAGCAACGCAACAAGCGCTTCCAGGAAGTATATGGCTTCAACGACTCGTTTAGCAGCAGCGACTCTGTTCACGAGCCCCTCCCACCCCCGGCACTGCCACCCAAACAGAGGCAGCTGGTAAGCTACAGCCCCTCACCTCACACACTGAAGACACCCTGAGGCCTCACACTCACCAGTGTTACAGCATACAGTACACCAGCCCATCCACACATCCTGTTCACCCACATCCATGGATTTTGGCCCAATACATATACATTTCAGGAAACTAATTTTCTTATCATATATTGCACCAAGTGTGTAGGATTGAGTGGTGAGTGAGTCCATTATGTTTTAGCCCATCCAATAACAATAGATGAAGAAAAGCAGGGTGTTGAAAGTCCTGAACATCCAAATGACAAGCAGACTCTAGTGGTAACACATCTCCAAACCCTACTTCAATACAGAGGAAAAAAATATGTTTTATTGTCACATACACCAGATAGGTGCAGTGAAATGTGTTGCTTTACAGGATCAGCCATAGTAGTACGGCGCCCCTGGAGCAAACTAGTGCACTTTAGCCGATTTATCACCTTGTCGGCTCGGGTATTCGAACCAGCGACCTTTCGGTTACTGGCCCAACGCTCTAACCGGTAGGCTACCTTCTGCATCAGGAAAAAAAAAACATATTTAACAACAAATACAATCAGTGCAATGGTACAAATTACTACAATTTCTCAGTCACATGTTTTTTTTACCCCGATGGCAGAAGACGATTGTCCTTTTGTACAGACTTGTCCTCCATGATGTCTCATCTTACATCCCACCACAGTACTTAACTTTGTTTTCATCAGTTTGGCCATTGTTATGTTTATTTCAGGCCTCTGCAAGGCTGTAGAAGTTCACTTCCCAGATTAAAGTCAATGCCATAATCTCCCTACCAGACATTCATGGTTGGAAAAAGTAATTTGCTCTGCCAGAATAAAAAATATGAACCCGATATAAATGAGTCAATCTATGCTCAAGGTTTATCCATGATTACGGATATTTTTAAACATATCTAAAGCTGATCAAAATGTGAGAAACGAAAATGTAACATTTTTTCCTGATATTTGGCCTTGTGCATTACTGCATGCCAAGTTCATATTGGATGAGGATTAAGACGAATCACAGAATCCTCTGGGGAGCAGGGAAATAAACAAGGATTGGTTTGAACTTAAGCTATAGATATAGGCAGGGGTGCAACTTTGGTTTTAGAAGTGGGGGGGGGGGGACAAAAATAAAAAATGTATCCAGTCTGATAAACACTCCAAACAGCCTACCCGACCACTCGGAGGCGTCTGCATGGTCCTAAAGCACACCGTTGCCTCGTTCTGTATCACATTCCAATGATAAAACTGGGGGGGTTGCGCCCCTGGATGTAGGGAGGGAGAGAAAAGGGTGTTTGTGTTTCTGTGCTGGCTGTTGTTAACAGTCATGTCCACATTGTGTACAGTCGTGGTCAAAAGTTTTGAGAATGACACAAGTATTGGTCTTCACAAAGTTTGCTGCTTCAGTGTTTTTAGATATTTTTGTCAGATGTTACTATGGTATACTGAAGTATAATTACAAGCATTCCAAAAGTGTCAAAGGCTTTTATTGACAATTACATTACGTTTATGCAAAGAGTCAATATTTGCAGTGTTGACCCTTCTTTTTCAAGACCTCTGCAATCCGCCCTGGCATGCTGTCAATTAACTTCTGGGCCACATCCTGACTGATGGCAGCCCATTCTTGCATAATCAATGATTGGAGTTTGTCAGAATTTGTGGGTTTTTGTTTGTCCACCTGCCTCTTGAGGATTGACCACAAGTTCTCAATGGGTTTAAGGTCTGGGGAGTTTCCTGGCCATGGACCCAAAATGTCGATGTTTTGTTCCCCGAGCCACTTAGTTGTCACTTTTGCCTTATGGCAAGGTGCTCCATCATGCTGGAAAAGGCATTGGTTGTCACCAAACTGTTCTTGGATGGTTGGGAGAAGTTTCTCTCAGAGGATGTGTTAGTACCATTCTTTATTCATGGCTGTGTTCTTAGGCAAAATTGTGAGTGAGCCTACTCCTTTGGCTGAGAACAACACCACACATGAATGGTCTCAGGATGCTTTACTGTTGGCATGACACAGGACTGATGGTAGCGCTCACCTTGTCTTCTCCGGACAAGCTTTTTCCCGGATGCCCCAAACAATCGGAAAGGGGATTCATCAGAGAAAATGACTTTACCCCAGTCCTCAGCAGTCCAATCCCTGTACCTTTTGCAGAATATCAGTCTGTCCCTGATGTTTTTCCTGGAGAGAAGTGGCTTCCTCGCTGCCCTTCTTGACACCGGCCATCTTCCAAAAGTCTTCGCCTCACTGTGCGTGCAGATGCACTCACACCTGCCTGCTGCCATTCCTGAGCAAGCTCTCCTTGAAGTTCTTGATGATCCGATAAATGGTTGATTTAGGTGCAATCTTACTAGCAGCAATATCCTTGCCTGTGAAGCCCTTTTTGTTCAAAGTAATGATGACGGCACGTGTTTCCTTGCAGGTAACCATGGTTAACAGAGGAAGAACAGTGATTTCAAGCACCACCCTCCTTTTAAAGCTTCCAGTCTGTTATTCTAACTCAATCAGCATGACGGAGTGATCTCCAGCCTTGTCCTCGTCAACACTCACCTGTGTTAACGAGAGAATCACTGACATGATGTCAGCTGGTCCTTTTGTGGCAGGGCTGAAATGCAGTGGAAATGTTTTTTGGGGATTAAGTTCATTTTCATGGCAAAGAGGGACTTTGCAATTAATTGCAATTCATCTGATCACTCTTCATAACATTCTGGAGTATATGCAAATTGCCATCATAAAAACTGAGGCAGCAGACTTTGTGAAAATTTATATTTGTGTCATTCTCAAAACTTTTGACCACGACTGTACTTTCTGATTGCCAGAATTAATACACTTCTACCTGAGCAGAAAGTCCACCTACTTCTGGTACAAAGCTGATACAGTAGCTAGTTATTTCCATTTAGGCCAGTCATGTGCTTTGCACTGTATGTAGGCATAGTTCAACGTGGTCTCTGGGCAATTCATATTATTCTGTACGTAAATCTGTAACACTATTTAGTATGATATATTACGTTAGGTTGCATTATGAATGGAATAGCGATCATAAAATATCATATGAATTATAGGACGTATCAAGCGTCTTAGCTGGTCTTACAATAGCATACGAATTTAATGATGTACCTTATAATTTGTCTTGGAGCACGTATAGTATTATACTATTTCTCTGAGACCAGGTTGCTTGTTGCGCCTTAACAATAAAGGAGAATTATGGGGAGAATGTATGTAGGCGTTTAGGGGAACTAACGACAAAGGTTAGGATAATTTATGTAAAACCTTAGGTGAAATGGGTTAAAGGGAAACTCCACTCCAAAATTATATTTTAGTATTTTTTCCTTTAGTCCACTGTTGATACATGCCACCTTCATGCGCTAGTCGGAACTAGGAAACTCTGACATTTCCGACATGGTAACTGGTTGTAGTTATACACGTGCCACGTTCAACAAATCAGCAAGTCGGAAATGTCTGAGTTCCCGACTAGGATGTGAAGTAGTTTCCAGCATTGTCACTGGCCACATCATCATGATGATGCGTTTTGCATCATAAGATGCATAAAAAAAAAAATATGCATCATCATGATGATGTGGCCGGTGACACTTTGCTTCTTGAAAGTCCAATATCTTAAAAACTTGACTGCTGGCATGCAGAACATTTTGGGACTGTATCAACAGTGGACTAATGAATAAAATACCAAAATACTTTTGAGTGGAATTTCCCTTAAGTTTTGAATAAGGGTTAGCTAAAATGCTACAGTTGTCCCCGTCACGACTCGAACACGCACACAACCTTTGGATTGCTAGATGGTCACGAATTACGTCCACCCATCCTCCCCAACCAACTTCCCTACTTTTGTTTCCGTCTAAAGTAACTAGACCATTAGTAGGTATCGTACATCTTGGAGCTGCTCAGAAATACATAGGATGTTTCATATGGCTCTGAGGCCAGGCTGCACAGCTTGTTGCACGGCAACAGTAGTTCTTTGGTAGTATATACAGTACAATACATTGTGTGGTCGATAAATCTTAATTTGGGTGTAGCTCTCTCTGGTACAGCTTGTGTTGTTGCTCACTGTCGGCTACATGTGGTCTCGGGTCTGACATTTCCATTCCCTCCCTACTCACTGCAATTGCCATGACTGAGATAGAGAACGTTCTCTATGGCTTTTCCCCTTTTGTCATGATATTAAGTGTTTACATTTGCATTTGATTTACTGTCCAATCTCTTCAGGGGTTTTTTTGCTTCATTTTCCATTGCACTCATCATATCTCATTCTTTTTTCTTTCTGGAAAGCCCACCCTCCATCAGAGCGATTCATAACACAGAGGTAACAGTAGAACATTAGAAAGGCTTGGTGTGTCTCTATGTTAATGCTTTGTCTGCCGTAGCATTCTTTTAGTCCATCAAGCCTATTGTTTTCTGCTTCTTCTAGTTTGGGCTTAACTATCTGCGTAGACTAACTAACATCTCCCACTGCACTTTCTCTCTGCTCCTCTCTCTCTACTTTCTTCTTCCCTCACGCTCTCCTTTTCCCCCCTTCCAGGCCTCCCACTCTGCCTCTTCCTCCTCCTCGTCCTCGTCCTCTCTCTCCTGCCACCTTCAGCAGTCGCAGGCTGCGGTGGTGGAGGAGGAGACGGGGGCTGCTCTCAGCATGTCAGTCTCTAACTCCTTCCTGAGCCGCCAGGCCTCCCTGACCACCCCCATGGTGAGTGCCTGTCTGATTCTCTGCTTTTCTCACTCTCTACAGCAGACTTGGCTTTAAATATTATTTGTTTTCTTTCTAAAACGTTTTATTTAACCTGGAAAGTTGGGGGCAAAATGCGGTGCTAAATCAAATAAAAGTTACATTTTAATTGAGCTTTTCATTAAGCCTGTCTGGCATAGAGATGAGACTATGTTGACTTAATCTGTATCTACAGTATGCTGCCTGGAAAGCCAGATGGGTGTTTTGCACTTTGGGGACTATTTCATTGGTCCCACAGTGTCAGGCAAGCTCGATCAAGTGCATCGGAAGTATTTGAAAAGAAAACCAATACTAGTTGAACCCTTGACTATGCTTCTGCTTTAGAAGTAATGACACCAATACAAAAAGTTATTTTATTAGCCATTGTAGACGTGTTCAGCTACTGATAATGGAGTATATTGGGCAAAAAACACACACACTGGCAAACACACTTTCATTCTTCACTCTCTGCCTGACCCCTTAATGTTTACACACTCCAAATGACAATCTCTGTCAGAGAGAAAGCATGCCGTTGAAAATGTGTGTTTTCGTCCAGAGTTTGTGAAATGTGTTATTTGAATCAGCGGATATCATTCCTTTAAAACTGGGGCTTGAACACAATCCAGAACCATTATGATACAACCGTATCAAATTAATGTTCAGTATTCTTCTTTGTCTAATCTTTCTAGTTTTGGAGCAATGATGAGGACAATTGACTTGTTCTAGCTGAAGAACCATTGATCCTTGTTGCACCATTTTGACTTGGTTTCAATTAAACCCAAATGCATGGCATATTCAACAGATCTGTTACAAGTTACAACAAGCACATTTTGTGAAAATGTAATTTTGAAGAGACTGAGTTGGATTAGGAATGCTAGTCACTACCTGACCAGTCAGATAGTCATATTGTTCTCTGATGGCAAGTATGCCAATGCTTCTCTCTCAATTCTTTTTTTCTCTCTCAATTATTTGCCCTTGTAGATCTCTCAAGTAGCTCTTTCTCCTTCCTTCTCTTTTCTCACCCTTGCTCTCTCAGCATAAGACAGTTCTCCGGTCCTATTCTCAGGACTTTGCGCCTCTCTGTCAATCTTCCATTACATATCTTCTCTCATCTGTCTCTTCCCACTCTCCAATTGTCCACCAATCACAGAGCATGGACCTAGCGGCCCCGGGCAGTGGCAGCCCTGACCCTGTGCTGGTGGCCAACGGCTCGCTGGACAGCTCTGGTGGCTCTCTTGCCATCTGTCTTCCCACTGACTCTTCTTTCTCTGACACTCATCAAACCTCTTTGGTGAGCCCTAGCTGTGTGTCGTGACAAGCGTTAGGCACTGTGCGAAAATAAAATGGGATTGCGTTTGATGGTGGGGAGGGGGGGTGTTTGCTATTGAAGAAGAGTACAGATCTGGAGTAGGGTATAAACATTGTTAGCAAAGGGCTGTTTCAATGTGGGGAACGTGATGTTCTTATCCTTGAAAAAAGGCCAAACCCTAGGTAAAAAAAACAAGTCTGTAGCCCTGTGTATGCTGTGGTGATCGGAACAATTGGTTTTTAGTTGTTTCATTTGAGATTATATAGGTACTTGTTTGTTTTGTCCAGCTAGTTTCGAGAAGTTTTCGGAGTATACAAAAAAAGGAACCACATTTATTGCTTTTTCCTAGCATTTGTCATTCTCTTTGCTGTCCTCTTTCCCCCGTAGAGCGAAAGCGCTAACAAGGAAGGTGGGGAGGGAGAGTATGTCAATCTGTACTCATCCAGCCAAGCCAACGGAGACGGGCCGCTCTCCCGCCGAGTAAGTAGCCTTAGCAGAGAGGCGGCATGGGAGCGAGGAGAGAGCGGAGAGCACGGTGTGCTTTCACAGACACAGTGTACCATGACTGACAACCGACCTCACTAAGTAACCACATTTGAACGTGACCTGACTTCTCAGGGTTCACTGTGTCTCTTCGACCGCTTGGCATGCCCTGCTTCGCTAACTGCCTGTACATTACCATGGGTTCTCTTCCTTTCCCCAAATCCCTCCTACCACTGGACTGTCCCCATTCCCTACTATATGGGCCTATGTGTAGTTCTAGCTCAAAGGACATCAGTCACTCCGCTGTCATTGTCTCAAGGGGGGTTTGTCTCCAAGTGACAGTGAGACATTTTCTATCATGTTCACATACTTGGCCCGTTAAGGTGGTTGTCCACGACCGTTGGCTCAGGTCTGGATCGTAGCAACTAATTACAACAGGATTCATGAATGGCTCTGCGTTAAGTCTGTGTATTTAACATCTTCCATCAGGCCTTTCATCAGGAAGGATAACCCAATAAAACGACTAATCACCCAGCTTATTTCGTCAGTCTTTCTCGCTCTAAGTTCTCCCCATTCCCCACGTTTTTAGCTTTTTTCTGGCCTGTCTTCTGGGATGGAGATGGGTATACAATGCCTTCAGAAAGTATTCACACTTCTTGACTTTTTCCACATTTTGTTGTGTTACAGCCTGAATTTAAAAAGGATTACATTGAGATTTTGTGTCACTGGCCTACACACTACCCCATAATGTCAAAGTGGAATTACATGTTTTAAACATGTTTACAAATTCAAAAATGAAAAGCTGAAATGTCTTAAGTCAACAGGTATTCAACCCCTTTTCTTATGGCAAGCATAAATAAGTTCAGGAGTAAAAATGTGCTTAACAAGTCACATAATAAGTTGCATGTATGTGTATATAATAGTGTTTAACATTCGAATGACTACCTCATCTCTGTACCCCACACATACAATTATCTCAAAGGTCCGTCAGGGCCAAATCTACACTGGAGTTGCTAACCAAGATGACATCGAATGTTCCTAAGGGGCCTAGTT